>NC_036243.1:14174549-14181607 GCF_002742605.1 Olea europaea var. sylvestris | reverse complement strand
CAATTACAGTTTGGTTCATTGAAGTATCTATGCACATAAACATAATTTTCCATCTTCAAAATGGAAATTAATAAAGGATCCAAAACAGAATAAAACCGAAATAATCTTATAATTTGTCAAAAAATAGCCAGAAAAACATTTATGAACAAATTAAAGGGAATTGTGAGTGCTCACTCCTCCATTAGCGAGAGCAATGGCCATAATCGCTGCAGCTTCCATCACCCATGAAAGAGGATTCCACATAAAACCCAAGAACTTCAGAATCTTATTCTCCTGAAAATTTTCCCATTTTTTCCCAGCAAAAATGAAATTCTCCTTCAGAACAATAAATAGAACCAACAAAATCTAAAAAACTGCACCAAAAACATACAAAAGTAGATATTAAAAAAGATAACAGGACAGAAGAAAATACTGAACCTCCTTCTCCTCAAGCTTGTTGTAACCGAAGATTTCGAGCCTTCTGAGAGCATCCTCAGATGAGAGTCCCTCCTTTCTACACCTCAGATTTTCAAAAACCTCTTCAATTGGTATGTTCTCCTGAATACATAATTTTTATTAAAAAATATTGTCTAAAATTAAGTAAAATAATACCCAACCATCGAATGGGGATAGGAAAAAAAAAAGGCAGAGAGAAAAAAAATCAAAAAACAGAAAAATCAATGCAAAAAGTAGAAAATACAGAGAGAACTATGAAGGAAAAGAGTTGATTACCAAATCCACAGCCTCCCTCTTCAGAGCCTCCATAGCTTCATCTTTTTCCGCCATCTCTAAACCCACAAACAAAAACAACTGAAAAATCAGTTTTCAAAACCAAACACATGCAAATAAACCCACAAATCCTCGAGCAAAATTACACTGAAATTATATGGAAAACACCGAGTACTATTGAAAAGGCTACTCACTGGAGAAACCCGATTAAATAGAGTGGTTTACGTAGAAATGATGTGGAGAGGATGGGTTGGAGTAAAATGGAATGGAACAAATTCTGCGTAGCCAACCACCCTTTTTATCTCAATATTCTCTATTGGAAGGGGGAAGTGAATAGTTTACAGTTTACAGTACGGTTAACTGTTTCTTCACGGAACGATTGTCTCTCATGCGAATGTGCCGCTCCACGAAGATCATGTACTTGGCAGGTACACTATGCAGGGTTGGTTTGGGTTAGGGGAGGGGTGTTCTAGGTTGGGTTGTTTTTCCTTTTTCCTTTTTTTTATTTTTTATTTTTTTTCCTCTGAAAGAAACCATTGCACTACTCTCCTTTCCACATCGACCTATTTTAAAATAGTCGAACATTTTGATTCCTAAGTTTTCACTTTCATCGTATCTAATAATTTTAATGTGCAATTTTCATTTAATTTATCATTACAGTAGCGCATTCAAAATATACTAATCACAATTCTAAAGATGATAAATCTCATTTATTACCATGGACTATTAGCACCTGTCAGCGTGACAATTGGTCCTAATATGATAATAGGACCACAATCAATAATTAAACACAAACTATCCATCTATTCTTTTAATTTAATTACTTTTTTTTTGTTTATTTTATCTGTAATATGAAATAAGAGAGTAACGATTAAAAATTTGACTTGTAACAAGAAATTGGGTGGATGCTAGTGTAACAAAATAAGAAAAATTGAGGATCGAAATATCTAGATTTAAAAGCATAGGATTAAATTGATATATTAAAACCATGAGCCAAAAAGTTTGTTTTGCTTTTAAAAAGCCAAACTTTTATTCCGTTTGAAATTGCAATAAAATAAAATAAAAATGAGAGAGATAGAGAGAGAGAGAGAAAGAGGCGTGGGAGGGTGAGGGGGGGAGAGAGTTATTATTTTGCAATTATACGCGACTCGGGATTCTATTTTATCATCAATCTAATCCTCGTTCACTTTTTTTCTTTTTCTCCCTTGACAATAGGATTTTTGGCCACCTACTTTGTGGAAACTACTAACTAAATCCCTTTGAACTTCAATTTAGTGCTCCCATAATGAAACAAATGTGTCAATATCAAGATATATTTGAGTTTTCTAATTTAGGTATATGATTTACTATGGCCATGCTATAAGTTTATTTAAGGGTCGTTTGAACCCCCATTATTTGTAGATTATAATGAGATAAATAGTATTTTTTTTAAAAACGAGTGGTTGAAAAGTTTTTTATTTACATGTAATATTATTTTATTAAAAATTATGTGGTTAAAAATAAGAGAGAAAAAATTTAATTTACTGTAATGAAGAATAATGTGGCTCAAACGGGACATTAGTATGCTCAACCGAATAATAAGGTAGAACAAACTTAAAATGAATAAATTATATGAATTGTTTGTTATCATTGCAGACCACATGTTGTCCTGATCGCCCAATTACATGATTTGTTGAAGACCTTTCAAATATTCAAAGTAAACAACGACGACTTTCTTTAACCTTACTAAGAATTCATTCAAACGTTGTTGAACACGTAATCCTTTAATTTATAATTTACCTTTCATTTTTCTTCAAAATTATGCCCTGTTTGTTAGGGATTAAAATTAGATTTTTAGTAAATTTTGATGAAATATATGGTTGAAAAATTATGGGTTCTATGAATTGAGTGATAAAATTAGTTGTTGACTTTGACTTAAACTTAAATTAAAATTAAAATCAAAATTAAAATTTTTATCAATACCAAACAAGGGCTATATCTTTACTAGAAAACGTTGTTTCAAGTCAAGAAATTAGAGAAAACAGTGTTTGAAAAGAACAATATGGCTTTTAGAATGAGTTGCGAGTCAAAAATATCTCGAATAAATTATTAATAATTCATGAGGTCTGGAAGTAGGAAATTTCCTTTAGTCAGAGATTGGAAGGTAAAATAATTCATAAGAAAAATTTAATGCATTTGTACGGCTAAGAAATTAGAAAGTAAAATAATTGCAAGTCCTGTCATTCTCTCCCATGATTTTCCTCGAAAATTCAAAAAAAATAAAAATAAAAATTTACTTTCTTGTTAAAAAATAAAAATAAAATAAAATTTTATTTTCTACTTCTAGACAATGACATTTAATGATTAATTGTTAATTAATCTTCATAAATATATCATAATAATTAGAGTAATGCTATGTGTCTTACTGGAATTACAATCTCAGTTTAAATGGCATTAAATGATACGTAGCGCCACCTAAATTTCGATTGCAACTCCAGTAGAATTACATATTATTAATCTAATAATTCTTATTGTAAAAAAGGGAAAAAAAATCTCATACATCATAAATTATTGCAATGCCATAGAAAGAGACAAAAGAAATTTTAATTAAATTTATAAATGTAAAATGAAATTAATTTTTAACTAAATATTTATTGTAATAATAATGGGAGATAAAAACGTGCACCCAACTCATTAATTATGCTTATTCTCAAAAGAAATTATGAGGTCAATAGAGTAAAGTGATTGGATGAATATTTGTTTAATAGTAGTATTCGTTTGGCTTTTTGACCTGTCATCCAAACAGAGCCTGACAACGACGTATGGAAAATATAATATAATATCCCATGAAATGATATTTTGCCACGTCATTGTCAAAGGGGGCCCACAATTGAAAAATAAAATTATAAAAAGATTTCGTATCTCAATGACACGTAGTGCAATAAAATAATCCAACTTTATAATTTTTAAAATCGCCTCTTCAATTTCTAAACTGTCGCAATGTTTTTTGCCAATTTGAACACGTTTCATCGGGGGCCCACCATTTTCATGTGCGATTAGGAGAATATGTTCGGGCCACTCATTAGTGGGTAGGCACTCTTCGTCTCAATCACTCTTGGCAGAAAAATCAACTCCTTGTTTGAGATTTTTTTTTTTTTTTTTTTGAGTTAATATGCCCTGTTTGGTAGGGATTAAATTTAGATTTTTAGTAAATTTTGATAAAAAAAAATTAAAATGTGTGGTTGAAAAATTATGAAATTCTTGAAATATTTGATTGATATTGATTATTTGACTTTAATTTAAATTAAAATCTGATTAAAATTAATACCAAACGGAGCTAGATTTTAGGATAGTGATTTTTTATTTTTTAAGAATATATTGTTAGAAAGTTTGAGTTTAAGTATGAAGTTATTTTATTAAGAGGATGTATGGTGGAAAATATGTTGGACGTTGAAATTAATGGAAATTTATTGATGGGTCCTCAACCTATTGATGATGTAACAAGTAGGACGTCAAACTAATACTTTTACAATCTCAGTCCCCAAGGTTTTGTATTTGTATATTTACGTTCCTAATTGACGGTTTTACTCTCTTCTTTTAATTAAAACTCATAAAGTTATTTTATTAAGAAGATGTATAGTTGAAAATATGCACCTCCAAATTTGGACGTTGAAATTAATGGAAATTTATAGATGGGTTCTCAACCTATTGAAGATGTAACAAGTAGGACGTCAAACTAATACTTTTACAATGTCAGTCCCCCAAGGTTTTGTATTTGTACATTTACGTTCCTAATTCACGGTTTTACTCTCTTCTTTTAATTAAAACTCATAAAGTTATTTTATTAAGAGGATGTATGGTTGAAATTATGCACCTCCAATTTTGGACATTGAAATTAATGGAAATTTATAGATGGGTTCTCAACCTATTGAAGATGTAACAAGTAGGACGTCAAACTAATACTTTTACAATGTCAGTCCCCCGAGGTTTTATATTTGTACATTTACGTTCCTAATTGACGGTTTTACTCTCTTCTTTTAATTAAAACTCATTTCTTTGAATGAAAACTTTACCCTTATGTTTAATTAAAATACTTAAATAATAAGAGAAATAAATAAAAGTAAAATGAAAAAACCCGCCTAGCCTCTAACAACCACCCCAACGCCTCACTTCCATTTTTTTCTTCTCTTATTATTTTTTTGTTTTATAAATTAAAGATAAAGTTAAAATTATCTTTTGTGTAATTTGAGTTATTAATGAAAGGTAGGAGTAAATTTGTCGATTGGACCTCAGTTACTACAAAATGAGAAGGTTGAGGACTGCAACCTATTTTCTACATTTTCAATAGGTTGGGGACTTAGCCCCTGTTTGGCACTTATTAATTTTCATTCCATTACATTTTATTTTTCTCTCTCTTATTATTAACCACACAATTTTCTATAAAATAATATTACACATAAATCGAAAAATTTTCATTCTTTTTCAACTACTTATTTTTCAACAAAAAATATTATTCCACCTATTTTCATTTTCACAAAATAGGGGCCAAACGAGGGCAATTTTCTACCGAAACTTTTTTTTCTTTTTTATTTTTTATTTCAGAAGCTTAATTAAATGAATCTTAAACGAGGATCTTGTGTCATATATTAAAGTTTTAAACCTTCTCTTTAAATTTTTAAAATTCTTCGAATCATATCCAATGATTTTGTCAAAAGATATGATAACTTTGGACACATGATTAATGAACAACAAAGAAGGGAATACTCAACGAAAGCTATCGCTGTTGACAAAGTAAAATATAGGTGGCAAGTCAAGAGGCCATCAACTTCCCTTTTTCTATCTAATTTTTTTTCTTTTAATAAAGTTGAAAATGATTAAAGTTTAGGTAGGAATTTCAAATATCGGCTTATACCGAATAGAGAGTTTAGAATCAATTGATCATATCTTGAATAATGCTATCTAACATCACACGAAAATATAATTTGACCTTACGTCCAAAATCGTAGCCTCTATTTTGTTTGTATAAAAAGAAGTTCTTTTGGAGAGTTTGATAGAAATTAATGGAATGTGTAATTCAAAGTTATAAGTCTCACAAAATTAATTATTGATTTTGACTTGTATATTAATCCAATTTTTTAAAAGAATCAAACAACTACAGTCCAACTATGTGTGCAAAAATTTTCTACTAGAATTTCCACAAAATACACGTGGCATCATCTAACTAAAGAATGACCCCCAAAAACAAAAAAAACAAAAACAAAAAAAAAACAAAAAAAGATCACCTAAATGTTTCCATATCAGCATATGGTGAAATTCTGGCACTTCTGCTTCGATATAAACAAAAAAAATCTAATTGTTAACGGGAAAAGAAAGGAAAAGAAAATTCTTGTTACTAATTTTTTACATCATATCCATTTAACACCCCTAACATATGAACATCCTTTGTCCCTCCAGTTGAACAATGCTTCAAAGCTCCAATGGCTCAATTCATTGACATTCAATTCTTTGTAAAATTGTTTGAAGCACCCTTTGTTCGCAAGAATCCGGCATCACTATTTCCTTCTCCAAAACTATGGGAGATTCTTGAATTTGCATCCAATAGACCGCCATCATTAGCCAAAATATAAGGTTGACATATTAATTACTTATCACGGTCTCATCTTGGATTGTCCCTTCCCGTTAGAGAATAGGGATCCGTCCCTACTCTTATTTTGATTTTTTTTTTTTATCTCTTTAAAAAGTAAATAGGTAAAACGCCTGGGAAATGAGGATATTATAGGCTTGCTTGAGCCCCCTTTTTTGCGTAGAATGTATTTTGGAAAAGTAGATTTATGTAGAATATGTGGTTAAAATAAAGAAAAAGTTTGGATTTGTGTGTAATATATTTTATTAAAAATATATAATTGAAAAGATGAGGGAAATATATATTTTGGAAATAATGCGGATCAAACATCTAGTGATACCGAAATCTAGGGCTGTAAGCAAAAATCGTCAAATCGAAAAATCGAACCAAAATCGCATTTTAAAAATCATCGGTTTGGTGCGACGTGAACTCGTCAATGAAATGGTTTTGAACCAAACCAAACGGTTTGGTTTAGATTTGAGAATTTTAATTGCAATTTAAAACTAAATCGAACCGTGAAAAAATATATAAAAATGAAAAAATGAATTTTTTTGAAAATTCATCCAAATATGTAAAATTCAATAGTTTTGTGACTTTTGTCTTTTGTGAGTATTTTTGTCAATTTTTAATTTTCTATTACATATATATTATTATTACCCAATAATCCTAATTATTATTATTATTGTTGTTGTTGTTTTTTGATTTTTTTTTTTTTTTTTTTTTTTTTTTTTTTAAATTTTTAATTTTT
>NC_036243.1:14160237-14174362 GCF_002742605.1 Olea europaea var. sylvestris | reverse complement strand
TTTTTTTTTTTTTTTTTTCAAATCGTTTAAAATGGTTTGGTGTAGGTTTGAGTTTTTTTCAAATTGATTTAAACGATTTGATTTGAAAATCTGTAAAAAAATGGATAAAATCGGACCGCTAACACCCCTACCGAAATCACATGTTAAAAAAATGAAATTTTCAAAAACTCAAGTAAGAAAGTCTGTTTGATTTTAAAAATTGAATATTAAAAATGTTTATTAAATTGAAATCATAATCAAATATGCTACAGTAACGTTAAACTTAATTTCGAGTCTATTAGAGCAACTACAGCCACAATATCAAATCACCATTTTTCACTATTTTTTACTAAATATTTGGTGCAATGTCACTCCAACCCAACACCAAATTTTGCAACATTTTAGCACAAAATAGTACAAGTGAATAGTGTTGCACCATATTGAACCAAATTTGATAAAAGTCCTTTTTGCCCTTTCTTTCATTCATCATCAAGTTATATCAAAGGTATTTGTGTCATTTTACGTTATACATAAATTATTATTATTATTATTATTATTATTATTATTATTATTATTATTATTATTATTATTACTACTACTTGTAACACTCTTTGATGTGTAATCAATAATAATCGAAGAATGAATTAAAATAAAGGTACTCGAAATGCTTTAATTGAACATTTGTGGGATAAATATATGAATTTCAATAATTAAATTAAGATACTACGTCGATTTTTTCGTATCATATTCTCGAGATTCAAAATGTACTACGTTGTTTTTAATAACATGATTTAATATTTTCTTAGTTGTTGTATTTTTATTAATTGTACTATATTTTTTTAAATTTATTAAATAATTTAATATTTTCGTAAATGAAACTTAATTATGTATGTATTAATTTATATAGTAGTAAAATAAATAAATAAATAAATTTTCAGCTATATAAATTGTTAAGAATAAAAGAATGAAGAAAATGATTAAATATTATTCATTTAGTGCAAGTTTTAATGTAATGGGTTGGAGATGATTTTTAATTTGGTGCAAATTTTGGTACAGAGTTAAAGATTGTCTTACTTATGCAATTACCTGATCGGGTACACAAATAAGTTAAAACAACATATAAGAAAAGTATTAATAATTAGGAGCAAAATTTAAGTGCATATGGTTTGTAATTTTGAGGCCATTTTCAATTTTTTTAAAATATTCAAAACATGTTTTGTATGTTATTTTTAAAAATACATTTTCAAAAACAAGGAAAATTTTATAATATAAAATTCAAAATGACTTTTGAAAACACTCAAAATAAGGAAAATGAACTTAAAAATTTCTCAAATTAAAATAATTAATAAAATCATACAAAATCTACCCAAATACAAATGCTCATCTCTATCTCGTCCAAAGCTCCTCCAAAAATCTAGTGGAGAATCTCTCTCTCTGGTGCTATCTTTCAATCTTACAATGATTCTCTTTTTTAACCGATTTTAAAATTTATATTTTTTTGATCATATATTAGTATACAATTGATATGGTTTACTAAATAATCAAATTAATTGAAAAAATACCATAAAAGTATTTCTAAAACTTTTAAACAAATGCATTACCTAATTTTTTGTTTTGAAAATTAATTTATCAAAATGAAAAGCTATTTTCTGCAATATTAAAATATTCCCTAAAAAATAAAAAATAATAAAAAAGAATTCAAAACTGAAAACAAAAAGTAGAAACTTAAATCAAACACACCCTAATAAAGAGAAACCCATTTATAATCACAACACTTGCAACCATTAGATGGGTTCAACAACTTAAAAATGAGACTATCGACATGCTAATTACTACACTTGTACATAACATGAGTTACCAAAACTTATCTCTTTCTCCAAGTTAGCCTATTAGGAATCTTGAGACCTTTTGTTGACCAAAAATTAGTTTAAATCTCATATCATGATCCAAGTCGAAGTTCAAACGAACCATTCCTACTTAATAAAAGGGAATTGTACGAAATAAAGAGAGGGATTCTCAAGTACTATAAAGAACTTGCCCAAAATTATATTATCTTCTTCTTAGTTCTTTGATGGGAGAAAAGGTCGGGACATTCAGCATAATACGTCCAATCATCTTTCCTGGTGACAAAGTGGAACTCTACATTATTCGAAGACAGCATCTACCCGTTATTGACATGTCACATAGCCTCGATCCATCGTGAAGAAGATGCATGCAAATCATCGTAATGATAACTTGTAACTACCAAGAACTAGAAATTAAAGTAAAAGGTGCATGCAATTCATTTTTATCTTGATTTGTATCGGTCCCATAAGAAATGCTTGTACACTGTGGGCTTACTTTTAAAATCTTGTGAGAAAAGCACCAAGTTCACTATATACATCTTAAAGTAACTGGTGGTTCAAATGGGAAAATTCTTTGTCCTGATGGGTCACATTATGGTCCGTGACTTTAAGTACTTGGGGGCAACCTTTGTCCAAAGGGAGCAAACTTTCGTCCCCAAAAGGTGTACAAATAATTTAGACATGCATAGCTTTTGTTGGCTTCTTTGATCAACATATGAGCACTAAAAGCACATATCCACTTTATGCGGAAATTTGGTTTAATTAATTTTTTAGACCAACTTTTGACCAATCATTTAAGTAGATCTCGTTAGTTGGATGAAAGAGTTTTTTAGCGAAGTGGATTCTACTACATAAGTAGATTAATGTATGTATTTATGTTTTCAAAACCAATTAAAGTGAAGGGAAAATTAAGGCCAAAAGATGACTACCTGAAGTTTAAACAAAGTGGGAATAAAACTTGGTGGACAATTGAAAAATGCCAGAAAAACGAGAAGAATAGCAACCACTTTATATTATTTAAGTTCTGGACTTGGGTTTGAGCCCTAAGGAATACCAATAGTCGTTGAATGGAAGATGACCTACATACTAGTAAGTTAAACAAAAGCCCACATGCTAGTAAGAATAGTGACCACTTGCATTGCCATCCATCCGAAAGGCAGACTTGGGCCTAATTGGTATATATATATTTTGTAAAATAATATTTGAATTATATTATTTTATTATTAAATTAAAATAATATATTTATTTATATGATTTATTTTTCCTATTTTTGTGCGCGACACGTGGGATTTAAGAATGATGGATGAAAATAACGACTCCAAAAAATTATAACTTTACATTGAGCTTTAATATTTTTGTTAAAAGAGTAAAGGAAATAATTAATTGTTAGGTTTTTTGAATTGATAAAATTTACTTTTTTTTGTGGTATTTGTAAAATCACGTTTAATTTGTGTTGTTCTCGCTGTCGCTTGTTTCATTTTATGGGAATTTTTCCCAACAAAAACCACCTACTTAAAAATATTTCCTGGACAAGCAAAATGCTTTTGCATTTTGTGTTTGAGCAAGTTGATCATGGCCAATCATATTGCACCTCTAAATTTCCACATGCTTTTCACGAAAGTGAACAAGGCTGACTTTTGTTGATTAACCCTCGTGCACCTTCAACCTGATTGAATAAACCGAGTCATACATTTGGTTGACCAAGTCTCATCTTGAATGCCGCTCATGTTGGGAAAAAACGGGGAGGCAAGTATGACACGATATGAAATATTGATTGCACAAGCAAGAACAATATTAAAAACAAAAAGAAAGATTGCTAGAGAAATTGAGTAATTTTATTATTGACAACCAATGGAGAGAAAAATATAATACTAGCAATGCATAAGTTGGAAGAAGATTCAAATGTATATAGGGACAATCCAAGCCCTAAAAGTAGAGTTGTAGGTGAAATAAAATGTCCAAAATTTTTTTTATCCCGATCTATTTAAGTCCAACACAAATTTCAATTCCCTATAGGGCTTTCATATAGAACTTCAACTAAAATTTGTCAATAGACTTCGAATAGAGTTTCAAAAGGGTTAATAACACAAAACGTCCCTACATTTCATTTTTTTTTTTGCATTTTCGTCCTTACTTCAACGTTTCATTGTTAAAAACGTCATTTTCACCATATTGAATAATGTAAAATGATCAAAATACCCTCATATTTAAATAAAACAAAAAAAATAATAAAAAATAAATTGCAATCTTACTCCTAAATGTTCTAAAAAGTGCAAGTGAATCCAAATAATTATTAAAAAACCTAATAACACAAAACGTCCATACGTTTGGCCTGTAGTGTGCAAAACGTCCATAAGTTTCAAATTGATGAAAATGACGTTTTTCGCAATGAAACATGAAAATATAAATGAAAATGCAAAAAAATAAATAAATAAATAAATAAATAAAATTGAAACTTATGGACGTTCTCTACAAGAAGTGTCAAATATAGGAACGTTTTCAGCAAGAAATATCAAATGTATGGATGTTTTGTGCTATAAGCCTTATTAAAATTGAAACCATTGCCAAACCGATGAACCTCCATATCATTTCCAAAATATCATCACCCAAACTCCTGCAACACCATCTATTCCGAAAAGATTCATGTCATTTCCAACACACTAATCGATTATACTCACATAGGTGCTTCTCTTCATGGTCTCTTCTTCTCCATATAAGACTGCCATCTTAGAAATGAAAAAACTCCGACCAACCATCACCCAAATCGCTGAACCTCCATACCACTAAACCATCTGTTGATGTTTTTAAGACCATGAGGAAAAACGTCCTGGTGAATATAGTCGATTGTTGTGTTGACAATGACATGGATTTCTTCGTAACAGGTGGTATCGTCGGAGTTTGGGTGATGGTATTTTGGAAATGGTATAGAGGTTCGGCAGTTTGGCAATGGTTTCAATTTTAATAAGGTCTAATAGCACAAAATGTCCATTCGTTTGATACTTATTATGGAAAATGTCCATAAGTTTGACATTTCTTGTGAAAAAAGTCCATACGTTTCAAATTTTTTTGCATTTTTCATCTCTATTTTCACGTTTCACTGCGAAAAACGTCATTTTCATCAATTTGAAACGTAGGGATGTTTTGTACTATTAGACCTTTTAATAATTATTTGGACTCACATGTACTTTTTAAAACATTTAGGAGTAGATTGCAATTTATTCTTTATTTTTTTTCTTTTTTTGGTTTTATTTAAATAGGAGGGTATTTTGATCATTTTACATTCAAAAATGGTGAAAATGTCGTTTTTAGCAATGAAACGTTGAAATAAGGATGAAAATGCAAAAAAAATGAAACGTAAGGATGTTTTCCGCAATAAATGTCAAACGTATGAACATTTTGTGCTATTAACCCAATTCCAAAAGCATTTCAATTAGAATTCTTCTAAATGTGCACTTTAATTAGAACTCTCAATTATCTTCATTAAAAAATTCGGGTCACACGCAAATTCTAATAATCTTCACCTTGACACAAATTTCGGTGCAATGAACGAGACCCTAAAATTTTCGTACGTACGTACGTATGTATGTATATGTCCAACAAAAATCCCAACTTGATCTATTTAAGTCCAATACAAATTCCAACTTTTAATAGGACTTCCATATAGAATTTCAACTAGAATTTGTCAATAGATTTCAAATAGAATTCCAAAAACATTCTAAATAGAATTCTTCTAAATGTGTAATTTAATTAGAATTCTTAATTATCTTCATCAAAGAATTCGGGTCACACAAAAATTCTAACAGCTCTAACACGGAAGCATCCGAGGTTGAGTTTAGGATACCTTAGGTCAAGCATCAAAGGCTAGCTTAGGGCCAATCTTTTGTTAAATGTTTTGTTTCTCTCACATATCTTCTTCAATACCCCCTGGTTTCTCTGTTAACTTTTTGACTAAGTTTCCTCATCAAACCATAATATTTCCTTTACGCTTTCTTCTTTATTTTTCATCCAATTTTTTATTTTTTATTTTTTATTTTTTTTTATTCCAAGTTTGAGAAGCTCTTGGATTTACTTTCCAACGTGAGTGACCCCTCTTAGGTGTTATTGTTTGGGTCATTCACAAAAGATGAAACTAGGCATTTGCTGAATAAGGATTCTACTAATTCAGAAAGACCAATGGAAGATATAGAACCCAAGTCAATTCCCAAAAGCCGGCGCCGCAACAATTAAAAAAAAAAAGAAAAAAGAAAAATTTTGGGTTATCAAAAAACAAATGGGCAGTTTGGTGATGGGGCCTCACATGCAATTTGTGAAATTGCGGGGCCCCATCTGCAATATTTGATTCTGGGGTCAAGCTGTAATTATTAAATATAGGGCTTTTATGAGATGTTAGAAGTTTTGAGGGCTCTATTAATAATTTAAAAAATGTGCTAGTTTGTTTCAAAAAAAGGGATTTTAAATTGGAATTTTTAAAGCTTTGACCCTAAAATTTCAATTTTGACCCAATTAATTTTTTTTTAAATTAACTTGTTTGAAATTATATGAAATAAATAAATTGATTGACGATTTTTTATTTTCGTTAAATGTTTATATATTTAAATGTTGCTATTATTTGTCCGCTTAAATTTTGTTTTTCCATATATATTGAGATTTTGCTGCCAATTTTGTCACATATGAATTATTGTCCTTTATCGATTGATGATTATGATTTATTACATAATTATTGTTTTGTAATTGAATTTTTCATGAGCTTTGAGACGATCCTTATTTTTCCATTAAGAGAAATATTTAAAAAAAAAAAAAATAGGCAGTAGCTATCAAAATGTGTCATTGTTATTTATTCCGTTTTCTCCATCGAAGAAAAAAATCTATACATATATTTTTAGCGTCGTGCTTTTGAATTATACCTAAACGTGTTATTATATGTAATGTTTTGGAAAATGACATAAGGCGATTAATGAGTTTACCTTGATCTAGAAATCTCCTTCTACGCAAAGGTGTTGGTATTCGGAAATCAAAGCAATTTTGTTAACTAGCTTTATGATGTGTTTTAAGAGTATCTTATAACATCTTGTATTGTCAGTCCAAAGGTGACTTTATAATGATGCATCTAGGCTCTTACCATAATGAGATTCATATGGTTTTGATTTTCATTACGGATTATCCAATCAATAGCCCACTTTAATTGGATGAATAATTTATCGTCCATTAACTGCATGCATTATGTTTGGATGATGTTGAATATGATATTTTATGTTTTCACAATTTATAAACGTCTCATCTCTTTCGAGTTAATTGTATCTATTGAAATCTTGACTAGGAATAATTATGTGAGATGAAAACGGGACGTAGAAATAGCACTTGATCTTTTGGGCTTAGATTTTGCAATGTAGAAAAAACTTGCGAAACCCGTAAATAAGAGTACCGTTGAATAAATAGCCGAGTATAAAAAGTGGAAAAGAGCCAATAAACTTTGTTTGAAAATTATTAAGCGCTATATATCCAATTCCATTATAGGTGCCGTCCCAAACAATGAAAGGTTTTATGGATGCCATAGGAGAAAAATTATTGGATCTGATAAAGTTGAAATTGGAGATCTGATGGACAATAAATGAACATGAGATATGATGGTAAGAGTGGCATTGGGGAACACATTATTTAGATTATAAATATATCATCTAAATTGAAGGCTATTGACATTCCTATTACGAAACTTTTTCTAGTCTATCATGTTTTAAATACTTTTCCTAGCCAATCGGCTTAAAGTTGTATACAATGCTTAGCAGGATAAATAGGTGTCAAATGACCTTATAGCAGTATGTGTCCAAGAAGAGTATATGATGCGGCGTGAAACTGTTGAAAATTTACAATTAGCTTTTCAGCCATTATAGAACAATGGACATTCTCGTAACCAAAAGTCTAAGTTCCATAAGGATAATAAGTCACACCGAAATCAGCAGAATAAAAGTTTAGGTATCCCAAAAGAATTATAAAGAAAAATGATCAATGCAAGTTCTGCAAAAAAAAAAAAAAAAAAAGGGGTCATTAACAAAAAGACTATTTTAAGTTTAAGACTTGGTTGGAAAAGAAGAAGAGTTTTGCAGGTATCTCTTTGGCCTTAGTTTGTTTTGATTCTTCTTTAGTAGATGTGCTTTTGAATTCTTAGTGATTAGACTCGGGAGCTAGAATTCATATTGCGAATTCCTTGCAGTGATTCACAAGTAAACGGAGGCCAAGTGAGAATGAAGTGAGCTTGAGTGTTGGAAATGGAGTTCAAGTGAAAGTTGAGTTCATGGGAGTAGTGACGTCATCTTCGGAGTCCAGTTTTTCTCTTGTTTTAGAATATACAATTTTTGTACCTCAAAGGAGACGGAATTTAATTTCTATATCGAAACTTGATGTTTGTCTTACGATTCTCATTTGATTGGGAATGACATTTTATGTGAGGTTTATATAAATTGTCTTCAGCTCCTTTTGATGAAGTCTCTTGTGTTACCAATGTATTAAAGAAAATTGCTCTAATCCGTGAATCATCCTCTATGTTGTGGCATAAGTGATTGAGTCATACTTCTAGGGATAGAATGAAAAGATTGGTAAAAGCTGAGATACTTCCCTATTTAGATTTCTCTGATTTTTGACACTTATATGGATTATATAAGAGGAAAACTAACTAAGTCTACAAGGAAAGGTTCCACTATGAACGATGGTATTTTGAATTTGATATATACTGATATCAGTGGACCTTTGCCTTTCACCATATGTGGGAATAAATGCTTTATTACTTTTATTGATGATTTCTCACGATATGAATATGTTTACATGATTAATGATAAATCACATGCACTTGAGAAATTTAAAATTTTCAAAATGAAAGTAGAGAAATAATGTGGAAAAGTATCAAAGTTGTAAGATTTGACCGCGGTGGTGAGTACTATGGCAAGTATGATGCGTTTGGTCAAAACATAGGTGATTTTGCAAAGTTTTTACAAGAGTGTGGAATAGTGTCTCAATACACCATGTCAGTGACACCTGCACAGAATGACATTTCTGAAAAACGTAATCGAACTTTGAAAGATATGGCTAGGGGCATGATGAGTAGAACCAATTTTCTAGAATATCTATGGGGCAAGGTTTTGAAAACTGTTATGTATATTTTAAACAAAGCTCCAAGTAAAGGTGTTGCAAAAACACCATTTGAATTATAGACAGGACACAAGCCAAGTTTGAATCATTTTAAAGTTTGGGGATATCTAACTAAGGTTAGATTTATAATCTATCTGAAAAGAAATTAGACTCGAAATTCGCTCCTAGTTACTTTATTGGGTACCAAGAGAGATCAAAAGGATATAAGTTCTACTCTCCAAATCGTGGCACTAGAATTGTTGAGTCCATTGCTGCTGAATTTTTAGAGAATGATTTTGGTGATAGTGGGAGTTCTACATTGAGAGAATCTTTTGTTGAACCAAATCAAGTTGTCGTTCCAGTTCCTATTATACAGGAAAGAGTTGGTTCTCAATCAGTTGAAGTAGTTAATGAAGAACCCAGGAACCAAAAAGAACTTTCAATTGCTCCAAAAACCATTGGATCAGTTTCTGAGCCATAAGTTAGAAGAGAACAAAGAAAAAAGAGGTTTACATCACCCAGTGATTACATTACATATTTATTGGAGAGTGGTTTTAATACTAGACATATTTTTTATTTTGTTACTTATAATCAAGCATTCACAAGTCCTGAGACAGATAAATGGATAAATGTCAAGGAAGATGAAATGAATTCTATAGAACAAAATAAAGTTTGGGAACTTGTTGAACTTCTTCGAGATGCTGAAGCTATAAATAACAAGTGGATCTTTAAAAGTAAATTGGATTTAAAAAGGAATGTTGAACGAAAGAAAGCAAGACTGGTTGCAAAATGTTTTACTCAACAAGAAGGCATTGATTATGCTGAAACCTTTTCATGTGTTTCATTGAAAGATTCATTTCAAATTATCATGACACTTGTGGCACGCTATAATTTGGAATTTTATCAAATGGATGTTAAAATAACATTTTTGAATGGAAATGTTTATGAAAAAGGTTTACATGAGACAACTTGAAGGCTTTGTTGCGAAGGGAAAAGAAAACTTGGTATACAAGTCAAGCAAATCCCTATATGACCACAAGGAAACATCTCGACAGTGGTATTTAAAGTTTGACAAGGTTGTAACCTCCATTGGTTTTGTCAAAAATGCAGTTGATCAATGCATTTATCTAAAAACCAGTGGGAGAAATTGTATTCTTCTTGCCCTGTATGTTGATAACATTTTGCTTGCAAGCAATAACTTAGGGTTGCTTCATGAGACAAAGAAAATATTATCCGCTATTTTTGAGATGAAAGATCTTGAAGAAGCTTCTTATGTGCTTGACATTGAAACACATTGTGATGAAATCATGGTTTGTTGGGACTTTCTCAAAAAGCTTATATATGACGTGTTCTAGAAAGGTTCAATATGTAGAATTGTGCACCTAGTGATGTACCTATCATAAAAGGAGATAAGTTTAACAAAATTCAATGTCCAAGGAATGAGTTAGAAATGGAATCTATGAAGATGATACCATATGCTAAAGCTGTAGGGAGCTTGATGTATACTCAAATTTGCACTAGACCAGATATAACCTACGCAGTCAGTGTCCTTAGTAAGTTTTAGTCAAATCCAGGACAAAAGCATTAGAAAGCAACTCAGAAAGTCATGAGATACTTGAAGAAAACTGATGGTTACATGCTTACATTCCAGCGTTCAAACCACCTTGAGTTGGTAGGTTATTTAGATTCAAATATTGCTCGATGTCAAGATGATTTGAAATCAACCTCAAATTATATTTTCATGTTAGCTGGTGGTACTATCTCTTGGAAAAGTGCTGAACAGACTCTAGTGGCATTTTTTACTATGCATGCTGAATTTGTGGCATGTTATTGGGCTACAATCCAAGTTTGGCTAAGAAATTTCATCTTCGATTTGAAGTTTTTGTCTTTTTTATTCCATCTTGAGACCAATTAGTATTTATTGTGATAATAGCGCAACAGTATTCTTTTAAAGGAATGATAAAAGTTCTGGTAGGTCAAAACATATTGACATCAAATATCTGGTTGTTAGAGATAGAGTCAAGGAAGGACGGACGAATATATAGCATATAAATACAAAAAAAATGATTGCAGATCTTTTGACTAAGGGACTCGTTCCAAGTGTTTTATGGGCATTACGAAAACCTTTAATATTTGGTTAGTGGGAGTTATATCTACTATCTACCACCTCTTAAAAGAGAGGCTTTGATTCTACTATTCATTTATGTCACATAACTTTTCACACTATAGTAAACTTATCCGATTTTGCTACAGTAATATATTCCTGTGACATGCTTTCTTCTCTGGACCACACATATGCTTACGTTTGAGCCCCATTTTAGTTCATTTTTCTACATTTTCCAACATTTTGATATGCTTGTCTTTGCCAGTCAATATTCAATTGGAAGGTTGCCTGCATGCAATTGGCCCGTGGGACCCAGTGGCCTACAACTATTGACTACAGAAAATGGAGTATGTAGGCTTTGAACATTGCCTTTGCCACTGTAAGAGGGAACGCTTATGTTGGATGGACCTAATGAACTTTTGGGAAATTTTGAAGCTCCAAGAACTCGCAGAAGAGATAATGAGGTCATAGCATTAATTCATCACCACTCAATTATTTTATACAATCATTTCATAAACGACTTCTCAATCTTGAATTGTAAAACTTGAAGCAATTGATTGAATCTTGATAATAATCTAGAAATATATTTAATCCTTAGAAAAAACAGCATTCAATGTAATTTAGCCCATTCCCTGTGGAGACCAAAATGCGTAGACAAATTAGCATATCGTTGAGAAATTTTAACACTAACCAACATCACTTCAACTAATTTTTATTAATTCCTCTTTAATATAACATCTAATTAATTGAAGTCCTCCATTGACTTGAAACAAAATAATCAGAACTAAAATTCGAAATATCAATCATGAAAAACTGTGGGTGTAGAATTTGTTATTAGTGACGATTATCGTTATAATTTTTATTGTTTCACTTAAATTTAAAAAATAAAAAATAAATAATCAACTAAAATAATTAATTCTTCAATTTAAAAAAAAATGCTTAGTGAGATGACTGTCAAAAAATTCTTCAGCTGAATAAATTCGTAAACCCAAATAATAAAGACAAGGAAAAGAAGAAGAATTAAGGGGACTTATGAACCAAATAAACAAAACAAACTTCGCTATTAAGAACAAAGATTAATAAATTTTACATCCAAAAAATCATGCTCAAAATTAAGAATCAAACACCACCGAAAATACCATATGCGCTGAGTGTGGCTCAGTTCTTGTAGAAGAATCCATGCAATTGCCTATGATGTGATGCTCTAACAAAGCTAGAACTCTATGTCAGATAAGGATCCGAGAGCTTTCTCGTTTCTTTAACGATTAAGAGAAATTTCCTCCTCTAATGGCCACTGCTAAAATGTGCACCACCCATTTCAATTTCCCCCACCCCTTAAAGAAAAAGGATGCCAACGTGCCTCAGGAAAAAAAGGGGAAAAGTAGGGGGATAATAATTTTATTATGAATTTTTCCGTCAAAAAACAAAAAGAAAAAAAATTGATGTCATACTTTAAAAAAAATAATAAAAAATTATAAGTTGCTCCGCACAACCAGGAGCAAGTGCTCCTGGCTGCCAGGAGACAAAAAAAAAAATAAAAATAAATAGAAAAAAATATAAAAAATAATAATATATATTTTAATTGGACGATTAATATTTTTTGTGCCAACTTTTTTAATATACGCGTTTGATGTACGTTTAACTATTTTTAATATTCATTTATATCATTCAATATGTCTATAATATAGATTTCGAAATGAATTTCGAGAGAATATAAAAGATCTATGCATTTGACTGCCGTACAATCGTCGATAAATTTTTAAAGTTAACTTGTTATCGAAATTCTTAATTTTTTAAATGATATTTCTTTTGAGATTAAAAAAATATTTTTAATTTATTAGGAAATTTTCTAAATTACGTCAAAATTTTTATTAGATTATTTAAAAAATTAATTGATGGAGAGGAAAAAGTAACAGTAAGTAAACTCTGTGTCACGTTATAAGGTAAAATATTCATCTAGATCATTCGATGTGTCTATGATATAGTTCTCGAAATGAGTTTTGATGGAATATAGAAGATATATTTTTTTACAGATGTTGCATAAAGGAATGGGGAATAGTAGGACAATAATAATTTTATTAGGAATTTTTACGTCTAAAAACAAAAAGAAAAAAAATGGTGTCATACTTAAAAAAAATAAAAATAAATAAGTTTTGATAAGTTGCTCCGCAAAAATTAAAAAAAAATTCTTTTTTTAATGGGACGATTAATATTTTTTGTGTCAACCTTTTTAATACACGCGTTTGAGTTACGTTTAACTATTTTCGATATTCATTTAAATCATTTGATGTGTCTATGATATAGATTTTGAAATGAACTTCGAGAGAATATAGTAAAATTATGCATTTGACTACCGTACAATCGTCGATGAATTTTTAAAATTAACTTGTTATTGAAATTCTTAAATTTTTAAATGATGTTTCTTTTGAGATTAAAAAGAATTAAGTTTATTAGAAAATTTTCTAAATGACGTCAAAATTTTTATTAAATTATTTAAAAAATTAATTGGTCGAGAGGAAAAAAGTAACAGTAAGAAAAAAAATTCTACAAATAAACGCTGTGTCACGTTATAAAGTAAAATATAATATGAAATTAAAAATAAAAATAAAAATAAATTATGCTCCGTGCTGCACGGAGCAATTTGGAGCATTTTTGCTCCAAATAGTTTGTAGAAAAATGCTCCAAACTCTTTTTTTCCTATTTTTTTTCTTTTTTTTTTCTTAAATCGTTTGTTCAAGTAGTCCCCTCACAAATAATCAATTTCGAAAAAGTGATGTAAATTATATTGAGAAAGTTATCGTGAAAAAATAATAAACATTAATAAAATAATAATTGTTTTTTATGATGTAAAAATTCCTAATAAAATTATTGCCGCCCTACTTTTCTTTGTTCATTTACGCAACATCTATAAAAATATATTTTTTTTATTTTCTATCGAACTCATTTCGAGAATTATATTATAGACATATCGAATGAGTTAAATGAATATCGAAAATAGTTAAACGTACATCAAACGCGTGTCTTAAAAAAGTTGACAAAAAAAATATTAATCGTCCAATTAAAAAAAAATATTGCCTCC
>NC_036243.1:14057028-14160102 GCF_002742605.1 Olea europaea var. sylvestris | reverse complement strand
TATATATATATATATATTTTTGTTTCGATCAGTTAATTTTTTAAATAATCTATTAAATTTTGGACGTCAAAAGTTTCCTAATAAACTTTTAAATTATTTTAATATTAAAAGAGACATTATTTAAAAAATTAAGAATTTCGATAACAGGTTAAATTTAAAAATTCATCGACGATTGTACGGTAATCGAATTCATTAATCTTCTATATTTTTTCGAAGCTCGTTTCGGGACAAATTGAATGATCTAAATGAATATCGAAAATAGTTAAACATTACATTTAAAAAAGCGTATAACTCGTCTTTTTTCTTTAAAAAAATCAATTATTTTATGAATGTTTTTTTTTTCGCAACAACTTTTTTAATATAATTTACATCATTTTCCAAAAAAAATTTATGTGTATGATGTCAATTTTTTTTGACGTTGGATAGATATTTACAACATTAGAAAGTATGTTTTCATAATAAAAGATGCCATAGAAGGAAGAAAATAGCTATAATTGAAGATTTGGAAGGAAAACAGCGAATTTTGACCTTGAAAACGATGCCACGATGTGCGTGCAGAAAAGAGCTTTTCGAATTGGAGTTATGGGCGTGATTTTGATAACCGTAGCCAAAATTATGGTGAAATTACCAAAAATACGTACTAAAAAAATAAACAAAAAAAAAAGAAAAAAAAAGAGGGCCTCCATGCTGTGCGGAGAGTTGGTGAAACACTACACGCGGCGCGAAATGAGATCCTCTTCGCCAGCACCTCTCAGCGCAGTGCGGAGAGAAATCCAACACTGTTTTATTTTTAATTTTTCCTACTCACAAAAGCTAACAAGCTGTACTATAGCTATTTAATACAAACAGGACAACAAATAAAGGAACCAGCACTTTTTGACTTCAAATTCGTTTCCTAATTAAATATTTAATTTTATTCCCTTTATTAAAAAAAGAGAATCCCACTTTAATTTCTTCTCGCATATCACTGTTTCTTATGTAACGATAAAACATAGAAACCGGAATTTTTGACTTTAAAATTGATAGCGAATTCGATCGTACTCACTTTGTTCAGAGTGCTAATTAATGTAAATTGACAACAAACAAAGTAGCCAACACTTTTTGACTTCAAATTCTTTCTTGTTTTGTTTTTTGTTAAAAAAAATAAAAAAATAATAATGAAAGATAGACTCCGCGCAGCACGGAGAGGAGCTCCGTGGTGTGCGGAGCAACAATTTTTTTCCCTATTTTTATCTTCGGTATAAACCTTTTCTCTTTCTCTCACTTCATTCATTCAGACATTCCCTATTTTTTGAGTTTTTTTTTTCAACTCCTCGTTCCACAACAAAATCAAATCCTAAAAAGGAGGATGAAGAAGGGTAAAATCCGACAAGTAAGATGAGACCGAGGCTCGAAGCAAGGTGATAATATTTCATACTCTGACTACTATCATTCAAATCTTGGATTTATGGATTGAATTTTACTTTCTTAGATGCTTTCGGTTTGATTTTTGAAGAGGATGAAGCCATTGAAGTGGAAGGGACGAAGAGTTCTGAGAAATCAACGTCCTTTCGCCCTAAAGTTCCAACGACTGGTTTCGTCCTCCTTTACTGTGTTATTACGGTCAATATAAGGCAAGTTTTGATTTTGATATTTTTTCCCCTTCATAAAAATAGTTTAAATCTCAAAATATGTGGATGGTGTCTTCAATACAATTCACTTGTTCGAGATTTGGGTTACTTGTTTTTCGGAAGCAACTTTTTTTCTTATTGCTTAAAATAGATGACTCTTTTTGTTTGACTTGTCACCTTCGTGTAATCTGGAGAGGTTTTTGTAGTCCATCACCCCTTTTAGTTCCAGCTCAACATTTATTTAACGTTTTATTGCTTGTAAATGAATTGAATTTTTAGAATTTGTACTTAATTAATTTTAATTTATCAGTAATATTAATTATATCATTTCATTGCCTTTATATAAAAGAGTGAATGTTGGCTCTACTGTTCATTTTGCTGCCCTCCGATTCACACTGAAACTGGTTCTTTACTGTTCATTATCTAGTTATTCAATAAGATATAGATATTTTACATAAAGAGCATTTGCTTTCTTTTTCTTCATTCACTCTCTCTTGCTTTTTCATGAGTTTCTTTCTCAACAAACCGAGCCAAAGCAATCCCTAAGAAGGAGAGAAAAGGTAAGATTCAAACTAATTACTGGAATCGACCTTCAATTTCTTCCAATCTTGTAAATTTCTTCAATTTCTTGATCACTTTTGCAGATCCTGTGGAAATTTTTCCCTTTTTATGAAAGTTTAACTAAAATTTCAAACAAAGACTTGAGAGAAAATTGAACTATTTTCAGTTCAAGTAAAGATCTTGGAACAACAACACGACAATAGCAAAAAGGTCTTATGAGGATTCACAGGTATTCTGGGGAAAATTTCGGGGGTTATCTCTAGATTTTAGAGAGGACGAACGAATTTTTTCTGGTCTTTCTTATTTACTCGAAGATAATTGATGGCAGTTTCTACTGCAAAGATAGAATCCTGATATGGTGGATATCAAGTGTTTTGAGCTAATCGATTCTGGCTCTGTAATTATATTTAGCTAAAAGGGTGTGTAATTAAGGGAAAATTCATGGTGGATTATGTAAATACGGAAAGGAGAGAGATTCTCTCAATTTCTGCTGCTTGAAATTCTTCAAATAATATTGCCAGAACCTGGATAGTTTTCATTTTATTTGCATCAGAGGCCTGTTGAAAGAATTTTGTATGTTTGCTTTAGAATTTGAATTTTTCAGTCCTTAGTTTGAAGGGGTGGTCACAACATTATAGAAGAAGAGACCAATGCATTTGAAGTTGGGAATACGAAAAGGTTGGAGAAATTCTAGACAAGATAAGATATATGGGGTTTTGATACCTTCAATGAAGTAAGTGGAGTGAAAATGGGTACAACGATTTTACATTCTTTGACAGGTGATAATCCAGAATTGCAAAAGCAAACAGGACAGCATTATAGAAGAAAAGTCAGTGCATTGCAAGTTGGGTATACGAAAAGGTTAGAGAAATTCTAGACAAGACATTTGAGATTTTGATACCTTCATTGAAGTGAGGGAAGTGAAAATGACTAAAAAGATTTTACATTCTTTGACAGGTGATAATCCAAAATTGAAAAAGCAAACATGATATATGACAGGCATCTTTCAACTGTTCGATCATCAGCCTATTCTTACTGGGAGGTGCATCGTTGGCCACAACACAGAGAGGCTGCCTCCTGGTACATATTTCTCATACTAATTGCTTACTATTGCTTATGATCAATAATCTTGTAGATGAATGTACTATTTTAATGTTTTTCTTGCAGACGCTATAGACTGTTCACTGATAGAACTAAGTTTGTTTTAGTTCTCCAAAATGGATTCATTGAATATTAATTTTAAATAAATATATGATTCTCTTCTTGTTCAATATATTTCGTGCCACCTTTTAAGTTAATAATATACAAGAGAAGCCCTACGAGCATGATACAATGTGTTTTGCCCTACGAGCATGATGCAATTCGGCCCATTTCTTAGCAAAAATAATATGCCCAGTATATTGATTTTTGTTTCTTTTCATGACCTATATTTATTATTTCATATAAGTTTGCATATATAATGTCCATGGCCTCCTGATGATATTGCTCATTTAATTTTTTGAAGCCTTAATTCCTTGCTTTTAATGGTCTAATAAAAACCCATATCTCAGGTTCAGATGTTCATTTGCAGGAAATGCCCACTTCCATAATGTACATTGGAAATAGAATCTAATACTACAGAATGAAGATCTGCACTAGTGGTAAGAAATGTTTATTTTGATTTTTTCTCTCGTGGAAACATAAGTACTATGAATCCATTTAAACCCCCTCTTGATATTGTAATCTTTTTCTCTATCTCTATTTTAGATATGTGTGTGCATTTATTCAAAATTTTCTTCTAATTGTTAGTTGAAAGTATTTAATTTTGAATTTCATATGGATTTTGTTGTCTTCAATGAATTTGGCTTTCTTTTTTCTTCTTGCTTTTTGTGCTCTAATTGATGATGATACAAAATGCAAACAAAGAAATTAAGAATATGATCATTTTCAGATACTTTATTGTTCTTTTTTTTTTTTTTTAAAAAGGGATTGATTGATTATCTTAATGCTGATGTCAAAATCAATTTTGATCTAATGATCTCTAGGTTGAAATTGACTTCCAAAAATTAAACTTTAGTGCATGCTTCATTTTTATTGCTTCTCTTTAAGTTTACTGAAAATTTTGAAAAGATCTTTGTTTTCTATTTTATTTTGTTGGAAAAAGATTTGCTTAGAAATCAGAGGTTTGATTACTGAGATTTCAGAAAGAAAATAACAATAGTAACTTAGATTCGGGATTTCAATTCTTATTGTATCAGCTTGATGAAATTGAAAAATGCTAACAAAGATGAAATTGAACACCCTATTTGTTCCTAACTTAATCTCTCCTTTGTCTTTGCATCTTTGCAATCCTTAGACATTTATATTCCATTGTACTCTCATTCCATTGCAGAAATCAGGTAAAACGTGGAGGAGCTGGCAAAGATTATTGGGGAGCTCATATTGATAAATTGGTTGAGTGAGTTTCTCCTTGGCGACTTTGACAGTAAGTCTTTAATCAATAGAATGGCATATACTTTTTCTCATATATCCAATATTGTGATCCTTCTACCATGGTTTCTAGAGTTACCGACGAAGTCTTCAATTATGGTGGGATCAATCTGAATGCTGAAGCATGAATAATCTTTTTATCTATATATTTAGAATTTTATATAATTTGGAATTTAAAACCCAAACTAGATATACAAGTGAAAATGTTTTGAAACTAAGATTACTTATTTAGAATAACATAAAAGATGTTGTTCTCTCATCAACAAAAAAGATTTTGTCTCCGCCTTATGAGTGAACTAAGCAAGCTTAGATAAGCCCACCTAAACATCGTATATAGTAATTGTAAACTGGGAAGTGCTAGGTATTTTATACTGCAGTTATTAATGATTCTCTTTAATGAGTTGGAACTTTAGCTTTGGTACTCCTGCTAAAGCCTTTTCTATTTTGTTCTCGGGAACTGAAATCAATTACATCTCCAGGTTGTAGTTTCCTTGCCATTGGTGAATCAAATGCAACTTGTGAAAAGAGGTTGGCATCCATTGTACTTCAAATATATGATAGAAGTATATTGATCCTACCATTGACCTTGGCACATGTTACCTGTCATAAAGGAGTTATGAAAGGTCGGGTCATGCAAATGGCCAGGCTTTACTGGATAAATAACAGAAAAATATAAGGATTTCACGTGTTGAAAAGGAGATTTTTTATTTTAAATCACATCAAATCTTCGATGTATATTTCATTTGTTACAAGTGATTATATTGATAGAAGAAAATTTGGATGGTTAATCTGATTTTTAATCACATCAAATCATTTGTATGTTTCGAATGGAAAGAATGCCCATGTGACAAGGCAACTTACTGAAGGTATTATCTGGCATTTAACTTTTATTATCTATATTTTCCCATGATTTAGATTGAATTTTGGTTCTATTAACTTGTTGAATTCTTTTAGTAATGTTATTTGCATTAATAGAATTTGTGAATGACTAAACCTCAATATCATCCACCACATGCAACAATAGTAACGACACTCAATCCATGGATGATGAGAATTCCATAAGACTGGTGATTGACATAGTCCATGAAACTCAAAGAGAGGTGGAAGAAAATTCACAGAAGACCAAATGAATCGATAAAAATGGGAGTTGGGGGGATCACTAACCGAAGCAAAGAAAGAAATGAAGTCAGGGGATTCTGAGCACAAGTTGGGGATTGGTTCCGCATATAAGATTAGTTCTTTGTTCAATTTACTTATTGTCATTCTGAATCATGCATAGTGATTTGACATTTATTGGATTGTCGAGCATCAAAATCTGCTGGTAGGATATCATGTTCCATGCGGAGGGAAGAAAAAAGGTGCTTTTATTACCTTGACTTGATAATTTTGGTCATCTAGGTTTAGAATTTCTATTGCAGTTCTTCAATGTTATTAGGTTCCATTTGCCATTTAATAAATATTAGAGTTTTTTCATAATTATTTCCTACTTTGATGACGTTTGATAATAAAGTTGAGTATCTATAATCTCAACTTTGGAGAAGCGAGTATATGAAAAAATGCTATATTATGCATTAAAGGTTTAAGAAGAAGCCACCAAAAAAAGGAGAAATAAATCTATTATCTAGGAACATTAACATTACCCTCGAAATAACAATGCCCGTGCATTGCACGGGCAATAGACTAGTGTATATATAAAAGAACTACGTTTTGGCTTGTCCCCTTTACGAGGTACATAGGTAACCCTTCCAATAATAAAATATATTTTCTCCTATTCATGAATTATTTTTAGCATGCATTTGACTTATGTATTTTATTATGATATTATTGTAATCTCGAGATATGACAAACAAAGATACAAGATGAGTTTCTTTTAGAGATATATAGCTTCATTTTGATCTGAAGCATTATGAGGATTGATATGAATTATCACAGTTTTTTTTATAATATTTGATGCTAATTTCATATCAATATTACCATATTGGTTGGAGGATGGAGATTCATGTTGATAAGGATGTTAGCATTTGTAGCTGTGGAATGATCTTACATCGCTTAATTGGTGTGATGACTTTTATGTTCGATGTTAACATTCTTATTGGACCAGATCATATTTCGTAAGGTGTCTTCATTGGAACTATACTTTGTGGCCACCTATGTAGTCTAAATCGGATGTTAAAAATTTTGTTATAGCAATCAAATGTTTGTCTAAGTGGGAGAATGTTGGAATAATTCTAATATACGCCTCACATTTGATTGTAAAATTTACTGGTTAGATGTATAGCTCATAATTATATTGTGATTGCGCCAAATTTATTAAATAATCAATTAGGCCGTTTTACACCTTACATGCTATATTTAATTTGATGTGGTAATTTTAAGTATGTCTGCCAAAAATATATGTAAACCCTAATTAGAATTTAAATCGTAATGGAACAGCTCAATAATTTCCTATATAAAGACTAGGTCCCATCTTGTCTCCATGTTGTTTTATTAGCTAGCTCCATTGAAGGCTAATACTTTGTGAGAAGGAGGGGAAGATCTAGTTGTTATTATTCATATCAAAGATATCTTTCGTAGATATGAATCCGAACTATCAATTATTATTTTGTGCTTCTTGATTTTTAGCATGATTACAACACATTTTGGGTTCATCCTGCACCACCAGAAACAAACTCTGAAATTAAACCATTTGGAAACTCGAGCACTAGTAAACAATTCAACAACAATATCTACTTATGAAATGCTGTAATTTACAACAAATTTGAATAATACATTATCACATGCAAAGACTGTCAAGACTTCAATATTCCTCTGTCACTCATTCGATTGATGACTCTAGATGCGTCGTTTAATCTATTTGCTCTTTCATATATGCTAGCAACAACAAGATGCAACTCTTTCTTGTTGATATTAGGATCCAAGTCCAGGCTATGAAATAAAGTGTCAACCATCTCAAAATCTCTCCTTGCACCGCAAAGGCTCAGCATCTGAAAGTGCACTTCGTCCGAGAAAACACACCCCTCTTCCTGAAGCTCCTTATATAGGGCATCTGCTTTCTCAAACTCCCGCAATTTCCCGTAAGCATTGACCACGAAAGATATCACTTTAGAATCGGGAAAGTATCCAGCACCTCTCATCTTCTCAAAAGCTTCAATAACATTTGTGTACTTTTTGTTTCTAGAGAAAAGACCAATCATGCACTCAAAGACGGCTATATCTTTCACCTCTCCAGCATCGACAGCCTGTCTGAAAACCCAAGTGGCTTCTTCTATTCGACCGGCACCAGAAAGAATAGTAATCGCGGTTTCCCTGGGAATATTATCTGGACGCTTCAGCTCATGCAAGAGACGTTTAGCATGAGCAACCAAACCAGCCCTCTCGTATGCAACGATCATTGTTTGATAAAGAACCTGATCAATTTCAATCCCAGATATCCGCAGTTTCTGAAACAGCATCGCTGCTCGCTCCAACTTCCCTACCTTACCCCAAATTGATATTATTGTTGAATAAGTAATAGCATTGGGCTCAATACCCTTACTCTGCATCTCTTGAATAAGATTATTTGCCTTTTCATGCTCAAGTGTCTTCCCATAAATCTTAATCATGGTGTTATATGTAACCACATTCTGCTCAATATCCTTTCTCTGCATCAACCTAAACAAATGAATTGCCTCCCCAAAAAGCTCAGCATCGCCATATACCCTCAAAAGGGTATTATAACTAATAACATTTGGTTCTATTCCCATCTTCCTCATGCTCCAAAACAACCTATCTGCATCCTTAGCCATGTCGAGCTGCCCATACACATCGATCATTATGTTACATGTCGTGAGATCAAGCAAACACTTAACCTCCCTCATCTCTGAAAACACCGACAATGCCTCCAAAAACTTCTGATTCTCAACGTACATGGTCAAAAGTGTAGAGTAGCTCACAGTGTCAGGTGTAACCCCCACTGACCTCATTTCACTAATCAGTGATCGTGCTTCTCGAAAAAGCTTAGCTTTCCCAAACACATTAATCATTGAATTATAGGCAATAAGATCAGGAGTTATCCCAGATCTCTTCAGCCTCGAAAAAATTGAAATGGCCTTCGAGTAATCACACAATTTTCGCGATAACTCAATCAAATTGCTGTACAAAACCAAGTCCCCTGACACCCGGTCCTGTTCCATTTTCTGAAGCCAAGACAAAGCTTCATCAAACATACCCTCTTTCCCAAAATGAGTAATTAGAGTAGAATAAGTATACCTGTCAGGTGAAAGCGCTCGTTGACGCATTTCGTCGAACAGTCCATAAGCAAGAGCCCACTGCTTCGCTCGCAACACGTTGCGCAACACAACGTTGTATGCAAATACCGAGGGGGTGTAAAGGGCTTCCTCATTAATCCAATCAAGCAGCGCCAATGACCTTTGCCAATCAGGCTCACGAGATAAAAGACTGACCATGAACCGAATAGAAAGAACTCGATCTTTATACTGCGACATTACAGCAAAAAGTTGGTGCTCATTTTCAGTCTGCCCAATTGTCGATAACAGATCGTCCATGTCAACACTATGGTCCAAGTAAACCACCTTTTCCTGTCGGCGGGGCGGTTGAGACGGCGCCGACTGTCTCCGACGCCAGACATCCTTGGTTGCGGCATATGCAGATGGGATTGCGAAATTAATGAAACGGGTTCGATTTTTGCTTTGGTTTTTGGATGGTACTATGATGCTTAATGGAGGAGCAGCCTTGGAGTAGTGTACGTGCATGGGAGTTCTAGGGGATAAGCATGTATTCATTTGAGAGTGCACAGTCCTTTGAACAAATCAAAAGTCGGAATGGAAGATGAGATATTATTGGATTGAGCATGCTTAGTAGCCCACTGGGATGAATCATAATATGTTAAATGAAAAGTGAAATTAAATTGGTCCTTTAATTATATTACTTATTATTTAATGTCACATTAGTATCATTTAAACGTGATTGTAATCCTAGTGATAGAGATGCTGTATCTAATTGAGACTTTTAATGACTTTTTGAAATTTAAAAAGTTTAGGGGTATGCAATTGAGATTTTTTTAGGCTCTCTAAAAGTCATGGTGTATTCAATTGAGATTTTTATAGATTTTTAAGAAGTCTTTAAAAATCATAATGTATTTAATTGAGACTTTTTAAAAGTTTCTATAAGTTTAGGGGTATTCAAATTTTAATGACTTTTAGAGATTTTTATAAAAGTCTCTGAAGTACTAACTTTTAAGTAGAAAGTACTCATATAAAATATTAAAATTTGTCTCTCATGAATCACGATATTTTGGAAGACTTTCACAATTTTTTTTAATCTTTCTTTCTTTCTTTTAACATTATATGGTCATGTATGATTAAAATTTATTTTTTCTATTGATTATATTTTTTTCTATTTTTTATTCTTTCTCTCTCTTATTATTTATCTTTATTTTCTATGAAAAAATTAAATTGAATTCTTGTAACTTTTTTTTCATTCATTTTTTTTTGGTGAAAAATATCTATTTTTTGTTAAATTATACAATTTTATATGAAAAGTTTATAATTAAATTATTTATTTTTAAAAATATAATATACTAATAATATTGAATCATATATATGTACAATTATTATTATTATTTATTTAATTAATGTCTTAAATTTTTGTTTTTTCAAATGTTTTTATTATATGGGAAGAAGAATGGAAGGAATGGGGAATTGTGGGAACTAACACTTCGTATGTGAGAATTTCACACAATTATACTAGATGTACGTAAATTATATTTCAAATGAAAATCTTCAAAAGTCTCTAGAATTCTACAAAATTTTCAAATGAAAGCTCAAAGAAGTCTACGTAAAGCTTCCACTAATTCCATACAAATCTATAAAAGATTCACGAAATCCATAAAATTCATCATTTAAAAAAAGTCCATCAAAATCTTTAAAAGTTCCAATTGAATACACCCCATAAATAGCATTACTCGAATTGAATTACATGTTAACACATTAAAAATTAATTTATTTATGAAAAGAACTTTTATTCATCAACTTTATACTTTTTAGTTTTTACTATTTTTCTTGTAAATAATAGCCAAATTAGGAAAGAGAGGAAATTGCATTACTCGTGAACTTGTGATCTCGATTGGAATATAGTTTAGTCATGTTTGATAGGATTAAAATAATTTTTTGGTAACTTTTAATAAAAATTGATAAAATGTAAAGTTGAAAAGTTGTGCATTTCATAAAATGTATAGCTAAAATTAGTTGGTTAATATTACAAGTACATCGAGGTGTCAGGTGTCCGTCTGATGTCCACCCCTCACATGGAACAAAATATAATTCATTCAAAGTGGGTCCCCTTTCAAGTGATGGGAATGGACACCGCATTATGTACAAATAACATATTTCAAATTAAAATTTTAATTTTAATTTCTACCTAACAATGGCTTAGATTTTAGGATGAGCTAAATTCTTTTTAAATTAATTTTTACCGAGTATGGCCCATGGGATACTTTGCCTCATTTGGTGATGAGCTTGTGCTCAAGTCGAACACGTTTTTTCGTTCATGATGAGCGGCTCAAGGACAGAACCCATGAGCTGGCGAGCCAATGAAGGTTCCCAAATGTCTCTATTTTTTTTTTTTTACAGACTATAATACTCTATTTCAACTCATTTTTCACACAAATTTTCTACAATCTATCTTCTACATTTTACTATTTTAAATTACTAATTCAGAATTTAATTTAAAATTACATTATTCAATCATCAATCTATTTGATTCATCTATTATATTTTTCATTCTTTATATTTTTTCACTTTATTTCATTTTTATAATTTATTTATTACATTCTCTACTTTTATTTCATATCTATATATACCAATTATATTTCAGACAAAAGAATCCCAATTCTTATGTTGAGGGTTTGTTTGTTGGCAACTCATCATTTATGCCACAATCTTAATTTCATAATGATTTCTTCAGTCTCAGCATCCCAATTCTTGACGATTTGGACATCGACAATGTGCTTAAGAATAGTCATCCTGTTGACACATAAAAAGTTCAGCCCAAGTCGAATAGTCCAAGGAATGAAGCCCAACTGAAAAATCCCCAAAATCAGATAGCCCAAAGAACGAATCAATCAGGCAATGCAGGATAAAAGCCCAAATAGGGAAGCCCATGAACGCGGTAATACCATCGCCCAAGATTTGAGCGAATGAATTGCCATGCAGTCGCCCAGAGCTGTGACCCTGCTCTCGTCCAAACATTCGAGTCGTCCAACATCTTAGCAAATATGAGATGTTATGGTTACCCAAAAGTGTAGTTAATGAAGCAGTTATTGAGTAGTCCTACCACGTCCCACGTTCAAGAAATTCAATTGAAGACGGTTGAATGACAAAAGTAATGGCAGCAGTTAGAGAAGGCAGTTTCATGACAAGTTGGTCACTACAAGGAAAGTGGGCAGTTATAGAGCGATCAAGCAGTTTTTAAGCGGTTGATCACAAAGAGATCATCCAGGGAATATAAAAGGAAGAAAATACATAGAGCAAATGACCCCGAATCAAACACCCTCAAACAGAGAATATGTAACTTTCAATTTCTTAGTTTAGATTTAAACACTTCTTTTACAGTAACTTGTGTGCTTGCGCCTCTTGGAGGCATTCTGTTTTTATTTTCCAATTGTAAAGTCATCGCCAATAAAAACGCCCCTTTTTGGGACTTTGTCTCAAGAGGTTTGTCCCTTACACAATCGTCTGATCCCTTTTTAATTGTTAGCGACTAACCCGAGCGAAACAATTTGGCATGCCCAGTAAGACAGTGGTGTTTGGTGTGGAAAATACAAAAGGTGAAACAATATGCCTCAGAGATCCGACAAGGAAGCAGCAAGTCAGGGAGGAGTCCAGTCTGTGATCGAGCGATATGGGGAGCAGCATAGCTCTCCACGAACAGATGGACAGAATCATAGCAGTAACAGTCGTTACGAATCAATGGCAGAGTTGAGTCCTTGAACTATGCGTGCAGTACTTGGAGAACTCACACAAGATGTCGTTGAACAGGTAAATCTTTGAAATATTCATAATATGGAAAGATTTACCCAGAATGGGAATGCACATTATGACAACATGTCCAAACAACTGAATACTTTGAATGAAATAATGAATAAGTTAGTAGGCCAAATTTGTCAACCAGTTATGCCTCTTGCAAACCATTTTCAAATTAGGACAATTGTGGGACATAATCCCCCAGTCCTAAATCCAAGTCAAGGGGTAGAACCACATTTCAGTCCCTCTACTTCAAACCAAGAGGATGGTATTACACCAAATCATAATAATAGTAGTGGTACGCCTAACTTGGGGGGTAATCCAAATGTAAGAGATAATGTCCTAAATAACGGACAGAATACCCCACGTGTTAATGAGAGAATAAATGTTCAGGCTAATGGTAACAATGGCTCAAATCATGGTAACTTTATTCCTAATCAAGGACCAAATATCATGCATCAAGCAAATCAACTGGTCAACCAACCTGTAGGGATTCCATATGACCCTAACGTCATGTTGAGGAATCAGATTATGGAAATCGTACAGGACCAGATGGCTTTTGGGTACGTCTTGTCATTAGGCCGACTTACACAAAGCCATATCCTGATTGGATAGACCAAGTATATCCATGGCCTAGAGGATATAAAGTGCCAGAATTCTCACTGCTTACCAGTTTAGGGGAAGTGTCTACTCTAGAACACATAGGACGATTCACACTGCAAAGTGGTGACGTAACTGATTATCATAAAATGAGGCTTTTTCCTAGTTCATTAACAGGAGTAGCTTTCTCCTGGTTCATCAATTTGCCAGCGAATTCTGTTCAAACATGACAACAAATGGAACAATTATTCCACGCTCAGTTTTATAAGACTGAGTCTGAAGTTACTTTGGCCGATTTGGCGAACCTACGTCAAATGCCAAACGAATAGGCAGAAGGTTTCCTCCAAAGGTTCAAGATAGCAAGAAGTAAATGTTTTGTACCTCTGCCCGAAAAAGAATTTGTCAAAATCGCTCAAGGTTGTTTGAGCTTTGATTTAAAAAAGAAATTCCATGACAAGGAATTTCCTGACCTTTTCCAATTGAGTGCAAACTTGATTAGGTATGAACGATTGATAAGAGAAGAAGAGAAGATAAAAAATTCTAGCAAGGCGACTTATTATAGAGACCCAAATTTTGATGTTCATACCATCAATGACGAGTCATACGATCAGACCGAAATGTGTTTGGCCGAATTAGTCAAAGGAGACACGTATACTTATCCCATAATGGCTAAGCCTAGACCATCGGGCAAAGATGAGCCTATGAAAGATGAAAACATAAAAGCTAGAACGTTCTCGTTCGAAGTAACCAAAGATGACCTTATATTTGATAAATTATATAAGGATAAGCAGATAAAGCTGAGTGACAAGCATAAATTGCCAAACCCTGAATAGATTAAGGGTAAAAAATATTGTAAGTGGCATAATGCATGGTCACATTTGACGAACAATTGCTTAGTTTTTCGCCATGTGTTACAGGATGCCATTGAATCAGGACGAATTACGTTCGATGATAAGAAGGAGATGGCGGTGGATGAAAATCCTTTTCCACAGCCACTTGGAGTGGATATGGTGACGTCTGGTTTCAAAAACAAGTTGTCAAAATTCAAATTGGTTATAGATGATGGAGAAAAAGACCCTGGACCACATCCCAGTGTCTTTGAGCATATTAAAGGGAAGGAGTCAAAGAAGGATGAAGACGTCTGGTGTGCAAGATGTAAAAGAGAAGTGAGTGAGAATACGGAGAAACCAGGGATATAGCAGCATCCCTATCGCCCTACTCTCCTCCCAAACGCTCAGCCTGGTAGAGGGCGAGGTATATTGTTCTACAAGGGACCACCTTTTGAGAGGCAGTTCAGGCCAATAGATAATGGGAGAACATTCAGGCTGCAACCTTGCCAGCCATATGGCATTCGTTCCAGTATAATGCAGAAAGGGTAATACCCTTCGACGAGATAACTAGAACCCAACAAAGGCGTTTCCAACGAAATTATGGACGAATGATGAGACAACAACAGGGAGTACCAAACTACTCAAGGTAGCCAATCAAAATATTCTCAAAGATAGTGAAAAGACTGGTACAGATGAATCAATGAAAGAGTTGCCAGAAACTTCTTTTGGGAGATCGAAGTTTGAGCGAGACAGAAAGGATGAAGAAGATCCAGATCATCCCTTTACTATTCAGTTCGGTAGGTTACCTCCTGTTGTGGCTAATAACTATTTACTGACCAATGAGTTCAAGAATAAAGAGAAAGAAGAAGAAGAAATAGAAGGTAATGAAGGAGAAGCATGCGTGTTGGAATATGAAGAAGGCCAGACTTCTAGGGAGGCCTACAATGGTGAGAAAGATGATGGTATGACAGACATTGAAGAGGAAATTGATCTGGAAGCAGAAAGAAAAAGAAGAGGAGTATCGCACAATACCCTGTTGAAGCAACTACATCAAGAGGGAGTTCGTGAAGTAGACTTACTAGGAGAACTATCTGGGCGTTCTTTCGATTTTTACGTGCTGTACGGGATGCCCAAAAGGAAGAAGAGAGTGCCTCGTTCTGAAAAGTATGGATCGCCTCCAAGAATAATGCCTCCTCCTACAGGTTGGATAACTGAAGAAGAAGCATCAGAAAACAGTAAAAGGGGAATTCAGAAGACAGAGGCTCAGTGCGATATGCTGCATGTTGACTTATCACAAAAAGATAACTCAACAGAGGACAAACAGGAAGTAGAAATAGAGGCTGCCGAAAAGGTTATTTTTAAATGGTCAGCCATGAAATTGACTAAACACTTGAGACCGTTGTACGTTAAAGCTCTAGTTAACGGCATACCTGTGGCAAAAGTGCTTGTCGATAATGGAGCAGTTATAAACACCATTCCATCTAGGATGATGAGGAAATTTGCAAAGACAGAAGGGGATATGATTCCAACAGAAGTCATCCTTACAACTTTCAATGGAGGTGCGACTGCAGCTAAGGGAGTTATGCCATTGGACATAACTATAGGTACAACTACTAGGATCGCAATCTTCTTTGTAATAGATGGTCCTACTAGTTACAATGTGTTACTAGGAAGAGATTGGATACACGGAAGTCGCTGTATACCCTCATCGCTCCATCAATGTCTGATTTTTTGGAATAACAAGGGTGAAGCAGAAGCAAACTCAGTGGAAAAGTTCATGTACGAAGGAAACTATGGACCTGTCAGGGTAGTACAAGATGGGGAAGAAACTCAAGTTGTCACGCAAAGCGAAGATCCATTTTCAGTGGATGCACTCACTGAAATGTTCAAACAGATGATGCCAAATATAGTGGCCCTAGAAGAGCCAGTAATTGGCAAAAGAATAATTAAGGATCTTGAATGAGTTCTAAGCAACAAGAGCAAATGACCGATATTCAGGCATTCAAAGCCAAACTAATGGCTTTCAATAAAGAATGAAAGGACAAGGAGAAAGAAGAGGCAGCTCTGAAAGCGCTGAAAGACAAATTAGCAGTATTCGAATTGGAACAAAGTATTAGCCGAGAAGTCAACAAGGTGGATTGTTTAGAAGAAGAAGTGCTTACAAAGGAGCTAGACGATGAAGTAATGCGGATCATCAAGCCTGGATACGCTCAAGCGCAAGACCCACTGATTAAAGTAAATATTGGCAATGAAGGAGAAGATCGTCCAACATTCATCAGCCAGATGCTCGATCAAGAGGTTAGTGATAAATTAGTCGCTTTGTTAAAGGAGTATAAAGATTGTTTTGTTTGGGAATATGAACAAATACTTGGTTTAGATAGAGACTTAGTGGAACATAGATTACCAACTAAGCCTAATTTTAAACCTCATAGGCAACCTCCCAGACGTTTTTCTCCTAATGTACTCCCTGAGATTAAGAAAGAGATAGAGCGATTATTAAAAGCAAGCTTTATTAAAACAGTCAGGTATGTCGAATGGTTGTCCAATATCATGCCAATACTAAAAAAGAATGATAAACTAAGGGTGTGCATAGACTTTAGAAATTTAAACATAGCTACGCCCAAAGATGAGTATCCAATGCCCACGGTAGATTCTTTAGTAGACTCAACTGCCGGACACGTTATGTATTCTTTCATGGATGGGTATTTAGAATACAATCAAATTTATATAGTCGAGGAAGACATACACAAAACTGCCTTTAGATGCCCTGGGTCTCTAGGATGTTTCGAATGGGTAGTCATGCCTTTCGGCCTAAAAAATACAGGAGCAACTTATCAAAGGGCAATGAATTTAATTTTTCATGATATGATAGGCAAGTTTGTTGAAGTGTATGTAGGCGATATAGTGGTCAAATCCATTAAAGAAAAGGACCATTTTGAACAGTTAAGATGTTCATTTGAGCGAATGAAGCAATATAAGTTAAAGTTGAATCCCTTGAAATGTGCATTTGGTGTTAATGCAGGAAATCTTCTAGGTTTTTTGGTACACAAAAGAGGGATCGAACTTGATAAAAATAAAGCGAAGGCCATTCTAGAGGCCAAACCACCTAACAACAAAAAAGAATTGCAAAGATTTCTAGGCCAAGTAAACTTTTTAAGACGCTTTATTTCTAACTGTGCAGGGCGAACTAAAGTCTTTTCACCACTTTTAAAGTTGAAAAATCAAGACGAATTCGTCTGGAAAGAAGAACATCAAAAGGCTTTTGAAAGCCTGAAAATATATTTATCAAGTCCACCAATGTTGGTATCACCAATCCAAGGACGACCAATGAAAGTGTATGTATCGGCTGAAAAAGAATTAATAACTGGAATAGTCTCGCAAGAAGACCAATTTGGTGAAGAGAGGGCGATTTACTACTTGAGTAGACGGTTAACAAAATGTGAATGTAATTACTCTGCTATCGAAAAATTATGTCTTGCATTGTATTTCACATGTACAAAATTAAGGGCTTATTTACGGTCCGTAACCATTTATTTGATTTCTAGAGTAAATTTAATTAAGTATATGTTCTCTCGCCCTATTTTACACCAAATGGTAGGCCTTTGGACATTAGCTTTATCAAAATTCGAAATACAATACATATCCGAAAAGGTATCAAAAATCAGGCTTTTGCTAACTTTCTAGCCGATCATTCATGCTTTGACATGCCTGAAGAAATTGAATTAGAAATCAATTCATTCGAGCTGAAACCTTGGGTGTTGTATTTCGATGGGTCAAAAACCTCTAAAGGTATAGGAGTAGGAGTAGCATTGATAAATCTTTTAGGGATTTGCTACAAATTCACATTCACTTTGGATAGGATGTACACCAACAATCAGGCCGAATATGAAGTCTTAATCGTGGGCCTGGAACTAATGATGATATGGGGATAAAAAATGTAAACATTAGAGGCGATTCTCAATTGGTAATTCACCAACTGATTGGTGATTTTAAATGCCAAAGTGATTCCATCATGAGTCAATATGAAATTGCCCAAGAGTTGTTAGAAGAATCGGACCAAGTAGAACTTCAGTGCGTTAATAGGATATACAATGACGTAGCAAATGAGTTGGCCCAGATGGCCTCAGGGTACTCGAAGGTTTTAAATTGGAAGTCTACTTGTGAATATGGAACAATATTGCCCGTGATCCAAAGAAGGGCGAGAAAGATTGAACTTCATTGCATACAAGATGGAGATGCAATAGATTGGAGGACAGAGATTAAGGAGTTCCTTAAAGAACCTAATAAAAGAGATAGTAGAAAAATGAAGTTGCACTTGCTAAACTATGCATTGATAGATGAAGAGTTGTTCAAAAAATGCTCTGATTGTATACTGCTAAAATGTATAAGTTTGCAAGAAGTCAGGACGATCATGGCTGAAGTGCACGAAGGGATATGTGGAGTTCATCAAGCTGGTCAAAGGATGCGATGGTTAATTATTAGGAGTGGATATTTTTGGCCAAAGATGGGAGAATTATGCGTTCAATATGCAAAGAGTTGTTTAGCATGCCAAAAACATGGTCCAATACAGAGGGCGCCAGCACGAGAGATGACACCTATTATTTAACCTTGGCCGTTTAAGAGTTGGGTGATAGACTTGATAGGGAAGATTTATCCCCCATCGTCCAAGCAACATACTTTTGTTATAGTTGCAACTGATTATTTCAGTAAGTAGGGAGAGGCGGTACTTTTAAAGGAGATCACCCAGAAGAATGTCATAGAATTTATCCATGATCACATCATTTATAGATTTGGAATTCCGCAAACTTTGATGGTAGATCACGGGACATCTTTAAATGGGGATCAAGTAAATAAATTCTTAAACGAGTTTGGAGTTAAATTAGTAAACTCCACGCCATATTACGCTCAATCCAACGGGCAAGCAGAATCTTCTAATAAGACCCTAAAAAATATCATAATGAAAATGATAGATGAAAATACCAGAAATTGACATGAATGTCTGAACAAAGCTTTATGGGCTTATAGGACATCGCCTCGGTCAAGTACCACAATTACTCCTTTCCAACTTACTTATGGATAGGAGGCCGTTTTGCCTATGGAAATTACCGTGTAATCGATCAGAGTATGTTTGCAACATAAGTTAAGTGATGATGAGTATACCGAATCACTAGTTCAAAACTTATTAGAGTTGGACGAATTAAAGTTAGACGTCCTATATAGATTGCAAGTTCAAAAACGAAGAATGACTAAATTTTATAATAAAAAAGTTATAACCAAGTCGTTCAGCCTAGGCGAACTGGTTTGGAAGACAGTACTCCCTTTGGATAGCAAAGATCCAAAGTATGGCAAATGGTCGCCCAATTGGAAAGGACCATATAAAGTGAATAATGTATTGCCTAATAAAGCCTATCATTTGGAAGAATGACTAAATTTTATAATAAAAAAGTTATAACCAAGTCGTTCAGCCTGGGCGAACTGGTTTGGAAGACAGTACTCCCTTTGGTTAGCAAAGATCCAAAGTATGGCAAATGGTCACCCAATTGGGAAGGACCATATAAAGTGAATAATGTATTGCCTAATGGAGCCTATCATTTGGAAGATTTAGACGGCACCAAACACATGAGGTTCATTAATGACAAATATTTGAAAAAGTATGTTCCTTCCTTATGGGAAAGCGAACAAATAAAAGCGTAACAAAATGCATTGAACAATCATAGAATAAAAAGGGCCAAAGCGAAATACGTTTAAATAAATTCCTTTATTATCAAATGTTCATTACAAAATTGCGAAATACAAGATGCTAAATGCTCTATAAACTACGATTGAGAGCAAACTAATCTCCCGGTCGATCGTCGAGTAAGAGGGTATACTGGTCCTGATCGCCGTCCTGATCGCACTGCTGCAAAGGCAAGCAGAGAGGCCGAGAAGCACTCTCAGAAAGCAGAAAAGAAGATGAGGCGCCTTCACATCGCCTTCCTAAATGCATCGCTGCAACGACAGGCAAGGAGGCTGAGAAGCACTCTCAGCAGGCAAGGTAGCCTCCAAGCACCCCAAAAAATTGCCTTCCATCATTGAACTCCTTGTGGAAACGGAGACGATGGGAAGAACTTTGATGCTAGCCAAAGAATATTTCCTATATCTCCTACACCAAAGGTGGCATTAAGAAAGATGGCTAAGTGGGCGGATCAGAGATCCATTTCCATGGAGAACGAAAGCTTTTGATTGATTGTCAAAAATGCCAAGCAATGGTAGCAAATTGGTTTTTTTGAAAAAGAAAATGGAAATGAAGATGGAGAGTATGAAGTATACATGCATTTATAGGGGGTGAAGGTGAAAAGACAGAATGTGATGTACATTTATAAGGGGTGAAGGTGAAAAGACGGAATATGAGCAGCCATATTTGTGTCTAGTAAATGGGATTAAATGGCCCAAAATCGGGCAGAAATATCAAAAGAAAATGTGCAAAATTTTTAGCATAAAGCAGTTAAATGCCTGAGCGATTGACGATTAAAAGACAAACGTCAATAAATGCACAAAAAAGCTAAAATAATTATTCATTGACAATGATGGTTGCTGTTATATCAGTACAAGGTTACAAAGGGAAAGTCAAATGCGAAATTACAAAAAGAAAAGTTAAGGCATTATACGTCTTAATTACAATTCGCCCCATACCGAGCGAATTCTTTCCCTAAGCTTCCCCCAGTCTTCGTTCTGCCTAAAAGAAGTGTTGTTCAATTCAGCCACAACATCATCATCAACTTCCAACTTCTTGTACTGCTCGACCAAAGACTTAGCTCGCTCAATTCTTTGGGAGGCATTACGCTTTTTAGCAACCATTCTCGCCTTGCAGTCATCCATCTTGGCTTGAAGCTCCTTCATCTGAGCAGCCAAACTAGTCATCAAAGAGTATTCAATCATGACTTCGGAAGAGATTTCTTTCAACTCTTCCTCAGCTTTGTTGATCTCCAGAAGCAATGACTCTTTTTCAGATACGGCGCGAAGATATTGAGTACTTTTGGCCTTCAGTTCAACATTATTGGCCAGCAAGGAGAGGACTTCGGAATGGATAACTTTTAACGTCGCTTTAAAATCAGCAGAAAGATTGAGCGACGGAAGTGTCAGTGCTTGCTCCAATTTCGCATTCAAATGCTCAAGCTTATCCTTATGCCTGGCAGCACTAGCCTTACCAATATCCATATCTATGAAGGACACATACTCAAATATCGATTGCTTGAGGAACTTTATATCGTCCTCTGAAGAAGCCAAAGGACAACTGGCTGAAGCAGGGCGAGATGTTTTGACTTGCCCCCAGGAAGCAAACAAGTATTGAATGGAACACACAATTTTGTCAGCATCCTGCAAAGAAAATCGCCAATATTGAAGGTTTCCACTACACTAAACAAAGTGGAGGTAAAGGTAAAGCAAAGATTACCTCATCAACAATCTTGGAAGATGGCATATCCCCAGCCAAATCTGCCACCTCTGGCTCCACCATTTGTGAGGACTTCCCCTTGTCTAAGCGAGAAGACCTTGCCGCAACGGGCAAACTTATGGGTACATCTACAGAACTCAAAAGATAACAAGTCAACACCAATAGCACAAGCAAAGGTAAAGCATCAAAAAATGAATTACCTTCTGCTTCGACGTTTGGGGGGTCAACGCCCTGGGAAGAAGGCGGCTCGTCCATTGGTTGTGATGAAGATTCTGGGACTGAAGGTTTCTCTTTAAGCATAGTCCCTTCATCAGCAGATTTGGACAAATCAGCCTCGACAGAGGATGATGGAGCAGGAGCTGTCAACACCAAAACCTTCAAGGGAGAGGTTGAACTTTTCTGAGAGGTCCAAATAAACTATCAGCACATGGAAAAGCCTCAAGTATAGAAAGGTATGCTTATGAGTAAACCGATTTAATTACCTTCCTCCTGATGATGAGAGGGGTATCGTCATCACCAGCATCATCCTCCAAAATGAGAGACGCTGAGGCTGGCCATTTGCGGCTTAGGGCACTTTTAGCTGCAGTGGACTTGGCAGGAAGAAAAGTCGATGGACGGGCAGATTATTTAGCATGAGCAGAAGAAGAGGGACTCCTAATGGACACAGGAGTGACCAAAACAGGAGGGATGGAAGAAATGTTTGGCTGGTCTAGTGAATGGAAAGCACGATTGGCATCAGTCGTGAATAATCTGCGTTTCACTGACGGTCAGAGTCGTTCAAAAAGAGGATGGATGGCACGGCTAGGATTGAAGGGGGCTAGTGAGAAGTTACTTGTCAAAAGAAGATTGAGAGCATTTATAGCCTCCGCTTCTGTTTTATTAATAGTGTGGAAGCGGTCTATCAAATTCCTTGAATAGCAAGGAGGAACGGGCCAAGTTTGGCAAAAACCAAGTTGGCCAGCAAAAAATTGAGGAGCATATATCTCTACCCCAGTCTTGGCATTAGTCCCAGTCAAAATATCATGGAACAATTTCCTCTCGGTCAAAAACTGAATCCAAATAAACAAAGAAGTGTTCACATTATCCAGAGTGGATGGGGGTTGCACATAATCTGGAGTCAAAAAGGGAGGAAAAGGAAAGAAAGAAGGGATTGAATCCAAAGTATAAAAGAATGAAAAAATGTCCCTTCTGGATATATTTACAAGAGCCAGGGGCTCAATGGCTAGCCCGTAGCAGCTAGCAGAAGGGCTGGAAAAAGATGGAGCACCAAGCGATGGAAAATAAACTCTCAACCATATTTGAGCGAACCAAATAGGTCCACTGCCAGTGAGAGATGCACCATTCTTCAATTGTGATTGAAGAGAAGCCACGCCTCTATAGAGGACAGCTAGAAAGAAAGAACATAAATTCAAAGGCCTACCACGCGCCAATTCGTGCGCTATAGGTAAATAGCTTAGGGAGGGCTTTATGCTTAGCACACACAAAATATATTTACAAAGTCAAATCAAAAGAAAGGCCACTCGCTCAGTATGGGAAGGCTCAGCACTTGAGTGGTTATGAAGGATTTGCAGACTTGAATAAGACTCGATGAGGCCTTTACCAAATTTTGGGGCGACACCAGAAATCAAAATACCAGGGAAAATGGTATCGCCCAAAGGTAGCAGATTTATTAGGGCCCCAATATCCCTTAAGGTAATGGACATGGGACCGAGAGGAAAAACAAAAGTATTATACTCAAAAGACCAAAAACTTAAAGCGATTGGAAAAAGTACTGGGTCAAAAATAGGGAGTTGAAGAGAGATTTCTAATAAATCAGAAATCCTAGCATTATCAAAAATTGTCTTAGTAGGACCATGGTCCACAAGGCGAGCATGCCATCTACGAAAAACGACATCAGATTTAGGCCAAGTACGAATACCTCTTTCGGGAAGTGGCCACAGCGGCAAAGAATTTAGAAATGGAGGGCCATGAGTACAAGGGAACAGCTGACCGACCGCCGCTTGTTCGATGGCCTCGGCATTGTTGAATGAAGGACCTAGATAGAACTCATTGAGTTCGACATTGGGCGGTGCAAGAAAGTTCGGAGTTACATATGGCCGAGTAAGAAGTTTCTGAAAGTCTTCGAAACTGAAGGAGTCACCAGACTGAGATTGTGAAGCAGCCATTATGGACGAAATAGAGTTTTGCAGAGTTACGTAGTAGAGAAGCAAGGAGATGAACAGTAATATTGCGAGAGAGGCGCGACAAAATGAGGCGTGATTTAATGGTGCAATGAAATAGCATATTTGGGAGTTATAAGGATTTGCAAAACGTCGCACCTTTTCAGGCTATAGAAGAAAATAATGATTGAAATTCTTGAGAATTTCGAATGTTGTTGGGAAACACAAAGTGAATATGGCAAAATTAATAATTGGTATTAATTCTGCCATATTGGGGGCTAATGGTTGACACACAAAAAGTTCAGCCCAAGTCGAATAGCCCAAGCAATAAAGCCCAACTGGAAAATCCCTAAAATCAGATAGCCCAAAGAACGAATCAATCAAGCAATGCAGGATAAAAGCCCAAATAGGGAAGCCCATGAACTCGGTAATACCATTGCTCAATGTTGCAAGTCGCCCAAGATTTGAGCGAATGAATTGCCATGCAGTCGCCCAGAGCTATGACCCTGCTCTCGTCCAAACATTCGAGTTGCCCAGCATCTTAGCAAACATGAGATGTTATGGTTACCCAAAAGTGCAGTTAATGAAGCAGTTATTGAGTAGTCCTGCCACGTCCCACGATTCAAGGAATTCAATTGAAGACGGTTGAATGACAAAAGTAATGGCAGTAGTTAGAGAAGGCAGTTTCATGACAAGTTGGCCATTGCAAGGAAAGTGGGCAGTTATAGAGCGATCAAGAAATTTTTAAGCTGTTGATCACAAAGAGATCATCCAGGGAATATAAAAGGAAGAAAAGACATAGAGCAAATGACCCCGAATCAAACACTCTCAAACAAAGAATATGTAACTTTCAATTTCTTAGTTTAGATTTAAATACTTCTTTTACAGTAACTCGTGTGTTTGCGCTCCTTGAAGGCATTCTGTTTTTATTTTCCAATTGTAAAGTCATCGCCAATAAAAACGCCCCTTTTTGGGACTTTTCTCAAGAGGTTTGTCCCTTACACAACCGTCTGATCCCTTTTTAATTGTTAGCGACTAACTCGCGCGAAACACATCCAATTGATTTCCATGACATTAACGCAGAAGAGGAACCCAAACTACCCAATGCAAGATGGAGGCCAAAATCTAAAAAACTATAAAAAGTGTTGGGAACACTTCAAATTAGTTTTCACGGGTCGTAAAGTCGATGAAGTCCAAGAATCTAAAGTAGTTGGCAAATATTGCCAAACTAGATTGGCATGACAAAAGGGAATTGAAACTATCCACCTCAATCATCCCTACGTGAAATGTTCAGCCAAACATGGAATCATTTGGGAAACACAAACACAAATTATATTTGGTTCTCCTTTTTCCCGGTATTAATTCTACTACACTGCATATGAATTTATTCAGTAGAAAATTGTCGTAAAGGAATGATAAAATTGGTTGTCAGTGATGAATTGTCACTAAGCATTGTGGACAACCAATATTTCACAATTTTTGTGCAAGAATAACATTAGGGTAAGTATAAATAAAAATTAAAAAAAAAAAGCAAAAAAAGCAACTTCGTTCTAATTGCATTGCTTATTTCGTTAACCATAAAAAACAATTAATATAGAATTTACAGTATGGTGATATTATCTCATTTACATCAGTTATATGATATAGAATTAATAAAAAAGATTATATAGCTACAAATGTCACTATATAGACCCAATTTGGGTAATGTATAAAAACATAATTTCTTTTAGAATAATTGTGTTCCCTCATGATGCTAATAATATAATTAATGCTATTATGTAAATTATAAAAAAAATATCTTTGTGAATCTAAAATTCTTAGTTTTATGTTTAATAATGCAAGTGTTAATAAACATATTATTTATAAACTATATAGGGTTTTTAATCCGGATTTTGGTGGTTTTCTATTTCATGTTCGTTGTGTATGTCACATATTTAATTTAATTCTAAGAGATAGTATGAAACGTATTAGTGAACAAATTGGTAGAATTAGAACTACATTATTATATTACTATTTCACCAAGTAAAAACAAGCATTTGAAAAATATTGTATTCAATTGGTATGGAATCCAAAAAATTTGTAACCAATGTAGGATATAGGTGGAATTCGATCCACTTATTACTCAAATCTTCTAAAGATTATGAAGCATTAATTACTAAATTTTATAATTCCAGGCATACCAAGAAAAAAAAATAGAGGAAAGAGTTAAGACTCTATTTTGATATATAATGTTCGGAAATTGGCTTTTAAAATTAAAAGATTTTTGACAAGTTTCTATAATTCTACAAATATATTATCTAGTGTATACTACCCACTAGTGCTAAAGTTCTTGAATGACTTTTTTGTTATTGCAAGAACTTCCAATAAATATAGAAATGATCCCGATTTTATTGAAATATTATTTCCATTAGAAAAGATTGGGAAAATTTATCTATGTTATTTCCTTTAAGGTGCGTGATGGACCATAGGTATAATTTAAAAGGTACAAAATATTTTATAAGAAAAATCACAAATTCTTAAAGTTTTGATGCTCCTATCACATATTCTAATTTAGCTGGATACCCCTTTGATAGCTCAATAATAACTAACCAAGAGGGAGTGAATTGATTTTTTCAAAATTTTTCAAAAAAAAAAAAAAACTTAAATCAAGTAAGCAAAGGATATGTTGATTAATAATATTCATAAGCAAATATAAGCAAGTAGATCAATCAAATGATAAACATAAATGAGATAAAGATAAGTAAAAGGGTAGAGAGGACGCAAACGACATAATTGTGGATATTCTATCCAAAGCAATGATCTACGTTCTCCGTTACCAAACTCTCCGATATGAGCAAAGCCTTTTCACTATGTTGATTGACTTATGGTATAATCAAATCCTTTACAATCTTTCGGTGACTTACAAACAATGAGCACCGATCCTAATATAATATTGAACATAACGGGACCTCAACATGACTCACACTATTGAACTTTATGAGACCTCAATATGATCCACAATTTAGAGAAATGGTTTTATAATGAAATTTCTCTCTTAATAAATGATACAAATGAATTACGTATTAAGAGAGACTAAAGCTTCAATGAATAGCAATAAATGATAGCTCAATTGTTATATGAAAAAAACATTGATGAATATGATGATTTCAAAGTTTAATTCAATCAATCAAAATTTTTTAATGAGAAGATGAAGAAGAAATAAGTGCAATTTTAGTTCAAAATCTTATCAAAATATCCCTCTTTTAATGAATAATGATAATAAATTAAGTATCAAAAGCGAGATGTAGAACTTTAGTAAATATTATGAGTTACAAATTTGATTTAATAAATCAAAGTTTTGATATATAGTAGTGGAAGAAATAATACAATGTAAGTTCCAAACTTTTCTTCTAATTATATCTCTCTTTTGTGAATGATTGAAATAAGGTAAATAAAAAAAGATGAAAAACTTTGATGATGATGATGATGATGATGATTAAGTGCTTGTTGGTGCTCCATTATTTTTGAGTAATATATTATTGAATAGTGATTGATATTAAAATGTGTGGTTAAAAAAGGAAGAAAAGTTTTTGATTTACGTGTAATATTATTTTAATAAGGAATGTATGATTGAAAATGAGTATTATAAAAAAAATAATGTGGTGGAATGCAGTAGAATGGTAGACAAAAAATAATGTGGTAGAATGCAGCAGAATGCATGGTTAAAAATGAGTGTTATAGAAAAAGGAGTTTGAATCAATTAAAATTTTTGATATGAAGAAACAAATGAAATGAATGCAAAGCAAAACTTAAAGAATTTCCAAACCAAACAATATCTCACTTTGATGCTCTTGGAAGTGTTAAAATGAATGCAAGAAGTTGGGGAGTATTTATAGAGTTTCAAAACGTCAAAAAAATTTGTATTTGAGGAAGATTCATCAGGTCGATCGCCTCTTGTCGGGATGATCAATATAGTCATTTGTACAATAATATCAGAACTCAAAATTAGGGCTGGACATGGTCCGGTTTTGTTCGGTTCTAAAGAGAATCGAACCGACCCAAAATTTTCGGGTATTTAGTAAGTGGAACCGTCGGGTCCAAATTTAATTACGGAACTGTTCGGGTTCGGTTCCATTCGGTTCGGTTCGGTCCGGTTCGGTTCCATTCGGTTCCGTATCATAATTAAATTTTTTTATATATACAAAGTTACGTTAATTTAATTAATGATATATTTAATATTAGCTCTTACAAAATAAAGTAGTTCAATCTTATGTATTTCACGTTTCTCTTTGTTGAATTCTTCATAAATTTGATTATTAAAATCACAGAAAGAGAAAGACAGCGAGCTCAAAATAATTAAGAGAGATGTAGAGCTTTAATTCGATTTTCTCTGGTAGAAACGACACTACAGTAGAATAACAGATTTGGATAAAATTGAGGTCAATTTGATTAAATCGATTTTGAACTGAATATTAGAAATAGGAAAATCATATTTTGTGGTTTGAACTAAATTAACTAGTTAAGAAATTTATTTAGAAAAATTAAAATAATTTTACTTATTTAAAATAAATTAATTAAAAAAATTACGGAGATTCGGTTCTTCAGGTCTTGGCCTAGAACCGAGAACCGAACCATACCTGTCGGTTCTTGATTCAAATATCCGTTCGGGTATTTAACTTGAGAAGAACCGTCGGGTTCGGTTCTGTTCGGTTCGGTCGGTCGGTTCGGTTCGAGAGTTTTGTCCAGCCCTACTCAAAATGGTCAAATTTTAGACCGTAAATTATTTTGATCGATCGTCAGTCTGGCTGGTTGACTGTCAGCAATTTTCGATCTCTTCGTATTTTGGCCCCCGTTTGACTCAATTTGAAGGTTTTGAAAGACATTGGCTTCCGGAAGTTATTTTTAACTAATCTTTCAAGATAAGAATATATTTTTCAAGTCAAAATACCTTTTTAAAGTCATTTTTATATTTGATGAAAACGATGTATTCGAATGAATTTTACTGCAAAAAGATTGTTTTACTGCATAGGAAGATTTTGCACTTAACTATTCATTGCCAAATATCAAAGTGTTAGTACATTTTCATTTTGTCTAAGAAATCAAGTCTTTGATCATCCTCCGAAGTTTGACTCTTAAATTATTGAATGTATGACTTCGATCTTGACCTCTTTCTTTGATGCCGTTTCTTATGCTCTTAATCCTAGTATTTCTTGACTTTATCTTTAAAGCTCTCGTCTCGAATAATTTGATTTGAGCGCTTAACTTCCGCTTTGATCTTCATTTCATATCCGATATATAATGCTTGATTGATTTTTAATATTGAACTATCATCACTCAAAAGTAAATTGTTAGAAACAATATTAATTTTGTTTGTTATGATCAAAATGTTGAGGATGAAGTCAACCATAGGTCAATACCCTCCGCACACCCTTTATTGCTAATCTTGAAGAAGATGACGAGAAATATAATGAAAGGTTTGATTTAGCTTCTTCTAGTACGTCTTTTGCATATAATATAGTACATTGGATGTAGGTCCAGCTGGAATGGTCGCAGAATTACATAGATATTTTAGTTATCAAGTGTTTAGAATTGTAAATCGAGCTAGTGTAATTAATTTTGATTTACTTCATTTTTGAAAACGTTATAACACAGTTATCCCATTGTTCTCGTTCTTGTACATGATTTAACCTCCAATTAGCGCTATAGTATCGGAGTTTGCTTTTACTGTAGGTGGTTGAGTCTTGTTCGATTTCAAGGGCCAACTTAAAGAAATTTTGGAAAGCTTAATATGTATAAATGATTGGTTAGATGCTCATAATCGAATACAAAATAAGTATACCAAAATTGCATGTAGATTGTAGTTAGGAAATTATTTTATTTCGTCATATTCATACTTTGATGTTTTTTTTTTCATAATATTCCTTTTTTAAGAAAAAATTACGCGCATAACAAGTTGTCATGTACAATTTTAAACCTGTCTACTCAAAAATTAGGTAGCTAGTCCTAATTCCCAAAAAAGGAGGAGGATTTTCACAACAAAAAAAGAAAAATAAAAAAAAAAAAGAAAAAAAGAAAAGATGAGCTTGTGGACCAAGCTCTTGGAGACGAGCTCAACTCATCATTGAATAAGCCTGAGCTCAACGTGCTCAGTTCGATCCATTGCCATCACTACTCTACCCCTAATTGCTATTGTAGAGAAATTGTTTTACAAAGGCTTCATGTTGATTTTCCTCTCTTTTACTTAAAAATGAATAAAAAGTAAAAATAATATTAGAATAACATTTACACCATATTTGGTATAAATTAAAAATTCGATAAAAATTTAAGTTAAATACAACAATTAACTCCCAAATTTTCAACCGCATATTTCACCAACTTTAACAAAATCCACTAAAAATTTGATTTTTAGCTAATAAGAACTTAATCAATGTTACAAATCCATTTGACTACTTTTCAACTGATTCGAGTTGTGCTAATTTAGAGAGTTTTTGTGTTGTATGGTTACTCTTCAGCCTATGTGTCTCATGGGTCGATCAGGATATTTTAATAGCTAGAATCACTCATTACATTTTAGGTATTTTGTAAATAGAATTATTTGGATCCACGTAATTACTAGAATCGAACTCAAATCGTCGATTCCAGTTCAGGTTTGATTCTCCACACAAGATTTTTCTAAAAAGTCGTGAATTGAGAATACAAATTATATTCCCAATATATAGTAAAATTAGAAGATATAAAACAAACACCAAATAACATTCAATAGCTAGCAAAATATGCCATCAAATAACTTTCAGTATTAGTAGCACATAACACAAAATTACATACTCAAAATAACAAATCAAAAACTAGAATTAACAATAACTACTAGACTCTACAAATGCTAGAAATAACAAAACTTTGCTCCTCTCTAAACATAATAATCGACATTGTCAACTTTTATATTTATATCATCATTACTTTGTATACTATTAGGTAAAAAATCTAGGACCATCTGGGACCCAATCGATTCTCAATTCCAACTTCTAATTTTTTTTTCCCTAAAATTGAACAAGAACATATGGTTTTGATTCAAGAGGTAGGGTTACAATTAAAATACTCCGTAGTTAGACTACCTACTCATCAAATTCGACAAGTTCGATATAAAACAAACTTTAGTTCTCATGATGATATTCCATCAATTAAACATAAAAATAAAAACTTTCGGTAAACAAATTTCAAAGATGGGTTTGTTTTTTCTTGCTATTTTGATCATTCATAAGAAACTTCCTCCCACTTGTAATTGCCATAATGCCATAAAGTTGATATCACTTAAAGAAGTATTTTACTCTTGAACATAATTAATATTAAAGTTTTTCCTTATATATGAAGTATAAACTATATGCAGAATTTATCATTTATCGAATAAACATTTGCCCTTGTTTGATACTCATTTTTCTCAAAATACATTTTCCTCTCTTTTCATTTCAACCACACATTCTTCAATAAAATAATATACACGCAAAATTAAATTTTTTAACCGTCTATTCTTCATCAATTAACAATTGGTCACTAATAAACACAAACTCTCGTTTTTTTAATCATTATTATTATTATTATTTCGACATATTTGGTTGCTAAAGTTATTCAACGTTAAACAATTGGTCACTAATAAACACAAACTCTCGTTTTTTTTTTTTACTTGAAAAAATAAATTTCTAAAATGCATGTAAAATCTTATTCTAAAATTATTTCACTGCAGATATTTCTCAAATTTCTGATCAAATTGAATGACCTGTGGTGTTAGTGCTTTAACACAGCCTGTACTCAAATGCCATAAAGTTGATATCACTTAAAGAAGTATTTTACTCTTGAACATAATTAATATTAAAGTTTTTCCTTATATATGAAGTATAAACTATATGCAGAATTTATCATTTATCGAATAAACATTTGCCCTTGTTTGATACTCATTTTTCTCAAAATACATTTTCCTCTCTTTTCATTTCAACCACACATTCTTCAATAAAATAATATACACGCAAAATTAAATTTTTTAACCGTCTATTCTTCATCAATTAACAATTGGTCACTAATAAACACAAACTCTCGTTTTTTTAATCATTATTATTATTATTATTTCGACATATTTGGTTGCTAAAGTTATTCAACGTTAAACAATTGGTCACTAATAAACACAAACTCTCGTTTTTTTTTTTTACTTGAAAAAATAAATTTCTAAAATGCATGTAAAATCTTATTCTAAAATTATTTCACTGCAGATATTTCTCAAATTTCTGATCAAATTGAATGACCTGTGGTGTTAGTGCTTTAACACAGCCTGTACTAATTTTTAGGGGCCACACGTTGAATTGGACATTATTTTCACTAACAAAGTGAATAATTGTGTAATAATAATTAACTTTAGTAACTAAATGAGTCAAAAAAAGTACTTTAACAACCAATAATATAACAATAATTAACTTCAGCGACTAAATCAAGAATACTTTGAGAATCAACTTGAAAATTTTCACAAACTTTTTGGCTATTTGAATTATTAATTCAAACAAGTTTTGATGGTTTACATGGCTCAATATAAAATCATCATCAGGCAATCTCGATATACTTATATGCAAGAACAAATTCAAATTATTTTATTTTGTCATATTCATACTTTGATGTCTTTTTCATAATATTCTTTTTTTGTTTTTAATTATGCACATAACAAGCTGTCATGTACAATTTTCAACCCGTCTACTCAAAAATTAGGTAGCTAGTCCTAATTCCCAAAAAAGGAGGAGGATTTTCACCAAAAAAAAAGAAGAAGAAGAAGAAGAAGAAGAAGATGATGATGATGATGAGCTTGTGGAGAGACAAGCTCAACTCATCATCGAATAAGCCTTAGCTCAACGCGCTCAGTTCGATCCATTGCCATCACTACTCTATGCCTAATTGCTATTGTAGAGAGATTGTTTTACAAAGGATTCATGTTGATTTTCCTCTCTTTTACTTAAAAATGAATAAAAAGTAAAAATAATATTAGAATAACATTTACACCATATTTGGTATAAATTAAAAATTCGATAAAAATTTAAGTTAAATTCAACAATTAACTCACAAAATTTCAACCGCATATTTCACCAACTTTAACAAAATCAACTAAAAATTTGATTTTTAGCTAATAAGAACTTAATCAATGTTACAAATCCATTTGACTACTTTTCAACCGATTTGAGTTGTGCTAATTTAGAGAGTTTTTTCTGTAGTATGGTTACTCTTCGGCCTATGTGTCTCATGGGTCGGTCAGGATATTTTAATATCTGGAATTAATGATTACATTTAGGTATTTTATAAACGGAATTATTTGGATCCACGTAATTATTAGAATCGAACTCAAATCGTCGATTCCAGGTTTGATTCTCCACATAACATTTTCTAAAAAGTCGTGAACTGAGAATACAAATTATATTCCCAATATATAGTAAAATTAGAAGATATAAAACAAACACCAAATAACATTCAATATCTAGCAAAATATGCCACAAAATAACTTTTAGTATTAGTAGCACATAACACCAAATCACATACTCAAAATAACAAATCAAAAACTAGAATTAACAATAAGTACTAGACTGTCCAAATGCTAGAAATAACAAAACTTTGTTCCTCTCTAAACATAATAATCGACATTGTCAACTTTTATATTTATATCATCATTACTTTGTATACTATTAGGTAAAAAATCAAGGACCATCCGGGACCCAATCGATTCTCAATTCTGACTTCTAAATTTTTTTTCCCCTAAAATTGAACCAGAACATCTGGTTCTAATTCAAGAGGTAGGGTTACAGTTAAAATACTCCCTAGTTAGACTACCTACTCATCAAATTCGACAAGTTCGATATAAAACAAACTTTAGTTCTTATGATGATGTTCCATCAATTAAACATAAAAATAAAAACTTCCGGTAAACAAATTTCAAAGATGGGTTTGTTTTTTCTTGCTATTTTGATCATTCATAAGAAACTTCCTCCCACTTGTAATTGCCATAATGCCATAAAGTTGATATCGCTTAAGAAGTATTTCACTTGAACATAAAGTTTTTCCTTATATATGAAGTATAAACTATATGCAGAATTTATCATTTATCGAATAAACATTTGTCCTTGTTTGATACTCATTTTTTTTTCAATCACACATTTTTCAATAAAATAATATTATACACAAAACTAAATTTTTTAACCGCATATTCTTCATCAATTAACTATTTCAAAATGTATTCATACTAAAAAAAAAGAAAAAAAAGAAAAAAAAAAAAGAGAGGAGAGTGAAATAAACATGCTAAAAATTCACTTTAACAATTCACTTGACCTGACGTTATATGAAATTCTCTGAAAATTCGCCTGTTTCCTAGGACTGGTTCTTTAGTTACTTAGAAGTAGCTGTCTCCTAAATTAAAGACGATTCTGCGTCCATCGACCTTGGAAATATAAATTCCACATGAAATTCTTAGTCAATCAAGGGGATAAGGTTAGGGGTATTACTTTTCTTTGTTACACCTAATAATTTGTTTGGTACAATTTAAAAGTCAATTAAAATTATTTTTTGAATTGTTATTTTACTATTTCAGTCATCATTTTTGAATTCATCTGTCATGGATAGAACCCATTTTATCTCTAATGGTCAAAAAATCAATTATCAAAATCCCTAGCAAATAAGTACTAAATTTCGAATAAATACCACAATACGTCATTGGTAACACCTTATCTTTATAAATTCAAAGGCCAAAATTGGCGTGAACATCTTTTTCCATTGGCACATATAATTGAATAAAATTAATTCGATAATATTATATTGTCAACATCAGATTGAGTAGTTTTAGGTAACTTTAAATAACAACAACAATTAAATGGGCCTCATATTTATATATTTAGTTGAATTTATTATTATGTAACGTAACATGCATTGGCGATAATTTCCATTGATGATAAATAACATTACTCTAGCGTATTAAAGATTAAACAACCTGTATAAAAACTCATGAGTTAATTGCATAAGTGTCAATGAAGTTTGTGCAAAATTTTAAATTGGTCCTCCTTAATTCTATCTTTTACATATTTAGCCAATTAACATTAAACAATTCGTACTTCAAGTATTATTATTATTATTATTATTTGACATATTTGGTTGCTAAAGTTAATCAACGTTAAACAATTGGTCACTAATAAAAACACTCTCAGCTTTTTTTTTTTTTTACTTGAAAAAATAAATTTCTAAAATGCATGTAAAATCTTATTCTAAAATTATTTCACTGCAGATATTTCTCAAATTTCTGATCAAACTGAATGACCTGCGGTGTTAGTGCTTTAACACAGCCTGTACTCAATTTTCAGGGGCCACACGTCGAATTGGACATTATTTTCACTAACAAAGTGAATAATTGTGCAATAATAATTAACTTTAGTAACTAAATGAGTAAAAAAAAAAGTACTTTAACAACCAATAATATAACAATAATTAACTTCAATCGCCCCCAAGGCATATCTCCCAGTGGCAAATGGGAGGGCGGATAGGGCTCAGCGCGGTAATGTGCAGAGTTCGATTCCCCGCAAGGTGGAATTGGCTTTGTTGCAAGCGAGAGTTACCATATGGGTTAACAGCCTTGACCTATCCATGTGCTCTACACCCTGACTCCTGGGAGGCACATCCTGCGATTTACCTCCTCCACGATGACCTAGGGCAGGGTCGGTGGGGGCCCTTAAGGTTGGGGTTCAACCTTTTTTTTTTATATAATTAACTTCAATCAACTTGAAAATTAACTTTAGTAACTAAATGAGTAAAAAAAAAGTACTTTAACAACCAATAATATAACAATAATTAACTTCAATCAACTTGAAAATTTTCACAAACTTTATTGGCTAGTTGAATTATTAATTCAAACTGGTTTTGATGGTTTACACGGCTCGATATAAATGCATCATCAGGCAATCTCGATATACTTATATGCAAGAACAAATTCAAATAATAGACTATTCATTAAAGAGAGTGATGGCTCGACCTCAACTGTCTACCAACTTTTTTCTACTTTTCTACGCAGGTTGAATTCTTAGCTGAGTTGTGAATAAAGAAAGCTAAATCAAGTCATTTCTCTAAGTCGAGATTAGGTCTTCCCCCTTTTTATAAGAGTAAAAATTGAAAATGTGTAAAGCAAAAGAAACAGATTTATAGCTGTTCACCTGGTTGGTCGAAATTGTTACATATCGCACTTGACGCTGCAGGTTTTGACTATAATAAGGAAGACGAGTACAAGATTTTTGTCATGTTTATCACACTCCCAAAAAAAAGGGGGGGACAGAAGGACCATAAATTGCACAGAGTTGCCTTCAGCATTCAAAGTAGATTGACAAGAAGGATTTAGTCCAAGAAAAAAAAAATAAATAAATAAAAACCCTAGTGATGAAAACAATTTGATGGTGGTGGAGTTCAAGAAGATGTAAGGAATCGAGTCACAGAAGAGATGGCACTATATGCAGATTGATTTATTATAATTTTACTGCAATTAGTGCCATCTCTCCTGCGACTAGAATCCCTAACTTCTTTTTCTGCGTAAGAAAACTTGATTTGCCTCATACTTATAATGCCAAATTATGGAAAATTTCCACCATCATGGGACTGACTTGTCTAGAATTGTAAGGAAAAACAGCCGAAATGAAAATGGTTTGAAAAGTCCGCGTTCAGACTAGGTTGCAATGTTGAATTTACCTATGAAAATTCAAGATTAGCTGGAAAGTTTTCAATGTTTAATTTCCCAGCAATATCCATGAAACTAAGAATCATTATAATTATTATACATATTCTTTGATTGTTATAAAATTTTTGGGTCAAATGCAAGGAAAGAAAGAGTGAAAGACAAAACAAATACATGGAAAGAGCAGCCACGACCCATTAAAATTTTATTACACATTTCTCTCTTCTTTTCAACCACGTATTATTTATTAAAATAATATTACATATAAATAAAAAATTTTAAAATAATATTACACATAAATAAATAAAAAATTCATTCTTTTTTAATCACACATTCTCCCAAAATAATTTTTTCAACATACATTATTTTCAAAATCTCATTATAATGGGGCTAACAAGGGCTAGGTCACAAATTTTTGTGTTGTATTACTCTAACGATTCTGTTTTTGGGCTTCGGCATTTATACATTCTTGTTGACACTTACATTGTTGTTAACAAGTATTTGGATGAAAAAATGATTTTATTCTTTCTTTTTTAAACTGTCAAATGGCATTTGTCATATGGCAAAATGTAAACAAAGGTTACACGAAACATGATTCTCGATTTTTACTTTTTAAGTTGTCCTAAACAGTCTACTTGCATTTAAGTCAAAATCATTAATTTTCACCATATTTTCAATGAAATCTATAAATTTTCAATCACACATTTCATCAGCTAAAAATCTGAATTCACTCTCTGACAAACGGGGGCTAAATAATTATTTGATGAGACAGGTGATTATTAATAGTTGATTTGAGATGATGATTAGTTACGTTGAACTAGGACATGAATTAAACTTCTATTTAGTGCATCGGATAATTTTCCTTAGTAGTTGAAAATTTGATGATAGTGCGAAACTAATATGTATAGTGCGACAAATCAATTCGTTGAATTATAGCCATATTAGAAGCACGTTGGTACGTATAGAAAGACCTGAAAAATGTGTCTCACCAACCCTAACATGCTTTAGATTTAAATGAAAATTTACTTTTCAAAATGAATGAATATTTGTTGTCGCCTGTCCAGTTCATATTATTAAAGTTATTCTCTTATGATTACTTTGGTTCTTGAAGACTGGTGGACTCAATTAATATTTAATATTAAATTAAGTTGACCGCAAAAGAATCTTTAGAAAATGTAATTAGCTATATCTTTTTCTTTTAATGCATGATTTTCGTTCTCGCACTAGCAATTTTTTCTATTCAACCTTTTTTTTAAGGAAAGTTTTTATGCGGGTTTCGAGAACGTGAGATTGGACAAGGTACTAAATTAGGCGTTGAATGAAAAATATAGAAAAACAAAAATATTTTTCAATCTTTAATAATTAAATAATATTATTTGCAGTCGCTTACTACCATAATTGTCCTACGCAGCATACGTATAATAGTTAGTTATTTGATATATAAAGTAATAGAAAAACTACTATATTAATACATTAAATCACTAACCGCTACATGCGACAATGACAGTGAACGATTGTAAATAGCATTACTTCAATTGTAACCTTTTATTAAAATAATTCTCATATTACCCCTATGAAAAAAATAGACCAACAAATTATCAGAATACATAATGTTTTGAAATAAAATTTTATCTCTGAATAGTTATGAAAAAAATTAATCCTTGTGTTGCACAATCGATGAAAGATAAATTCAAAAGAAGTGACTTATGACTCGTAAGATAGAGGTAACAACGTCTAGTTTTGGTTTATTACTATTTTAGGAGAATAAAAAATTGTATGAAGAGGGCTACCAATGAAGATATATAATTCCCCTTTTCACACGTATGTTTTATATTATTTATTATCATGTTCACACCCCCATATAGAACTATATTTCTCCTTACTTTTTCTTTTTATTTTTAGTCGGATGGTGGCGTTGCTACTAATTAGGATAAATCATCAAAAATAACTTTCTAAAGTGTTTAAGTAATATTTATTAAAAATTTAAATATATTTAGTTATACAAAATTGTTAAGCCTGGAATTTGTGAAGCCTTCATGAGTAATAACATGACTGCGAAGGTAACATAGGCTTCCAACCGTGAGACATATGGGTAATCGGCGCATCTTTCGCTGTGTTGTTAGTAATAATATTTATTAAAATTTAAATGTATCTTTCTTCTCGACAAAGTGCTTGTTTGGTAGTGATATGACAAGTTTGGTCATGCTCGATCATTTTATCCCGACGACCATTTTTAGATAAACTTGCGATTTCACATATGGAGTGCTCGAGCATATACTCCCCGGGGTATAATGCTCAATCACTTTCTATATTGCTACTTCAACATGTTACGATACTTGTCCTCGAGTATAAGCAGTCTTTGGGTATATGTTCTCCTCATAACCTATGATTGTTGACCCTTTAGAATTCCTATGTAATTGGGACTCTAACTCAGCCATATACTTGACTCCCGCAAGGATTCTACTCCAGACATAATTATGGCATTGGTCCAATTCCTTCATCTAATAGGACTTCGTTGGATAGAGATATTCAACTAGTTGAGTCCCACCAGGAAAATATCACTTACTACTATAAATACAGGACCATGGGTCATTGTTCAGGTACGTTTTCATTATTCTCCAATTTATAGCCTCGCTTATATAATTCCCTTTCTTACTTAAGCATCGGAGGGGCGATGAGAACATACCTCGTTGCCTTTGTTTCAGGTATTAGAAGACTACGATCGTGCTCACTCAAATCGTCAAGCTCAGGGAATCAACAGGTACGATTTTTGGTAGCATCATTGGCGCCGTCTGTGGGAACCGCTACCAAAAGCCATGGTTAACACACGATCAGGTCTTCCTCCCGCAAGCTCATCCACTCCCGTTCTTCATCCTACTGAAGATCAACCGGCTCCTCAAGAAGAATCGTCAGGAGTACCCGCACCTCTGCCAGTAGTCATCACAACCGAAGCCTTTGAAGAGCTCCGTCAGCAGGTGGTCGCGCTCACGCAATTGTTAAACCAAAGAAATTCACATTCGTCGCCAGCGCAGGCAGAGCATGGTAGTTTTATGGCTGATACTCGAGCACGACCACCAAACCTCGCAACTAGTGTAGAAACCTCGGGTATTCGCAATATGGCCTCGGGCACGAGATCGGTTGCCAAGGATTCCGGTGAGATTGCCCAAATCATTAAAGAAAGAATTACAGCTGGCCTGCAACGGAATGCTCGGGGGCCAACGGGTTTTACCCCTAACACTCCATTCACGCTAGAGATATTGTCATATCCGTTGTCTGACAGATTCAAATATCCTCGCATTAAAAAGTATGATGGGATGATTGACCACATCAACCATCTCAATGTATATACTGAAGTCATGAACTTGCAAGTTGTGCCGGATCAGGTTATGTGCAAAGCCTTTCCCCAAACGCTGATTAATGCTGCTAGGGATTGGTTCTCGACATTGGAGCCTAACTCCATAGCCTCATTTTCATATTTGACTGATAAGTTCTCGGCCTTCTTTTCAAGTAGCAAGTGAATCAGAAAGACTGAGGCCTCTCTCATGCAACTTTACCAGGGACCAAGTGAAATCCTACGAGGATTTATGATGAGGTTTAACAAAGAAAGCTTCAAATACCCGACCTTCACATCATAGGAATTGTCTTCGTCCTCACTTACGCTGTAAGATGTGAAGCTTTTAAGATGTCTTTATCAAAGACCCCGCCATAGACAGTGGCCGAGCTCCTCACCCGAGTTGAAAAATACATTAATATGGAAGAAACACTAAATCCAAGGAAACCCGGTCCTTCCCATGAAAAGGCCGAGAACAAGAAGCAACATGATCTCATTTTTCGGCCTAAGTATCCTCGGGAAAAGTGCAAGAATGAAGGTCCACCAGGGCCCCTCACCCGATTAAACACATCCAAGGCCAATATCTTAATGGAGATCAAAGATATGAAAGAATTAAAGTGGCCTTCAAGAATGAAGTTGCCCCCTGACACAAGAAATAAGAGCAAGTATTGTGAATTTCACTGGGATTATGGGCATACCACGGAGGATTGTCAAGCCTTGTAGCGGGAAATTGAAGTCCTCATTAAAAGAGGACTCTTAAGGAACTACATTGGTCAAGATAAACGCTCGAGGAATGACCGTGACAATCGAAAAGAGCCTGGAGCCAGAAGCAGTGCTCAACCCACTGCCGGGACCATTAATATTATCATTGGAGGCATAGCATCTGGAGGAGACACAAATAGTGGACGAAAGCAGTATGCCCGCCAACATGCTCATAATTTAAAGGAATCCCGTGATAAACTCGAAGACATTACCTTTGGAGCAAGAGATTTGGAAGGAGTATCGTATCCTCATGATGATGCCTTGGTCATCTCCGCAATTGTGGCTAACGTTGAAATAAAGAGGATTTTGGTTGATAATGGAAGTGCGGCAAACATACTATCACAGGAGGCCTTCACTAAAATGGGGCTCTCTTCCAAACAGCTCAAAGCAGTAAAAACTCCTCTACAGGGATTTGGTGGTGGAGTCATTCTCCCTGAGGGCATCCTCGAGCTTCCGCTTACATTAGGTTTTGGTAATGCACAAATGACGGAGATCATACCATTCGAAGTGGTTAACATCCCTATGGTGTACAACATCATTCTCAGAAGGCCCTTACTAAACAAGATCCAGGCCATTGTATCAACTTTCTACCTGGCCATGAAGTTCCCAACAGGCTATGGCATATGAGCAGTTCGAGGGGACCAAATAGCTGCCAGACATTGCTATTTTACTACATCCGAGGAATGAGTACATACATCATACAACTTTCAGACCTCGAGCTCGAACCAAGGGGTAGACTAGCCCTGGTTGAGGAATTGGAAGTAGTCGAGCTCGAGCACGAAAAAGTAGTGACTATTGGTCGGGATCTCAAGGCTAGCCTCCGGGAGGAAGTCATCAATTGTCTATCCCTCAACATCGATGTTTTTGCATGGACAGTGAAGGATATGCCAGAAATAGACCCAGAAGTAGCTATCCATAGACTTAATATAAGCCCAGGGGCCAAACCTGTTAAGTAAAGGAAGATGCAGTTTGCGCCGGAAAGACGTGTGGTCATTTAGGAAGAGGTCGGCAAATTGATGAGAGCGGAGTTCATAAGGGAAGTCCAATACCCCGATTGGCTCGCAAATGTTGTTCTTCTGAAGAAGGCCAATGGTAAATGGAGGGTCTACATCGACTTCATAGATCTCAATAAGGTATGCCCAAAAGATTGCTACCCGCTACCCAGGATTGATAATCTTGTGGATAGCACGTCCGGACATAAGCTTTACAGCTTCTTAGATGCATTCTCAGGGTATCATCACATCCCCATGGCTAAAGAAGACCAAGAGAAGACCTCATTCATGACTGATTCAGCCATATATTGCTATAGGATAATGCCATTTGGGTTGAAAAATGCTTGTGCAACATATCAGAGGCTCATCAACAAAGTCTTTGCTAATTTGATAGGGATGAATATTGAGCCCTATGTTGACGATATGGTGTTAAAGAGTAAGAAGGTAGAGCAGCACATATTCGACCTTGAGGAAGTGTTCGCCACCCTACAGAAATATCGAATGAAGCTCAACCCAGAGAAATGTGTATTCAGTGTGGCTTCGAGAAAATTTTTGGGTTTCATGAACACTCATCGGGGGATCGAAGCGAACCCCGATAAGATACAGGCCTTGGCCACAATGGAATCGCCCAAGACAAGAAAGAGTTTCAAAAGTTGATAGGTAGGGTAGCAGCCCTAAACAGATTTATGTCCCGAGCGGCAGACAGATGCTTCCCTTTCTTCAAAACTCTCAAAGGCAGCCAAACTTTTAATTGGAATGAGGAGTGTGAAAAAGCTTTTCAAGAGCTTAAACAGGCATTGGCATCCCCTCCTATCCTCACTAAACCAGAGCCCGGGGACACTTTGTTTTTGTACTTAGCCGTGTCACAAAATGCAGTGAGCGACGTTTGGTGAAAGAGGTAAATAGAGCCCAGCAGCCCATTTACTATGTAAGTAAAGTCTTACTTGTTGCAGAGATAAGGTACACTTTGGCTGAGCAGCTTGTCCTCGCCTTGATAGTGGCATCACGAAAATTTCGACAATATTTTCAGTCTCATCCCATTGTTTGCTCACCAATCAACCTTTGAAACACATCCTTCAAAAGCCAGACGTCTCAAGTAGATTACTAAAGTGGGCAATTGAACTTGGGGGGTTTGATATAGAGTTCAAGCCCCATCCGTTCATCAAAGCCCAAGCTTTAGCAGACTTTATTACAGAACTCACCTAAAGCCTCAGGGGCCAGGTGAGAGCTCGAGCACTACAACGGATACTTCGAAAATTTTTGTGGATGGAGCATCAAACTCCTCAGGCTTGGGTACAGGGGTCATCATAACGAGACATGCTCGTGGACATTCAGTGTGCACTTAGGTTCGAATTCAAGGCAACCAACAATGAGGCGGAGTATGAAGCTGTCATCATAGCAATGGAACTTGCCATTAATTTTGAACTTGAAAACATCAAAATCTTTAGTGATTCCCAGCTGGTGGTGGGGCAGATTGACGGAATGTTTGAGAAGAAAGACAAGAAAATGAGCTTATAATGCTTAAAGTTCATGATCTCCGACGAAAATTAAAGAGGTGTAAGATTGTGAAGATTGTCTGGGCTGACAATTGCAAGGCAGATGCCTTATCAAGGCTGGTGTTCATGGGAGTAGATGGACTTGATAGAACAGTACATGTCAGATTTGTGACTGAGCCTAGCATCAATCAGACCGTAGGCGTCATGGATATTAATAATGAGCCATCGTCGATGGGTCCAATAGTGGACTTCATAAAATATGGCAATTTTCCAGAAGATCCTCGACCTGCAAGAAACATCCGATCCAAAGCTCCAAGGTATTGCATGATTGAAGGAGTTTTATTTCGCAGAAGCCTCACACTTCCATACCTCAGATGCCTTAAGCTTTCCGAATCATCCCAAGCCCTAGAAGAAGTTCATGAAGGAATATGTGGGAACCATTAAGGAGCTCGGGCATTAGCCTTCAAGCTCATAAGGTATGGATATTATTGGCCTACCATGAAGAAAGACGCCCAGGAATATGTTAAGAAGTGTGACAAGTGCCAGAGATTCTGCAATATCATCCACTCTCCCACAGAGGACCTCACTAGCATTAGTTGCACGGCCCCGTTTGAGCAATGAAAAATTGACATCCTTGGTCCCTTTCTAATAACTAGGGGGCAATTGAAGTTTGTGGCTGTAGCTGTAGAGTATTTCATTAAGTGGGTGGAGGCCAAGCCTTTAGCAACAATTTTAGAGCCTAAGTTGAGAACTTTCATTTGGAGGTCTATCATATGCAGGTTCGAGATACCAAAAGTCTTCATAACTGATAATGGCAGGCAGTTTGACAATGCACAATTTAAAAACTTCTGTTCCAACCTAGGGATTGATCACTGTTTGACATTCATTTCCTATCCTCAAAGTAATGGTCTTGCTGAAGTGACCAATCGGATTATATTGTAAGACCTTCTACAAGGATCAGAGATACAAGAGGTTCCCGTTTTGAGGAGTTACCTTTCATACTTTGGAATATAGAACGTCCCACAGAATCGTTACGGGGGAAACGCCCTTCATGTTGGCTTTTGATATTGAGGCCACCATCCCTGTTGAAGTTAGATTGCCCCGCCAGAGAAGACTTGAGCCCGAAGGTGTAGGACGCACCATTGAACACCTCAACCTCTTGGAAGAAGTTCATGATCAGACAGCTTTAAGAATGACCTCTTACCAAGATAAAATAGCAAAGTATTTCAATAAAAAAGTGAGGACACGGAGATTTAGAGCCGGAGACCTTGTGTTAAGAAGGGCCGAAGCAGCAAGTCATGCCTTGGACAAGCTAGGACCAGTTTGGGAAGGGCCCTTTGAAGTCATACGATAGCTTTAAAGAGTGCATACAGTTTAAAAGATACATCAGGAAGACTAGTTCCAAGACCATGGAACGCCGAGAATTTAAAAGTATATTACTAGTAACTTGTTCTTCTAGTTTCCAGTAGTTAGGCTTGCGTGTCAAGGTTCATGTTTTCAGTTCTCAGGCCTGCGTGCTAAGTCTTATTTTTGGGTAGTCAGACCTGCGTGCCAAGGTTCACGTTTTTAGTTATCAGGCCTGCGTGCCAAGTCTATTTTTAAAGTATAATAAGAATTAAGGTATTCATCAAAATGTGATCTTGCTACTAAAAGCCTTGCCCCAAGCAAGCACTTCAAAAGCTTTGCCCCGCACAAGCACCTCAAAAGCCTTGCCCTGAGCAAGCACCTCAAAAGTCTTGCCCCGTGCAAGCACCTCAAAAAGTCTTGCCCCGTGCAAGCAACTCAAAAGCCTTGCCCCGCACAAGCACCTGAAAAGCCTTGCCTCGAGCAAGCACTTTAAAAGCTTTCCCCCGCGCAAGCAACTTAAAAGCCTTGCGCCATGCAAGCAACTCAAAAGCCTTGCTCCGTGCAAGCACCTTCAAAATCTTCTCCCGAGCAATAATGGAATGATGTTATGCTTGAGCTCATCACATTACTCCCAAAATGATTTCATAAAATTGAGTCCTCGAGATAAACTTATATATGCTCGAGCTCAATGCATTATTTTGAAAATGATTTTATGAAATTGATTCCTTGAGATAAACATATATATGCTCGAGCTCAGTGCATTATTACAAAAAAGATTTTATGAAATTGAGTCCTCGAGATAAACATATATATGCTCGAGCTCAATGCATTATTACAAAAAATGATTTTTTGTTCAATCCTCGAGATAGTTTTCATGTTAAGGCATGGCGTTAAATCGAGCTTTGATTACAGTTGTTTACAAATTACTATCTCGAGATAATTTCCATATCTTAACTCATCGTTATGATCGAGCTTTAATTACAATTGTCTTACAAATTAGTCCACGAGATAATTCCATGTTAAGGAATGCCCTAGGATCGACATATTACATTGATCTGAAACATCATGTGGATTATGTCAAGATTTTTTGAGTAGTTTACAATCCACATTCAGTCCTCGGGTTACATGTTAAAAGCATTATCGATGTCATGATTGAGTTCATTACTTGGCGACGTTTGTTATCGAGCATAATGGAAAACAGACAACAAGATAAAATCGAGCATTCATTAATATTCTTTCCAAAAAAGCCCAAGACTGGGCAATGTACATGGAGAAATATAAACGGGGCGGGGGCCTAGGATATTCTATTCTTGGTCGTCCCCGAGAACAGTGTCAACATCCTCGAGCGCATCCTCATCATCGACTGTGTTGTCGAAATCAGACAGCTTGAGGGTCTCAACTATGTCCGGGATCATTTTCAGCTCCTCAGGGGCAACCTCAGGCATCTTCATCCCGAGGAAGGCCTAGGCTTCTTTAAGGGAGTGAAGGTAAGAGCCTAACGCATACTCGCCCTTCAGCCTATCCATCTCCTCGGACTTTTTAAAGTCCTCGATAGCTGAAGCCCGAACCTCCTCAACCTTAGCCCCAAAATCTTTCTTGAGCTGTTCAAGCTCGAGCTTTACCTCTTCAACCTCATTCTTGGCAATCCCCACTTCATCCTGAGCTTTCTTCAGCTCATTCCTCACATCTTTGCGCTCCCTCTGGAGCTGAGATCAAGCAGCCTCGGCATCATCAAGCTTCTTATCTCGAAGCTCCACGGCCTCGACCAGCCCAACCATCTTGTGGGACTCATCCATCCCTTGCAGAGAAAGGCCTCGGGCGACACTGAGTGTTTGACAACCAAAATCAAAAGAGGATCAGAACGGGAAAAATACTTGACACAAAATCATAAAAGGTAAGACACTTACTTTTAAGGTAAGGAACTTGAGGGCCTTTATGCCCTCGTCAGAGCCAACGTCGCCTCTATATTTCATGATGATGCTTGGGACCAGATGGCATCGCTCAAAGTCCTCGATGATCGAGGCAACAGGAGGAATAGAGTCATCCTCAAGATCAACAACCTCAGGAGTGACCCGAAGAGGAAGTGGCTGCAATGGCCTTGGTGTCTATCTAGGAGAACCCCCTTGTCGTCGAGGGGGGAGAGGGCTCGGATCTCGAGGCCTTGACGACTTTCCTGGACCCCAAGGAAGAGCATCAATTGTGTATACCCGAGGCCTCTTTTTTCCCTTCTTCTGACCTGGAGCCCTAACCTGTAGCTTCTTTGATTTTGAGCTCACTGCTCGACAAAAAGCTGACGGATCAAAAGATATTTTTGCACAAAATAAGTATTAGGCAAGAGCTTATGATCGAGCATAATTCATAAATCAACAGAAGAATAAATATCCTACCCTCGAGACCTTTCGCACACGCAAGATCGAGGATGTCATTCCCGAGAATATCATCTATATTATACACCAAGGGCTCGAGATCCTCTAGCATCTGCTGATCCCTCTCTAGAGTTTCGAAGTAGACCTGTCTCTCACAAAATTTTGCTATATCCGGAATATCCCACAAAGGGCAAAAAGGGAGATCAGGATCCCGAGCTATAACATAAAACCACGTATCCTTCCACCATTCAGTGAACTAGGCATCCTCGAGATCCTAAATGAACCTCGAGAGGAAAGATAGCAAAACAGATGAACTTAGGGAGCTATTTAAGCTCGAACACCATCCTACAAAGGTCGAGATAGGGGGTGATTTCTAGGTATCTACAAGCGATGAAGAAATAGATGAGCATTCTCCTCCCATTGGGTACTAATTGCCCCAAGCACATAGAATGCTCGACCAAGAAGCCTAAAAAGAAGGGATGCATGGGCCACTTGAACCCAACCTTCAAAGAGTCCCTTAAAATCACAAATTCACCTTCCCATGTCCTATTCATTCTATCCTCAGGGTTGGGAGACCTACAGTCATTGTAGGGCATGAGCCCATATTTCCTCACCACCTGCATAGCTAGGTGTTCTTTAAACCTACATTGAGCGTCTGGAAACGTAAGCTCGACAACATCTGGCTCCCTATTTCGAGAATTTAAAGGAACAACAACAGGTATTAACTGAGCCCTATGGTCCTCAGAATCACCCGAACTCTCAGATCCTTGACCACTTTCAGTGCTCAACATATCTCTTCAATTTAAAACTAAAGAAATAACTTAAAAGTCTGGAGCCTTACCTCAAGGAACCCGACGCCCAAACAACAAAAGTTAAGTTTATAGCTCGACTCCAACCTTACACTTGAAGATTCACAGAGAGTAAAAAGTGAAAAATAAATAGGAATGGGGGGTATTTATAGGACCTTGGAGGAGACCAAGGGTCAAATCAATCTCAGCCTTTGACCCACGCCACGTGTCTCCCATCCAGGAACCCCTCACTTTTTACTAGAACAGCTCATACTCTTACTATTTCCACACAGACAATTCCTCGAGAAAATTAAAACATCGATGACATCACTTATCAGCAAATCGAGCTCTATGCATCTCGCACCCTGGCGTAACTTCCTTAGCCCGATCCCAGGGTCGGATGCACGGGGGCCAGTGATATGATAAGTTTGGTCATGCTCGATCATTTATCTCGACGACTATTTTTAGATAAACTTGCAATTCTACATAAGGAGTGCTCGAGCATATACTCTCTGGGGTATAATGCTCGATCACTTTCTACCTTGCTATTTCAACATGTTACGATACTTGTCCTCGAGCATAAGTAGTCCTCGGGTATATTTTCTCCTCATAGCCTACGATTGTTGACACTTTAGAATTCCTATGTAATTGAGACTCTAACTCAACCATATACTTGACTCCCACAGGCATTGGTCCAATTCCTTCACCTAATAGGACTCCATTGGATAGAGATACTCAACTAGTTGAGTTCCACTAGGAGAATGTCGCTTACTACTATAAATATAGGACCATGGGTCATTGATCAAGTATGTTTTCATTATTCTTTAGAATTCCTATGTAATTGAGACTCTAACTCAACCATATACTTGACTCCCACAGGCATTGGTCCAATTCCTTCACCTAATAGGACTCCATTGGATAGAGATACTCAAGTAGTTGAGTTCCACTAGGAGAATGTCGCTTACTACTATAAATACAGGACCATGGGTCATTGATCAGGTACGTTTTCATTATTCTCCAGTTTATAGCCTCACGCATATAATTCCCTTTCTTACTTAAGCATCGGAGAGACGACGAGAATATACCTCGTTGCCTTTTTTTCAGGTATCGAAAGACTACGATCGTGCTCACTCAAATCGTCAAGCTCAGAGAATCAACAGGTACAATTTTTGATAGCATCAGGTAGGAATTTTGATAATTGATTTTTGACCATTAAAGATAAAGTGGATCCTACTTATAAGAGAAAAATTCAAAAACGATGGCTGAAATAGTAAAATAACGGTCAAAAAATTAATTTTAATTGGTTTAAAATCTGTACCAAACAAGCACAAAATCATTACTAATTGAATGAACTGCTAAAAGCCAAAGCATAAGTGAAAAGCATTCAAGTAACCTGCAGGAGAAGGCGACCATCACATTCAAATTTGAATTAAGCTGCTTTGCTAGATTAATTTGGTGCACACACTTTTGACGGAAGCATTTTGGTAGATTTTTATTGGTGTAAAAATTGTAGTTTTTTTTTTTCAAAATAGGTGAACGATAGAATGCAAAGAATGTATAAAAATTGTCTGACAGTGTAGCAAAACTATTCAAATTTGGGATTGGGTACACTTAGGAATTGTTGGATAAGGAACTACCTTATCAATCCATCAAAATTAGTGCACGATCCTTGATGATTAAGAATGAACTTAATAAATATATTCTCGACAAGAAAACGTAATTTTATAAATAAACTCATGGAAAGAAACTTTTCGTAACTTAACAAGGAGTCACACGAACCAAGGAGGACGTGACAAGTGAATTTAGGACTGCCTGTCTATTCCTAGTTCTACACGGATTCCTCCCCTAATAATGTCCACGCACATGTAAAGCTAAAGGTACATATTCTCTATAATCTAGCCAAATTTCTACTTAATTCTCTCCTAAACCCAATTCCCGTATACTTTGCAGCTGCAATTGAGTATACAACAACAATTGACTTCATTTGAGTATCGATGGTTGTTGACCTTTTTTTTTCGTCTGATGATCTTGGTGCCTAATGATTTATATTCGAATGTGTAGGTAGGCAAAGGTGTCCATGAGATGTGTTTATAGATAGTTCTTAGGACAACCAAGACAAGCTCAGTGTTATACTATATAGTTATATTTGTACCTTTTTGTAGCATTTTAATATAGATCTGTTGTATACTAATAAGCACTTCCGACATGATACGTCGTCGACATGTTGATTAAAATATTATTTTTTAAATTTAATAGTCTAAAGTAATGATTTTTTTTATACTTATTGCATCATATATATAAATAATAAATACAAATAAAACTTGACATTAAATTCATAATGGAGGGTGAAATGGTAAAAGAAATAATTTACATAAAATTCACATGTTGCTTTGCTAAAAATAAAGTTGGAAAAAAAAAGTAATTAAATATATTCTAACAAAATCCACAATGCATTTAATGTATTAGGTCAAATAATTTTCATTGAAAATACAATGGTTTACAAAACACATCTCTTCATCTTCTCTCTCTTCTGCCTTCTTTTCTTCTTTTCCACTAGTCATCGGACTACATAGTTACCATTTCATCATTCTTTCTTCTTTATTTCTTCATCATTGTTTTCTTCCAGTCCTCCAACACGCCACAAGGAATTCCAACATGCGTTGGCGACATGTTGAAAACATATTTGTTTCAAATATACGTAGATGCTGACAGCGTGTTCGTGTTTCTTAAGTTGTATAGTATTATCATTCCTTAGTATAATGCCAAATGTTAGTGTTATACTAGATAGTAATGATTATACCTTCTTCAAGTATGATACTGGGGATTTGTTGTATAAGATTGCTAAACTTTTCTAGAATGATATTCTCTTTGTCCTTCGAAGCCGTGAATATATGACTCATGCTCCTTTAAATTATTTAAATTTCATGGGCTCTTTTCAAGGAATCAGGGAATCGAAAGAAGATTAACTACGAGCTGATGGTATTATACTATCATTCTATATGATGATACCATACGTTCGTAATATTATACTGCAGTTACTTGTGAAAACATTTCTCCATTTTTAATATTTATCATGTTCACTATTAAGCACAACTATTATAATACTATACCATTAGTGGTTACATGTTGTCAATTTTATTTCCACAAATGTAGGATCGTAACGAATAGTAAGTGGATTGAAGAGTTCAGATTATTGTGCCCACGAGAACTATACTTTATCACTTAATCAAATCTTTTTTTTTCCTAACCATTATTTTGATGGAAGCAAATAAAAACTTGCATGATTTGTGTTGTAATCTAAATACGAGAAAAATAAGTGGATACACACACGATTGGTTTAGAAATTAAATAATGAACAGACGCTAGAGCAGAATAATTTCACCTATTGATCACCCTTACATGTTAAATTAAGGTTCACATCTAATGTAGTGTTCGACCGAATTTTTCTATTGTATTTAATTTACTCCTCTCGAGTTCTCATTGAACCAATTTAACTAGTTCAATTTCATATCTCTATGCAAATCTAGTTTAGTTAAACGATTTCTTTACCCTAACAATTCAATTATGACTTTAGTAATTAGTATGGGTATCTCTACTCGTTATACTAATTTACATGATTTTACTATATGTCTAAATCCTAAACTCACATCTTTATTCGTAAAGGATCTACAAAATCATCAATTTAGTGATCAAGTAATTTAATGCATTAAATTCATAATAAAATCAACACGTGAAAAAATAAAGACCAAGAATCTTAAAAAAAAAAAAACATAAATGATCCCAATTGGATTACAATATTTGCCCTAACAGTAGATTTAGCTATTCGTAACAAAAAGAGAAAAACAATAAATCTTCATAAAATACATCATCGGGTTTGTAGTAGAGATGTAGAAGAAACAATATAAATCTTGCACTAAGAACTCCTTTCTCTTCCAATCTATGCTCCAACCCTTGAATTGTTTGTTGTTTTTATTTTTTGAATTCTTCTCTTTAATTTCCAAGTGTGTCTCTTGCCTCTCAATGTGTGAATGCCCTTCAAAGGTGTGAGAAATATGTATTTATAGGTGCCTTGTCGTGTGTAGAAAGTAGGGTTTTCTTCTGGACTTCAAAACGGGTCGAAATTGCTCCCTAGTACCATCACGGCGGCGTTGCAATGCCGTGTCAAATTGGTTGGGGGTGTCGAAGTGTCTGTGGGTGGCCCTGCAGTGCTCCCAGCTGACTTCATTGGTGCCCCAACTCTGTTTTTCTCTCTTTCGTGGCGCCTTGGCACCATTATTTCAATCCTTCTACTTCGTTTCTTTGCCCCTTATATCCGTAATTTCTTTCGATCATGCCAATAGCTTTCTTTGATGAATTTCTTTGTGCTTTCACCATCTCAACAATCATATAAAAAAGCATTAACAAACACATTAAAAATGTTCAATACTAATAAAATCTAGCTTAAAATTAAGTTAAATTAGCTCAAATAAAATATACTCGTCAAATAACCCTCATACCTAATAGTTTGCTAGTCCTCGAGCAAACACAAGAAAAAGATAAATAATTAAAGACTTAAATAACGATTCAGTCAGATGGCTCGCCTTCTGGCTCAGCACTGAGAACATTATATCACATTCATGAACGGTCTCTAGATCGCAATGCAAAAGCTAACCTTCCACTTATTCCAGCGCGCGCGCACGTGTGTGTAGAGTCAAGTGCAGCATTGTACTTTCATAAGTTGGGTCACTTTCCGACCCTAGTGGCCAATTATTTTCTTTCTTCGCTTGTGAAATTCACATGCCCCCAAACTTATTTCTTTCTATTTTCTCACCATGTTGTAATTCTAAGGTTTAAATGTACTTATCAATGTCTCACTCCACTCTAATTTGGCTTAGTTCAACCGGTGATGTCAACAATTTATTCGTGTAGTTATCCTTCTTAATTAAGAATGTTCAATGATCTAGTTTATACTAAGTGATTCAAACCCACTAGTCATCTAGGCCTCCAAGATTAGTTCTTTTGTACACTTGTATACCAATATATATATTTTTTCAATTATTACCTCACCATTTTTTTTTATCTTCTTGACCCTTGTAGTGAGTGTTAGGTTGGTCACTCCCCGATTTTTGCATACCAAAGGATAATATGTTTCAAGAAATCCCCACGGACTTAATAACTCAAGTAAAAAAGGTGCATGCATGAGGCGTAGCTAAATAAGTGTAATGCTTCTTTTCTATAAAATAAAGTGAAATTTATAGGGGTTAGACCTCTAGCATTTGGTCATCACCAGGCATATACCAAAAATTTAATGACATTTCACACAATTTTTTTAACATGCACGGAATCACCACAGTCTTAAATTATTTCTTTCATCGGTAAAAGCGCCTCAAATTATTAAATATATGATCAAAGGGTGTTGTGAATAATGGGGTAAAAGGTCAAGCATCTAAGTTATCCATTTATCCTGTGCATATGAACACTCATGTTTTTTACAACACTAAACTTAATACTCATGCATAATTATTACACTGCTTCATATAAATAGGTAAAAACATCAACTCTAAATCTTCCACAGTCCACAAACTGAAAAAATATCAACTCTAAATCTTCCACAGTCCACAAACTGACACATGATCTCAAGTATATTCTTCATCACCTATGAACCATCTAACTCACACAAACATACAATTTTTTTCACACATTTACACGAAATTAAATAATAATCACACAATCATACCACTAAACAAAAATAAACAACAACAATTAGCCCAAATGATTTACCCACAAAATTAAATCATTCATTGTCCTCAATTTGAAAATAAACACAAATGAGGGGGTAGGACTTTCTTGAAATTATCTTGGGTGCCATCACCATCGCCCTAGTGAGATAGATCTGGGTTGGTTGGATAAGATGGATATGTTGACTGTGAAGTGAATGACATGTGGGGATAAGTGGAAGCCAGCACTAAAAAGAACTCATTCTGGTATTGGTATTGAGCATACATAGAGTTCTATAACTGCTGATATTGATTTTTCATGGAAGCTTGCAACTGATCTAGTTGATGCAAAAGTCCATGTATCTTTCTTGATTTCATGATTCCAACTCATCGTATCTTTGGGTCAGCTACAGCTGCAAAGCATCAATTCGCCCAATAATATCATCAGTTTGGGAACTAGCAGGTGGATGATCACTGGCTTGGGATGGCTGGGCCTCTGTAACCTATGGTTAGGCATTGGCAAAGAATTGCTTGCTAGAAAATTGCCAAATTAGCTTCTTAGTCATGGCGGATTTAGGGTGAACTATCTCATTAGCTGCAGAAGCTGCAATTTCTCATCTCTTACATCGAGCATATATCAAGGAAGGATAACCCAAACTAGTACTCGTAAATCCTCTTAGTGACCGCAAGAAGTTGGTTTGAATAACCATGCTCACATCCACGTTTAGGCCTGCTGAATAGCATAATTTAATAGTGCCCATTCCTTAGTCACCTCACTAATATTACTGCTGGGCAAAAATTAGCCACATATGAAATAGTTCCACGCTTTGCATTCAGGGAACATGCCTATAGCTGGAAAGTTGGTGACATCAGAGCCTGATCGTTTCCATGTGACTTAGGGTGTGCTAACTATCTAATTACATCGATTGGATCAATTGTCCCTTCGTCACGCAATATGGAAAAGTTGTTCTCGTCGATATCTGGCAATCCATAGTACCAATTAATTGTGGTTCGATTAAAACAGATGCACTCTCCTCTGACATACACCTTTAACTCTTGGTGCTCTTTAGCATTTGCATAAAATTCTAGCACCATTGGTATTAGTCCCGACTGTTGTTTCTCTGTAAACCACTCCCAATTTCTTCCTTCAATCTGTTCTCGCATATAAGGTTCCAGATCATCAAAGCCCCACTCTGAAATACAACTCCTGTGTACTACCATGTCATGATATCTCTGTTCTGCTTCCTCACTCACAAATTTGCTGGTGTCAAATGAGCTTGATGAAAAAGCTGAGGACTTTCTTTTCAGTGGCATTGTGTAATCAACGAAGTAGAATGAAATAAGTGAATCTTTCACCAACAAACTGTAAACAAGTCTACACACCACTATAACCTGACCAAAATACACATCCCACAACAAATCAATCACCTCCAACCAATCGATTCTCCACAAAGGTGCTACAATTTCATAAAACAAGGAGATAACTTGATCAATTAATTCACATAAGGAAGTAAAATTCATTGATTCATTTCAATAAACATTCTACAAGCATAGAACAATTCACCTCTACAATCCCAACAAACTTAATTCCAACTATAAAATCACAATCTCAAGTTGTCATGCCATCAAAATCTACCACAATCCATTAGAAATTCATAGCTCAGTTTCCGTCTCTCGTCCACGCTTAATGTATCCTTCATTGGGGATTTTCCTACAAAAATAAAAAAATGTTACTACTTTAGCATAAATTATCAAAAGATAGAAAACTAAAACAAAAAACTAAAAGCTAAACAAAGGATAGTAGAGCTTGGGTTGTCTCCTAAGAAGCGTTTTTTTAAAGTCATTAACTGGACTTTGTGCCGCGGTTATCCTAGAACAGTTAGTTTAAGGTTCTCTAGTATTGGGAAATCTTTTATATAGTGCTTGATACATGGGCCATTAACTTTGAAATTTCCATTTGTACTATAGGGAAACACTTATGCTACTATGAAAGGTCCAGGCCTTTTGGATTTCAATTTTCCTGGTAAGAGTTTAAGTTTGGAGTTATACAAGAGCACTTGGTCTCCTATTTTGAAAATTCGCCGCTGAATGTTTTTATTGTGCTACTGTTTTGTCCTTTCTTTGTAGATGAATGCATTTTCAAAATCTTCTCTCCTGAATTCTTCCAATTCAAGCAGTTGTAACATTATTGTCTCTCCACTCTCTCTAGATCCATGTTCAACTGCTTCGATGCCCAGTACACTTTGTGCTCCAACTCAACTGGTAGGTGGCACGATTTTCCAAATACTAGTCGGTATAGGGACATTCCAATTGGCGTCTTGTACGCTGTTCGATAGGCCCACAAAACATCGTTCAATTTTTTTGACCAATCTTTGTGAGATGCATTAATAGTGAGTTCCAGAATTTTCTTCAGTTTTTTATTAGAGGTTTCGACCTGTCCACTTGTCTGGGGGTGGTAAGGAGTGGCAGTTCGATGTTGTACCCCGTGCTTGAAAGTGCCGCCTAAAGTAGCCAGTTGTGAAAATAAGTTCCACCATCACTTATTATGGCCCTTGGGGATCTGTAGTAGTTGAAGATATGTTTCTTTATAAAATCCATTACTATTCTTACATCATTAGTGGGCAATGCCTTAGCTTCCACCCATTTGGAGATGTAATACACTGCGACCAAGATATATCAATTCTTATAAGACGATGGGAACGGGCCCATAAAATCCAATCCCTATACATCAAATATTTTCACCACCAAGATATCGTTGAGAGCATCTCGTGACGAGCTAACATGTTATCAGTTCTTTGATACTTATCACACGATCTATAGAAACTGTGGCAGTCCTTAAATAGTGTTGGCTAAAAGAAACCATATTGAAGCACCTTTGCTATTGTTTAAGTTGGGCCAAAGTGTCCTTCATAAGTTGAAACATGAAACCTTGAAAGGATAGGTTTTATCTCATCCTTTGGCACACATTTTCTCATAATTTGGTTTGTCCCTCTTCTGTATAAGTTTGGATAATCCCAATAATAAAATATGGCATCATGTAATAGTTTCTTCTTTTGTTGGTAGGTGAGGTCTGGATCCACATAGCCACTAGTCAAGTAACTCACAACATCTATGTACCACGACACTTTATCCACCAGCAACAACTATTCGTCTGGAACTATTTCATTGATATCCACCTCAACTGACTCTTGTGACTGTTCTAACCTCGATAAGTGATCTGCTACCTGATTTTCTGTTCCCATTTTTATCACGAATCTCTATATCAAACTCTTGTAGCAACAAAACCCATCGAATTTGCGTTTTGCGTCCTTCTTCTGAATCAAATACTTCAAAGCCACGTGGTTTGTAGAGACTATCACCTTTATACCAATCTTATAAAAGCGAAATTTGTCAAGCGCAAAAACCACTACTAACATTTCATTTTCAGTTTGTTACATAGTTGATCTGAGTATCTGTTAATGTTTTGCTAGAATAATAAACAACTTGCAAAACTTTTCCTTTCGTTGCCCTAGCACTGCCCCTACTGCAAAATCACTAGCGTCACACATGAGCTCGAAAGGTAGTTCCTAATCTGGTGCCACTGTTACAGGTACAGATGTCAACTTTTCCTTCAAAATGTTAAATGTTGTTAAACACTCATAAGAAAAATTGAATGGCACATCCTTCTCCAATAAGTTGCACAACGATTTTTTTATATTTGAAAGTCCTGAATGAATCCTTTATAAAACATTAAATGTCCTAGAAAGCTTCTGATACCCTTTATTGAATTAGGTGGTTGCAATTTCTCAATCACCTGTATCTTAGCTTTGTTCACCTCAATACCCTGTTAGAATGAAGTGTGCTTGAGCGTTGCAAATGGAGTTCAAGTGAAGGTTGAGTTTATAGGAGTAGTGAAGTTGACTTTAGAGTATGATTTTTCTCTTATTTTGGAAAATACAGTTTATGTACAGCAAATGAGACGAAATTTAATTACTATATTGAAACTTGATGCTTGTGACTTTACATTTAATTTTGGTAATGGAATGGTTGAATTATTTAATGATTCTTGTTTGAATGGGAATGTCATTTTATGTGATGGTTTATATAAATTGTCTTTGGCTCATTGTAGTGATATTTCATGTGTTACTAATGTATCAAAGAAAATGACTGTAATTCGTGACCTTTATGTTATAGCATAAGCGTTTGGGTCATATTTCTAAGAATAGAATGGAAAGATTAGTAAAAGTTGATATACTTCCCTCTTTACACTTCTCTGATTTTGAAACCCGTGTGGATTGTAAAAGGGAAAAGCTAACTAAATCTTCAAGGAAGGGTTCAACTAGGCGTAATGGAATTTTGGAATCAATACACACTGATATCGGTGGACCTTTGCCTTCCACTATATGTGGGAACAAATACTTTATAACTTTTATTGATTATTTCTCACGATATGATATGTTTACTTGATTAACGATAAATCATATGCACTTGAGAAATTCAAAATTTTCAAACAAGAAGTAGAGAAATACTGTGGAAAAAGTATTAAAGTTGTAAGGTCTGACCGTGGTGGTGAGTACTATAGGAAATATGATGAGTCTGGTCAAAATATGGGTGATTTTGTAAAGTTTTTACAAGAGTGTGTAATAGTGCCCCAATACATCATGCCAGGGACACCTGAGCCAAATGGTATTTCTGAAAGACATAATCGAACTCTGAAAGATATGGTCAAGAGCATGACGAGTAAAACAAATTTGCCTGAATATTTGTGAGGTGAAGCCTTGAAAACTTCTATGTATATTTTGAATAGAGTTCTAAGTAAAGTTGTTGCAAAGACACCTTTTAAATTATGGACAGGACGTAAGTCAAGTTTGGCTCACTTTAAAGTTTGGGGATGTCCAGGTGAGGTTAGGATTTATAATCCATTTGAAAAGAAAATAGACCTTAGATCAACTCCTGGCTACTTTATTGGGTATTCGGACAGATCAAAGGGATATAAGTTTTACTGTCAAAATCGCGACACTAGAATTTTGGAGTCCATTACTGCTACGTTTCTGAAGAATGATTTTGGAGATGGTGGGATTCTACATTGAGAGAAATTCATGTTGAACATAATCAAGTTGTTGTTCCACTTCTTGTTATATAGGAAAGAGTTGGTTTTCAACCAATTGAAATTATTAATAAAGAATCGAGGGACCAAGAGGAACATCCAACTCCTCAAACAACTATTGAATCGGTTTCTGAGCCACAAGTTAGGCGATCACAAGGGAAAAGAAGATCTACATTGCCCAATTATATTATATATTTATTGGAGAGAGATTTTAATATTGAGCATATTGTTGATCATGTAACTTATAACCAAGCATTGACAAGTCTTGAGACAAATAAATGGATAACTGACATGGAAGATGAAATGTATTCTATGGAAAAGAATAAAGTTTGGGATCTTGTTGAACTTCCTCCAGATGCTAAGGATGTAGATAACAAGTAGATTTTCAAAAGTAAATTAAATCCAAAAGGAAATGTTGAACCAAAAAAAGCAAGATTGGTTGCAAAAGGTTTCACTCAGCGAGAGGGCATTGATTATGTTAAAACCTTCTCACCTGTTTCGTTGAAAGATTTCTTTCAAATCATTATGGCACTTGTGGCACACTACGATTTGGAGCTTTATCAAATGGATGTTAAGACAGCATTTTTGAATGGAGATCTTTCTAAAATGGTTTATATGAAACAACCTGAAGGCTTTCTTGTGAAAGGAAAAGAAAACTTAGTATATAAGTTAAACAAATCCTTATATGGTCTCAAGAAATTATCTTGACAATGGTATTTGAAGTTTGATGAGGTTGTGACATCTCTTGGTTTTGTTGAAAATACTATTGATTAATGTATTTATCTCAAAACCAATGGGAGAAATTTTTCTTTTCTTGTACTGTATGTTGATGATATTCTGCTTGCTAACAATAACTTAGGATTGCTTTATGAGACAAAGAAAATGTTGTCTGCAAATTTTGAGATGAAAGATATTGAAGAAGCTTCATATGTGCTTAGCATTGAAATACATCGTGATAGGAATCGTGACTTGCTGAGACTTTCTCAAAAAGTTTATATATGACATGTTCTAGAAAGGTTCACTATGCAGAACTGTGCACCGGTGATGTACTTATCATAAAAGGGAATAAGTTCAACAAAACTCAATATCCAATGAATGAGCTAGAAATGGAACCTATGAAGATGATTCCATATGTTAGTGTTGTGGGGAGCTTAATGTATGCTCAAGTTTGCACTAGATCGAATATAATCTATACAGTCAGTATCCTTAGTAGATTTCAGTCTAATCCAGGATAAGAGCATTGGAAAGCAACTAAGAAAGTTATGAGATATTTGAAAAAAAAAAAAAAAACTGAAAGCTATATGCTTGCATTCCACGTTCAAATCATCTTGAGGTGGTAGGATATTCAAATTCAGATTTTGCTGGATGTCAAGATGATTTGATCAACCTCATATTATATTTTTACATTAGCTAGTGGTACTATTTCTTAGAAAAGTGCTAAATAAATTCAAGTGGCATCTTCTACTATGCAAGCTGAATTTGTGGTATGTTATGGGGCTACAGTCCAAGCCATTTGGTTAAGAAATTTTATCTTTGGCTTGAAAGTTGTTGATTCCGTCTCAAGACCGATCACCATCTACTGTGATAACAGTGTAGCAGTATACTTTTCAAAGAATAATAAAAGTTCTGGTAGGTAAAAACATATTGATATCAAATATTTGTGGTTAGAGACAGAGTTAGATGAAAATAGAGTATATCAATATAGAGGCAATGATTGCAGCCCCTTTGATTGAGGGACTCGCTCCAAAAGTCTTTAAGACACATGTTACTAATATGGGTATTGTGGAAACATTTGATTTTTTGGTTAGTGGGAGTTATTTATGTAAGGAACTATATTTTGGACTTGATCTCTTGCGGGGTACGTAGGCAACCCATATGTTTTTTGGTACATCTCCTTCTGATAATATAACATTTTTCTCCTATTCATGAACTATTTTGAGCATGCATTTGACTTGTGTCTTTTTATTATAATATTATTGTAATATCAAGATATGACAGAAAATGATATAAGATGAGTCTCTTTTAGAGACAAGCAATTTCATTTTGATTTGAAGCATTATGAGGACCGATATGAATTAGTACAATTTTTTACGTATTTGGTGCTAAATTCATACCACATACTACCACATTGGTTGGAGGATGGGGATCCATGTCGATAAGGATGTTGGCATTTGTAGTTGTGGAATGATCTTATATCGCTTAATTGGTATAACGACTTCCATGTTCGATGTTAATATTCTGTTGGATCGGGTCATGTTACGTAAGATGTCATCATTGGAGCTATACTTTTGTGACCACCTATGTAGTCTAACTCGGGTGTTAAAACTTTGTTATAGCAATCAAATGTTTGCTCAAGTGGGAGAATGTTGGAATAATTTCATATATGGACTTCACATTCGATTGCAAATTTTACGGGTTAGATGTATGACTTACAATGACATTATAATTAGGCCAATTATCTTAAGTGATCAATTTGGGCCGTTTTACAACTTACGGACTTTATTTGATATAATGTGATAATTTCAAGTATGTGGGCCGGAATTATGCATAAACCCTAATTAGGGTTTAAGTCGATAATGTGATGACAAAATAAATTCCTATATAAAGGTTAGGTCCCCTCTCTTCTCCATATGATTTTTAGCTTGCCCTATTGAAAGCTAATATTTTGTGAGGAACAAAAAGGGGAAGATCTGGCTGATATTACAATTACAACTACTATTCATATCAATGACGGCTTCCGTAGGTATGAATTTGTTTTATTGATTCATTATATGGTGATTCTTGATTCTTAGCATGATTACAAATAAATTTCAACAATATATTCAGCATAACTTAAGAAGATCAGCTGTGCGAAGTACAAATAAAGGTTGCATACCTGAAGAAAAGGAGCAGTTCGATAATAACAACATATAGGTTGGTTGGTTAGGTATAATTACAATTAGTTATTTATTAAGATTAGCTGTAAGCCTTGATCTATCAAGGCAACTTACCCTTCACACATGGTGTAACTTTGAGTCTCGTCTTTTTTTAACTGTCAAATTCTTGTAATTCTTCCTAAGAGATAGCTAAAAGGAGAAAGATAGCTAGTCATTTATGAGAGATCCCAGAAAGATTGTTGAAAAAGAAATCTTGGTTTCTTGGTTTGCCATCTTTGATTGAATGCCACTTCCAAGTACTATAATCATCTGTACAAGTTAAGCCATCAACTTGTAGATTCTTGGAGAAAATTTGTGTGTTGAGTGCGCCGCATTTTTAATGGTAAAAAACTTCGAAGGAAGATGTCTATAATTTTTCTCTTCATTACACATACCTTCTTATTTATACACAACATATAAGATTTAGACTGGGTGCCCTTCAAAAGATTAAGCCCAAGCATCATTCTTTAAAATTCAATTTTTTCCAAACTCATTTTCGATCACATACTCTCAATAAAATAGTTTTATATGTATTTCAAAACTTTTTCCTACTTTTTAGTAGCACAACATTCCAAATAAAACCATTATTACAAAATATGTTATTTCAAAAAATGCGGTTGAAACAAACCTAACTTTCATTTTTAGAAATAATCTGCAGAAGCATGCACACTTTTTTTGTTCTTTTTTAGTAAAAAATAGTGTACAGTCGGCTGTGTGAAAAAAATTGAATACGAGTTTCATCAAATGTATAGTTAAAATTGAAATTGACCAATTGAAAAGTTTATAAAATTTTAGTAACATTTTACCAAACAAGCACTTAAGGGCTGTGCGATAAAGCTATTAATAGAAATCATAGCAAATTTTGATAAAAGATGATGAAATATATTGTTGAAAAGTTGTATAACTCATTAAATACATGATTAAAATTAAATTGAATAAGTTAAAAAGTTGATAAAATTTTAGCCCCTATTTGATGGCCATTATTGTGTAAAAAAGATGTTTTTATTAGTGGTTTTTTTGAAGGATGTGTGATATTATTTTATTGTGTTACTGGGTGGTTGAAGTAAGTATAAGGAATAAGTTGTTTTGTTTTAAAGAGAGTCAAATACGGGTTTAAAGTTTAGATAAAATGTGATTTTGCTTGTATTATAAATAAATTTAGGGGGAGAATTCGAGGAATAAATACTATTTTTGAATAGGGTGAGGAATAAATGTTAGAACTTGCTATTTATTTTGTTTTAATTAAACACTCCCGCATATAGAGCTAATTAAAATAATAATTTCGTCTTTGCTAGATTGTCTATTCTAATTGATAACAAAATATTTTTCTTTGGGAAAAGTAAAAGAAAATCTGTTTCAAAAAACTTAAACAACACAAAATTTATACACCATTCTATTTAGTGGTCAATTATGACAAGGTTATTATGCATGAGACTTCAATTTCGTTACTACGCCTAATACCCGAAATAAGAGATTCAATATAAAATATAAACATTTTTATCAAGAATGCACGACCGTAGTGGTAAGAGCTTCGTTTTATTCATTCTTTTGCTTATAACTGAATTCTTAGTCTTCTTGATGAGGTTTGAGTGGAGGAATAGACACTTGAGTACATGGAATGCTTAAATGGTTGGCATTCGTAGATTCGATCTACATCATTGCGTGTTTGTAGATTTGATCTACATCACTTCTCCTGCAGTATACGCATGAATGAAAAACAAACAATCAAAGAGAAAAAATAAGGCCGCGATTGGTTTGCATTTTCATTTTTAAAACGAATTTTAGTTTTCCCCGAAAACGGCCCGTTTTCCGCATTTTGAGCGTTTTTGACATTTATAACTGAAAACGTTAAAAATGATAAAAAGTCGTTTTGCATTTTCAGTTATAAATTTTAACTCGTTTTCGAAAATGCGTTTTCGAAAACAACGGACCAAACGCGTTTTTCCACGTTTTCGAAAACGAAAAACGAAAAATGGCCCGAAAACGACAAACCAACCGTGGCCTAATGTTCCGAGTCAAGTTCTATCTCTATTAGCGAAACATATATAACTACCAAAAAGAATAAATAACAAAAATAAAAATACCAAACTTACTGTATCTTTTCGGAATAATCAGAAGAAATCGAAGAATGAGAATTTTACGATATATCTCCATGGCATGAAAGAAATTCGAGGGGCTTGAGTCGAGGGAAGATGATGCTGAAAGCATCGTCAGTAAGCGTCATCTCTCCCGCGACTGAAGTCCCTTTATATTTCATTATTTCCAGCTCTTCCTTGCTTCTTGCAAACAGCAATCACTCCAATTATATAATTGCGGACCTGTTAATTTATTTAGACCAAACCGTGGTCCATGAATATATGTCATTTTTTGTTCAAAAACAGCCAACATCCAATAAATTAAATATTGACTGAACGAATATTATTGTGTCATATGGAGGAATAAGCATCGAGTAACTCTGTGCCAGCAATCGCGGTAAGACATAGATGCAAGCGTTATCCCGAATGATTGGACGTAAAACGTATGTAGGTGACTTTTTGGATCTATATATATTGTTCAGTCAATAATATTTAATTTATTGATATTGGCTGTTTCTGAATAAAAAATGACATTTATTAATGGACCACGGTTTGGTCAAAATAAATAAGTTTCCACGTCAAGGATACTTAGACTGGCATTGTGTGTATTTAAGAGTCAATTTGAACAGGCGCATTTGAGAAATGCGACTACAGAATTCAATTCAAATAGAATGTTCTATGATGTAGACACAGTTAGCTGTCACGTTATTACAATAAAGCTATACTAATTAATCGATGTAAGGCACTACTTGAGGTCAAAATTAAGCCCTTGTTTGATTGAAATTAAAATAAGACGAGCCTCTTATCCATTTTCATTGAAATCACGACGAGGGAGCAAATCCAAATAGAAGAACTCACATTGGGTTAATTTTACTTCCCCATCTAGCTACTATAGGTTGGGGGTAGGTCCTGGGGGGAGGAAAAAGAGTCTATACTGAGCTACCAAATTTATTTTATACACGGTGGGAGTGCTAGTTATCTAGTTACAGAAGCAATCCCATAGATTTTCGCTTTCGCGTCTCTCTAATTTTTAGTAGATTTTAATAGAAATTGATGAAATATGTGGTTTAAAAGTTGTAGGACCCATAAAAATATGTGGTTAAAATGAATTGTTGACTTTGATTTAAATTAAAATTTAGATTTTATTTGATACCAAACAGGGGCTACAGAATATACTTGGTCATAATGTTAGACACTATACAACGACGCAAAAAAGTGATGTAAATATATTTACGTATTTGTTATAAAGTTAATTATTTATTAATTATTTTATTAAATATAAGACATAATTTATAGTTTACAGTATTGTGATAGTAATTTTCATGTTGAATAAACAATTCACAATTGTCTGTCTTTCTATTTTGAAGAGTTGAATGAATTTTTTTCCACCTCTAAACGTTAATACAATTTTGTAATGTCGGTTGGATAGTATGGAACATCGAAAAAATTGAAATCTTGTTGATCGAATCGTCTAATTAATAATATTATATTATTATAAACATGAACTTGAGAAAGCTTGTGATTTAGTTCCAGTGAATTCGGTACTCATTTATGAAAAATTTTGAATGTGTCAAATTTTGATATAAAAAACAATCAAGTAAACATGTGATTTAAGACTTGAATAAGTAAATTTCTTTATTTATAAGTGCTTTAAATGATAGGTTCAGCAATATAAAAATGGGGAACTATGAACATTAGTTAGTGAAACTTTGGCATGTAGATAAAAATTAAAATATAAGCCTTTACCGTTAAAATAAATTATTAATAAGAATCTTTATTTTATTATAAAAACTTGCTAGGGGTGAAAACTCTAGTTTTTTTTTTTAACAGATCCATAGCACTCATCATATTCTCTAATCATTTATTAATAGAAATGGAAAGTTCAAGTAGTATTAAAATTATTACAAGCCAAAAGCTAAAAAATAATTAACTAATTTTACGTTTTATTTTGCTTGGCTACCTATCATATATCTGATCTCTCTTGTGACTCTTTCGGGTGATTTTCTCTCAATTTATGTAAGATTTTGATGAATTCGAGCTTTTACAATTAGATTTCGAGATCGAAAGAACTTTTTGACAAAGGAAAAGAAAATAAAAATTAACAAGAGAAAGAGAATAACAATTAAAAATGGCCAACATCAGTGACCAACTGCTCAGCCAATTATAAAGGTTGTCGATGAAGATGACATGCTAGTCGGTGACTACTTGATCCCAACTCCAGTACACACACTCAGTCCAGCAAACTTCCATCTTCAACCAAATGTCATAAATAAGTTCCAAAATCATCAAAACATCAGGTTTAACAACAAATTGAATGAAAATCCTCACGATCATGTACTGGAATTTTTGGAACTGTGTGAAGTCATCAGCCATGAAGGAACATTAGTGGATGCATTTTGAATGTGTCTATATTCTCTCAGACACTAAAAGGATAGAAAACGAGAATGGTTGCATACATTTTAGTCGAGAGTCATATCTTGTAATGACGTGGTGCATAAATTCATGCTGAAATTCTTTCCGCCATCTCGAATTAACTAAATCAGAAATGAGATAAATACATTCAAGTAACGAGACTCTGAGCAAATTGCAGGATGATGGAACATATTTAAATGGCTCAAGTTTAGGTTGGATGGTTTTTTGGTTTGTTGGACCATTTAGTTGTAAGTATGAACTTGGATATTAGCCCATTAGTTTAGGATTAAGTGGCAGCCCATTTTCACTTGGTTTTGGCCCATTGAGGAGAGTTAAGCCCAATTATTGGTAACCTAATACTATGCTATTTATCCATCTCCTCCAGCTGTGTGTGTGTGTAAGTGTGTGCAATGGAGAGAAAAATGTGAGGTAACTGAGAGTTCAACCATTGCTTCTTCTATTCTCTCCTTCCTTTGTGGATGCACATTAATCACCAATCACCATAGTTCTATCCTTTGTGGATGTTGAAAGGGGCACCAAAAGTGAAGAAAGGTTTGGGTCGAGTTGAGGTAAATTGGTGGCTGTTTGGTTAATATTTTGAGCACAGAATCAATATTTCTCGAGAGATTTTCGCGACAAATGATATCAGATCTTGTGTTGTTGAGAAATCTGTGATTTTTTAAGGTAAAAATCGAGTGGAAACTGACCAGAACTGAATCTGAAAACCAGCAGAATTCTAGGCAAAAAACTGCTAAAAATTTCAACATGCAAACTCATTTTTCGGCCAAAACAGTGGCCGATTAAAGAAACTGTGACCACCAGTGGACTGTACAGGTGGAGGCGTATCTGGGCAGATGGCTTGTGGCCAACGACGTGTGGAGATTTGGTGTCAGCATGTGCGGGTGCGTAGGAAGGATTTCGACAAGGGTTTCAACAGATTGAATGTTGTTGATGGTGATACGAACCTTGTGGTATTGTCGAATTTCAATTTTGGGCGATGCGGTGAAAGATGGACGATTTTACCCTTGGAAGTTAGTGTGCCGAATGTCGTTTTATGTTGTTGCGATTACTGATGACTTTAGGATGAATAATGACGATCCTAAAGTGGTGAATTCACATCTCTCGATGTTTACGGACCTTCAGACATCGGCGTCATGTTCTTTACCTTTTATTGTTGCAGTTATAATTATAGTGTAGAGTAATTATTTATTTTTCGTATTAGATGTCATCGTGTGAGGTGACGTTAGGTTTGAGGTTACCATGAAGGGATAACCATTGCCTGTTACTAAACCTATGAATTATTTGTCTTAAATTCTTTGTTAAATTTGTTGCCAATTTTTCTACACTGTTAGAATTGCATGTAAGCTTACGAAAGTTTATTTGATCTTTCTATGTAAATTATGTCTATACTTTTGTTGTGGTCATTATTTGGTATTATTGGCAAGTGTAGATCTAAGGCAAGTGCAAAAATAAAATGTGTTTTAATCGTGATAAAATTGAACATGGTGAAATAGATTGTCCTAGGGATGATAATAAAAGGGAAGATAAGGAGGGAAGTGAGGCGAATGTTGTCATTGGGTCGAGTGATGACTTGTGCAAGGTTTATTGTAAGTAAACCTAGTTATTGCATGTGCACGTGTGTAATTCTTTCTGCATGTGTGTGATCACTTAATTTTATTGCAATGTTGATATGCTACACTTTCAATACGTATGATATGTATAATTGCATAAATTAGAGTGATCTTATTACTTTGTGTAATGTGTTTGCATACATAGTAGGTTGAGATTCGTGGCGTACTTCGTTTGTTCTGTGAGTAGTGTAAGAGTGTGGTAGTGAGAAGAAAGATGGGCAGTCGTTTTCTCCCTTATCTTTGTGAGCCTGTGTAGTTTGTGAGATTGTGTAAAGTAACTATGTAGGGTTAACTTCTTTCTCTTTGTGAGCCTCTTCTATGAGTGTAGTGAAGTAACCAACCCTTTCTTCTATTCTCTTTATGAGTGCCATCTTCACCATTTCCTTTGTGGAATTTTTAACCATTGGTGATTAGAGTAACCTTGTGGTTTGTGGGTCAATTTTAATTTGAGCCCTAACCTTTGTGGTCTCCGAAAGGTGTTAATTTGCCATAGTGAGTTTGATATGCATTAGCGGTGAGTTCTATGTCTTTTGTTGAGGTAGAGTATAGATGTCTAGGGATATATTGTAGTTTGTATCGGGGATGTGAAGTGTCACATTTGAATCACGAGTGGAGAGGTGATTAAATGTTGGAATCCTTTATCTGTGAAGAGACCCTGTACAGGTGGAGTGTGAGAAAGACAATTCATCACTTCTGTTAGGTGGAGACCCATTATTCACATAGGTTGGGAGAAGTGATGTGTTGATAAAGGATTATCTCGAGAATTTAGGATCTATTGTGATTTACCAATTAAACATGAGTTGACTGATCGGTCTAGTGAGCATGGTGGGCGATGAGAGGTGATATGTGTTCTCAAGTTGTGAGCAACATGGAATGTGATAGGATAAGTATGGTGAGATCTTTTCGTGGGTCATTTATGTATTTGTTGCATATGTGGTTGACTGTGTATTTGATTAACTTGGTGTTAATCTGTGGTTCTAAAAAGATCTGTGTGTATTATCCTATATTATATCATCATTGCATGTTTATATGCTCTTGATTGTTTATTGTAAATATTTGTTTCTACTTAAGTGTTCTTAACCTTAGCTCCGGTGAGTATATGGAACATGTATGGTATGTGTTTCAGATTAAAAACACAAGGTAAAGTCTTTGATACCAATTTTATTGGTTACCTTGATTATGCAAGTATAAACTTTGTGTTTTGATTGCTTGCAGATTTATTGGGTATCAACGTGGAAATATGTTGGGTTTTGTTACCTAATAAATTCGGGCGATAATTTAAAATAGTTATAGGATAACTTATCGATACCATGGACTTGGCTCGACTCGAATACGACCGACACTTTTGGAAAGTCCAAGTTTGGGTTGGATGGTTTTTTAGTTTGTTGGAACATTTAGTAGTAAGTATGAACTAGGATCTTAGCCCATTAGTTTAGGATTAAGAGGCAGGCCATTTGCACTTGGTCTTGGCCCATTGAGGAAAGTTAAGCCCAATTATTGGTAACCTAATACTATGCTATTTATCCATCTTCTCCAACCGTGTGTGTGTTAGCGTGTGCAATGGTGAGAAAAAATGTGAGGTAGTTGAGAGTTCAACCATTGCTTCTTCTATTCTCTCATTCTTTTGTGGATGCACATTAATCACTAATAACCATAGTTCTATCCTCTGTAGACGTTGAAAGGGGGCACCAAAAGTGAAGAAAGGTTTGGGTCAAGCCAAGGTAAACTAGTGTTCGTTTGGTTTTTTTTGAGCCCGGAATCAAGATTTTTCAAGAGATTTTCGCGATAGAGTTAAAGAAGATTCTTGGGTTTATAGTGAATGCATCGCGTTTAGAATATTGATCCAAAAAGTTAAATGATGTATTATGTTCTTATCACAATTTTCAAGATACTCGTCAACATGTATCACATAGGTTGGTGTAAAGAATGCTATCTTCCAGTTGAGGTCGAGAATAAATCATATCAATACACTGTGTTAAATTCTGTTATGAAATCAGTCAGGAAAAGAGGATGCTTCAACTCAATGAGACAGGGGCGGACCCACATGGGATCATGTGGGGTCAAATTACCCCACAAAATTTTGCCCCTGTTTTTTTTTAATTTTTTTTTACAATCTACTTTGATGCACTCGTCGGGATGTCAAATGAAGTCAAAATATTGCATTCTTAATACCATTTCGAAGTGCTCATGGCCTTGTTTTTTACTTATTAATGGAATGAAAAGTGGTCAACTATAGCAAAAGTTATAACATGTTAAAGTATGGCGTTTGAAACTAGTATTTTGAGAATTTCGATAATATCATAACTTTAAAAATTCGTTTACGATCATGTGCTATCTAAATCCACAAATCGTCTAAAAGTTTGTTTCGAAAACTACATAGTTTTCATATCGAATGGTCCAAACGGATATCGAAAATAGTTAAATATGTATCAAACGTACGTTTCAAAAAAGACGTCTAACTCGTTTTTTCTTTTAAAAAATTCAATTAATTATTATTTTTGCACAATAAATTTTTCAATATAATTTATATCGTTTCATTCGAAAGTCTTACATGACATATGATATAAATTTTTTAGGGTTGTTACGGATTAAATGCAATTTGAATTACTTTTGAATTATATTTGCTTTAAATTTGAATTTCATTTACTTTCTGAACTAAACTTGAATTTTATTTCAATTCATTTAATTTCTATATTCAATTTAATTTACTCACTGTTAACTCAGCATTTGCCAATGAAATGATAATTAAAACTATATAAGTAGCAAAATTTATTTAATAATATTAATAATGATGTAATTATACGACGTTTTAAAAGTGTCAAAATACATATAAACTTATTTTCATTAATATTATGTTGTTTATTAAAAAAATTATTTTTAAAATTTTGACCCCACAATACTAAAAGTTTGGATCCGCTCCTGCAATGAGACAAATGAATTTCACCTGGGAGCTTATGAGATGCAAAGATATACCAAAAAAATGACAAAACAGGCATATCTAGAAAAAATGAACTCGAGGTTGATCAATAGGCGTTAATAATCAATTCCTGTCTCAAACTACTTTAGGGAAATATAAGATCAAGGTAGCCAGGTTATAACGGTTGTAGCTATACTTTTGTATGACATAGCTGAGTTGGTCTTTCATGACCACTTGAAAAGGTTCAAAGTCAACGAGTACCATTTGAATTCATATTGGAGAGATGACTACCCCCAACGAAAAGCCAATCACCTGACATGAAAACTCGAAGTACCTAAAGATGATAGTTCAAGAATAACCAACTAAGATGGGATGAATAGGTGATTAAAAGAAGATGTTGATCAATTAATAATCGTAAGAAAATAAAAGCAAGAAAACCAATCAAATATAAATATAAATAATGATAGGTAAAAGAGTAGAGATGATGCAAACAATATATTTGTGGAGCTTCAATCTAAAGTAATAATCTACGTTCTCCATTACCAAACTCTTCGAAATAAGCCAAGCATTGTCACTATATTAACTGACTTGTGGTGCAATTTTCTTTTCAATGCTTCTAGTGACTTACAAACAAGGAATACCGATCATTGTACAATATTTAGTGTTGCGGGATCTCAATATAATCAACAATATTGAGTTTTATGGGACCTCAATATGACCCACACTAGTGAAATTTATATGACACACAGTGATTTACAACAAGCGCACAAATCCTCATACTATTGAGCTTTGACGGAATCTCAATATGACCCACGAGTTTAGAGCAATAATTTTTACAATGAAATTTCTTTCTTAATAAATGATACAAATGAATTTAAGTTGTAAGAGAGACTAACACTTCAATAAATGCTAGCTTCAAAAATCTTCTCAATAAATGCAATATAGATTCAAAAATCTTCTCAAAATATTTCTCTATTTTAATAAATAATAACAATTAATTAGGTATCAAGAGATAGATGAGAAACTTTGATGAATATATTAATTTTTTAAGTTTGATTCAATCAATCAACGTTTTGATAAAAAGAAGTAAAAGAATTAGATACAATGTAAGTTCAAATATTTTCTTCAAAATATATCTATCTTTTATGATGATAGAAATAAGTTAAGTGCAGAAGAGATGTGAAAAATTTTGATAGAGATGATGATTATAGAATTTGAATTAATCAAAGTTTTTGACATGAAAAAATAAATGAAATGAATGCAAATGAAAGTTCAAAAAATCTCTAAAAATATATCGCACTTTGATGCTCTTGAAAGTCTTATGAAGAATGAAAAGAGTGAAGATATTTATAGAATCCAAAGATCAAACTTTTTGAAAGTTTGGATGAGTGGCCAATATATTGCCTTATGTTCAGATGGTCAAAATATAGTTGTTGTACAAATCGGAACGTTCAACTATTTGGACCATTGGTCGATTAGTCGGATTTTCAAGTTTTGACCCCAATTGATCTGATTTGAATGTTTTGACAAATATAAATTTTCGAAAGTTGTTTTTAACTAGATTTTAAAGTAGACGATATTTTAAAAATATAATCTAAATTCAAACATCATTTGGAATTCAATTTTGCTTTTGATCAAACATATTATGCAAGCGATAATCAAAATAACTTCTAGTGCACAAAATGGTTTTTGAACTTTTATCATTTATTGCTAAATATTAAAGTATTAATACATTTACATTTAAACTAAGAAATTTAGTTTTTGATCTTGATCTTTAATTAACGTTTAACTTTTAAGCCCTTGATCTTTATCTTTCTTGACATTTGTCTTTAAGTTCTTGTCTGGAATAATTTGACTTAAAGGCTTGACTACAATCTCGATCCTTCATCATGAGTCCATTTTGTAATTTGATGGTCTTCATCTTTTGGCAATGATTGATCAATTTGAACGTTGAATGTTTTGAAGACTATCTTCACTTAAAATCCATTGTTACAAAATAATATTAACTTGTTTGTTATGACAACTGATTAAGGATAAAGTCAACCATACGTCTACAAAAGAAATAAAAGTGAGGTATATATAGACTATAAACAAACACTTATTAGGAGATAACTCAATTTTTTTCATTTTATTTATTATGCTTATTAGGAATTGATTTTATTGCTTTTCTGTAATTGGTAGTTTTGAACATCTTCATCTCCCACCGCACATCATTAAGGTTGTAGTGCATGACCTGGACTCTTACATGGTGCATTGAATGATCATCAGGGGTTCGATTGTGTACATTTGTGCGAAAATTGATCAAGTGATTTACACGTTTACATTAAATACAAACTTTAAAATACTTTCTACATGTAAATCGAAGTTTGAGGATCATTGAAGGACTCGATGGAGCAAGTGGCACACAGCAAGATTTTTGTTTTTTTTGTTTTTTTGTTTTCTAGCATGTCATGCGACTCAATAGATTTTGGAGTCCTGCAGTCGCAAGGCCACTGTTCCAAAGAGCACAACCTAATTCACTTCTATCACTGTTCCCTATAGCACAAGCTAATTCATTTTGGGCATGCAATCGCAAGACATTGTCAGGTTATGGTTTTAAATCCTGTTCGATGCTTCACTTTCCATACATTTTAAAACTTCCAACAGTCATTTTTGGGGCTAAGGCCGAAGGTTAGGTGGAAGCTTGTGGAGAAGTTGAGCTTGGACCCTAGGATTTTGAATACTTTTGTCCAAAACCTCCTAGCAAACTTATTCGAGCACTATTCATCAATTTCATCTTTGTATTTCATCAAAATTCGAATTAAGGAAAGGTAAGGAAACTAAATTTTTACATTTCATGCTTCCTTTCTTCAAATTTTTGGTTGATTATTGGTGCCCCTAGACACTAGAACGAAGAATGATATATAGGTGAATGTTGTATTTTCTTCATGATAAGATAAAAATAGGTAGGAATCCTAAGTTAATAGTTTATTCTTAAGAATAAGTGTTATAAAAATTGGCATTGCATTGATCTTTGTATAAAAAGAAGGGAAAAATAACAACGGTTCATGAGTGGAAGTTGGTGTATAAAAGATCTTAATGAGGACATATATTGAAAATCTAAAAAGGAAACTCTAAAGGGTACAAAACTAGTGTAAGAAACAGAATATGCACAACAACTTTGAAACGTACGTGCATAAAATAGAAGGTGCACCATATGCATGATTAAGCATTAAACACTTATTTGAGAGAATTAAACTTTACGCAAATGATTATTAGCATAGCTAATTCTTAGATATTGAAACAATCAAAATTTTGAGAACTTTAATTTATCGCAATGGTGAAATCTAACCAAAATTGAGAAAGTGAGAAGTTAGTATTAATGGAAATTACAGCTATCTTCCCATTTGTCAGCATATTACTTATTTTTATTCCTAGATTAATTCTTATTTCCAATTACATCAATTTGCCGTGTATTATATATTGATGTGTATTGAATCTCAAAATCAATGAAGAATTATTTTCATTCCAAAACCAAAATCTAACATGGTATCAGAGCAAGTGGTTTAAAACAATTCATACCACCGTCATGGCAGATCCAACAAGCCCTACGGCTGTTGTTGACACTTCAAAATTCCTCACAAATGCTACTTCACCATACTACTTGCATTCATCAGAACAACCGAATCAACTTCTAGTTGATGCTCTTCTCAATGGCGATAACTACCCGGCCTGGCGTTGATCAATAACCCGTGCATTAAACGCCAAAAACAAACTGGGATTCGTTCTCGGCACCATCAAAAGACCAACCAATGATACTGCTGCTGCTCTTTGGGACAGATGCTACGACATGGTGATGTCTTGGCTCCTTCACTCAATCGACCGATCTCTTGCAGGCAGCCTCTTATACTGTGATACACTGAATGATTTATGGGTTGAACTAGAAACCCGTTTCCAGCAAAGCAATCGCACAAAAATCTTTCATCTGAAACGAGAATTGGAAAATCTTCACCAAGAACAACAATCGATCACCGCATATTATGGAAGGTTGAAAGAGCTATGGAATGAATTAGCCTCCCTACAACCCACTGCCTCTTGTACTTGCGGTTCATCAAAATCTTTATCTGAGTCCTAGGAATCAGATCGAGTCTACCAATTTCTAATGGGACTCAACGATAATTATCAACAGCTCCGTTCACAGATTCTGGCCACTGAGCCGCTGCCATCAATTGGACGCGGTTATGCAATTTTGTATCAGGAAGAGACACAGCATTTAATCCAACTATCAACTCTCAGCCAGAAATATCAGCGCTCCTTGCTCGTCCACCGTCGCAGGGCAATCCCCGTCCTCGTCGTATCTGGTCAAGCGAGGCACCTCCTTGTGCAGAATGTGGAAAACCAGGCCACTCCCGTGAAAAATGCTTTGAGATAGTTGGCTACCCGGAGTGGTGGCCATCCAAACATAAGCACAACATAACATGCTCTTCGTCGCGAACATATGGAGCTGCGTCTCTAGTAGCGCACCAAGCTACAGTTGGTGCGCCTGAAGCTTCCCCCACCGTGAGAAACGTCCCAAGCCTCACCACCGAGCAGTACAACCAATTAATGGAACTATTAAAACCCTCTCCAACGGCCTTCGTAGGTAAGTCCGAACCATCTCACAATTTTTCCCCAAATTTCCCATCCAATTTTGCTCCCAATTCGACTAGGTGGGTTATAGACAGTGGGGCAACCCACCATATTACAACTTGCCCCCTCACCAATTTAAAATCTTCTATTTGCCCCCCTTCTGTTTCTTTGCCTACAAGTACACATGTTCCCATATCATCTATAGGTGATTTAGCTTTATCTCCCCGTTTAACTCTCTCGGATGTTTTATCTGTTCTCGATTTCCAATTTAATTTATTATCTGTTAGCAAATTAACAAAGTCTCTTAATTGCGTTGTATCATTTTTTCCTACATTCTGTACTTTTCAGAACCTAGCCACAAAGATGTTGATTGGCATGGGTAAAGAGCGTAACGGACTATACTTCTTCAAGCCTACTCCACCAACTGTTCTCCAGTCATCCAGTCATATCTCTTTCAATACATGGCATCAACGTTTAGGTCATCCGTCTTTACATAATATTCCGCATTTTATTTCGCGTCCACAAGTTATTGATCATTGTAATGCTTGTAGTCGTGGCAAACATACTTGATTACCTTTTAATTTAGTTGCTAATAAAAGCTTGATGCCTTTTGACCGCATATTTTGTGATATTTGGGGTGGTTATCATACTGCATCTCTATCTGGTGCTCATTATTTTTTAACCATAGTCGATGAATTTACTCAAGCCATGTGGGTATACTTAATGCGTTTTAAATCTGAAATGTTGACGTGTCTCCGTGCTTTTTTTGCTATGATTCACACACAATTCAATTCCAAAGTACGTCACATACATACTGACAATGGACAAGAATTTCTTGCTCGCACTACACAAGATTTTTTTGCTGAATAGGGCACCCTTCATGAACGTACTTGCGTAGAAACACCACAACAGAGCGGTGTTGCTGAACGAAAGCATCGCCACATTTTAAATGTGGCTCGGTGCCTACGTTTTCAAGCTCACCTTCTTATTACTTTTTGGGGAGAGTGCGTGCTCATCGCTACGTACCTCATCAACCGAACTCCATCATCATCTCTACAATATGTTTCTCCTTTTGAGTGCCTTTATGAACTTGCACCTAAATATGATCATTTGCATGTATTCGGTTGCCTTTGCTATGTCAGTACAATTTCTGCCCATTGTGATAAGTTTCAACCTCGAGCTTGTCCTTGCGTTTTCTTAGGATACCCATTCTCTCATAGTGCATATCGGGTCTATGACCTCGAAACAAAGAAGATCGTCATCTCTAGAGATGTCACATTTATCGAACATGTTTTTCCTTTCCAACTTGCAACCCAACCTGACCCCTCGCCCACTGTTTTACCCTTCCTATTCTTGAACCTGCTATCCCACCTTCGGATCCTTCCCCTCCTCCAGATCCCCTTCCAACTCCCTTACCTACTAGTCCTCGTCGTACTTTACACTGTCCTACCCGTCTTGCTGATTATGTCTATCCTACCTTACCTCCTTCGTTATGCCTTCAACTGCTGCTATCACATCTTCAGGTACGGCCCATCCCTTTTCCCATTTTGTCTCTTATCATAATTTTTCCACTAATCACTTTGTTTTTTTATCTGCTCTCTCACAATCTTCTGACCCTACTAGTTACTTACAAGCTGCAAAGCATTCCCACTGGCGTGATGCTATGCAGGCTGAGATTCATGCCCTTGAAGCTAATCATGCTTGGCATCTTGCTCCACTTCCCCCTGGCAAGAAACCCATTGGTTGTAAGTGGGTCTTCAAAACAAAATTTCATGCAGATGGTTCCATTGAAAGGTAAAAAGCTCGGTTGGTGGCCAAAGGTTACACTCAAGTTGAGGGCCTTGATTATCATGACACTTTTGCCCCAGTAGCCAAACTTGTTACTGTTTGTTGTGTATTGGCAATTGCAACAGCCTGTAATTGACATCTTCATCAACTTGATGTTAACAATGCTTTCCTTCATGGAGATTTGGATGAGGAGGTCTACATGTCACTTCCTCCTGGTTATGGTCGAGAGGGGGAGACTCGTGTTTGTCGCCTAATGAAATCCCTCAATGGTTTTAAACAAGCTTCACGTAATTGGTACTCCAAGCTCTCCTTTGTATTATTGTCTGATGGTTTTACTCAATCTGCAGCTGACTTTTTAGTCGGACTGTTGGCTCCTCATTTACTGTGCTACTAGTCTATGTTGATGATATCTTAGTTGCAGGAAATGATCTCTCTGCCATTACTACTCTCAAAACTTCTCTTGATAACAGATTCAAAATCAAGGATTTAGGTACCATGAAGTACTTTCTTGGTCTTGAGGTTGCCCGGTCACCACTTGGTATTTTTGTCAACCAGCGCAAATATGCATTGGATATTCTTGCTGACTCTAGCAATTTGGGTTCACGACCAGCTACTTTTCCCATGGATCAGAATTTAAAACTTACTCTTGATGATGGCACTCTACTCCCAGACCCAGGTCCATATCGACGCCTAGTGGGTCGGCTCTTGTACCTCACTATTACTCGGCCAGACATCTCCTTCTTTGTTAATATGCAAAGTCAGTTCATGCAAAGTCCTCGGGACTCACATCATGCAGCCGCTCTTCATGTTCTGCGTTACCTGAAAAGCTCTCCAGGACATGGTCTATTCTATTTCGCTAAGTGTAATCTTCAACTTTCTGCATATTCAGATTCTGATTGGGCAAGTTGTCCCACCACTCGTCATTCCACAACTGGTTTCTTCATTACTCTTGGCAATAGCCCCATCTCATGGCGCACAAAGAAACAGACTGTTGTTTCTCGATCCTCTGTCGAAGCTGAATACCGCGCAATGGCTATGACTACTTGTGAACTCGTCTGGCGTAAATCTCTTCTGCGTGATCTTCATGTTCTACATCCGCAGCGTATTTTGCTCTATTGTGACAATGAGGCTGCTCTTCATATCACACGCAATCCTATCTTCCATGAACGCACCAAATATATTGAGCTTGATTGCCACTTTGTACGTGAAAAATATTTGGCTGGGCTTATTCTCCCAACGCATATCTCATCCAAGATGCAATTCGCTGACATTCTTACCAAGGCTCTGGGAAAGAACCTATTCCATCATTTTACTTGCAAGTTGGGCATTACGGACCTCCATGCTCCAACTTGAGCGGAAGTATTAATGGAAATTACAGCTATCTTCCTATTTGTCAGCATATTACTTATTTTTATTCCTAGATTAATTCTTATTTCCAATTACATCAATTTGCCGTGTATTATATATTGATGTGTATTGAATCTCAAAATTAATGAAGAATTATTTTCATTCCAAAACCTAAATCTAACAGTTAGTGTATGAATTTAACCTTGTAATGCAAAAATAACAAGTTTGCATCTTAAAAATAAAGGTAAATTTGACAATTGAAGGTCAAGAATTGAAACAATATCTGAATTTATGATGTGTGAATTGATTTTTCTGACTCTCATGTTGGTTTTACATTAGATAAGCAGACTTAAATCTTGATATTGTGACTTTAAAGTTCTTTATAGGTTTGACATTACAATTCCAAATCTGAGACGAAATGGCAAGCTATCCAGCTATTTTTATTTTGTATCTTTGTTTGTTGAATATGTATATGATATTGTTTAAGGAAGAACAAACATTCATTTTCGAGATTATATGATAAGTATATTTTATACACTTATCTAGACTGTTAAATTTGGATATTGGGTGTACTTCTAAGGAATTATTACTTGACCTCGTGCGAATTTAGTTTGTTTAGGTAAACCTTAATGTTGAACACGATTTGGAGAAAAAGAACGAAAATCGAGCTAAAAGGATGGAGTTTGGGCTTAATTCTGATATAGGAGACCACTTGGATAAGAATTAAAAGATCAAGATGAATTAAAAATACAACGGAGTACTTGAGATGATCAAAGAACAGAAGTCAAGGATCAAAATGTACAAGAAACATTTTTTGCAAGGGCTAGTCAGGGACCAAAATAGCCCATGGGCTTGTCTGGTAATAGCAAAGAAGAACTAAGGTGTACCATGTGATTTCACGTGGTGCACCATATGATCGCATGATGATAAATTCAGGCTGAAGATTCTACTTCCTTGTTGATGTCGTCCAAGTTTCGAAAAGCAATTTAGCTGAAGATTTAATTTACTTTGAGCCTCCAATTTCGACTTTCTTCCTTCTACAAGTTGGATAACAAGGCCACGAAGAGAATAAAGGCAAATTACATCAAGAAAGTGAGAATCTAAAGTTTGAAATTGAAGATCTATAAAGAGAGATTGATCCTACTTCTTTCTCATGCACCTATATGTTCTGAGAGATGAACTTCTGTATATTTTGTTTTAATTTCATCATGGGGATTCTAAACTAAATATTTTAGCGTTAGGATGAAAGTGATATCTATTGTCAATTATAATTCACAGAATATTTCATTGGATGATTAGTGTTATTGATTTATATGCTTAATGATTATTTGAATGTTTGATCACCATTTAGAGGATAGATTGCTTGTTTTATTTTCGGGAGGTTTAAAATAAGTCTAGAACATTGCAATAATCAAGATAGGGATTCAATAAATGTTAGGAATAAAAATTTATGCCCTATGTAATCAAACATGGAACTGTGCAATTGAATGCCTGATTTTGATTATGAATTCAGGATACGGATATTTCAAATAGTGCTTAAAAATAGTTTTGGCTTACCTCGGGAGATATAGTTGAGTTAAATTGAATTTTGGATTCTAATTATACATTAATTATAGTAGAGAACATAGAGTGAAAATTGGAACGGGAGACTAATAGGTGGAGTTTGTATCTTGACACACTATTCGTGTACACTTAGATATTAATTAGTATAAATATTAGTATTTAATGCAAACGTAAAACAAATAATCTGTTTCGTTCACTTACATTCGATTTTTTATCGAATTAATAGAATTAAAATCAGGTCTATTCCTCATAGGATGATATTTGTACGTATGTTTACATGATTTTATCGAATAGTAATCATAAACAATTCCTACTATTTAGATTCGATAGATAATTAGATTTTTTAAGTCATGTTGTTAATACAACCTATACAATATATTGTGTGTCTATATTGGATTAGAGTTGAGTTGAGTTAAAACTATGGTAGATACTTGAACCTCATTGGATCGATCTTTGACATTGGAAACAATGCTAGATACTTATCCCTCGTTGGATTTGTTATTTAATTGTTTATTTTTCAAAATTTGGGCCTCTATTTGGATTGAAATATGAATGAATTAATGGTAACATTGGAAGACAATGTTGGGTTATTTCTGCTTAAACCATACGTGAGCAAAGGCTAAATGGCCATGCGTAAGCACGACCCTGTTTGTAGAAAACGAAAGTAATTTTGCTTCTATCATGTGTACGCCTGGTTCAAAACTCTAGCCGTTGGCCTGATTTTCATTTGAATTTCTTGTGCCTTTTGGCAGAAAGTTCTCAACTTTCGTGTTATAATATTAGAAATATATAAATAAGTTATAAATTTCTAATTTCAAACATAAGAAAACAACATTAGATATCATTAATTCATTTTTATACTTGGTTTTTCTTCATTCTTAATACATATTCAAACACTTTCCAAGTTTTTCAACAAGTTCAAGTAGGAAGAATCAATTGTGCCTTTATACTTCTTCCTTAATGGCTTGTTAATCTTCTAAACTATTTGCCGAAAATCCTAAAAGCATACTAGAGGAGGCAAATATCGTTTCTAAGACAACGTATCATATAATGTGTTCAAGCCTTATTCTTCATTTCTTGTTTCCATCTCATTCTTCTCCTCTTCAATATTTACAACAAAATTGATCTTGGATTAACGATTACTTCATTACTTGTTATGATTTGTACACTTGAGGTATATAAAAATCGACAACAATTTTCATGACGATTGCACAGCCGTGGTGGATACAGCTACGTATTATTCATTCTATTACTTATAATTGAATTATCAGCGTCCTCCGTGTAGATGTTCTCCTGCAATGCTCCGGTGATCTGCCGTATATACACAGGAATGAAATCCAACAATCAAAGAGCAAAATAATGTTCGTAGTAAGTGTAATTCAAGTTTTTTAGAGAAACATAACTACCAGAAAAAAGAAATAACAAAAAAGAAAACTTACTGCATCTTTTTAGAATAATCAGAAGAAATCGAAGAGTTTCATGGAAATCTTACAGTATCTCCACGGCACGAAAGAAATTTGAGGGGCTTGAGTCGAGGGAAGATGACGCTTAATGCAAATCTGCATGCAATCATCGTTAAGCGTCATCTCTCCCGCGACTTAAGTCCCTGTAGATTTCTAGGTATTCTTTGTTTCTTGCAAACCTCAATCACTCTATTTATAGAGTTGCGGACTTGTTACTTTATTATTATATCCTTATATTTCGTAGCGCGTCCAATTTGTATCTAACTTGATGTAACGAAATGACCAAAAAAAAATAAAAAAAAGTCATTAATAAGTCAATAATATTTAATTTTTTGAACAAAAATAACGTTTAACGGACCTGGTCAAAATAAATAAGTCTCCTTGTCAAGGAAACTTAGACTGGCATTGCTTGTATTTGGGGTCAGAATGGCCAATAAAGTAGAAACAGCTGCCAGTCACATTATTATAATAAAGTTTTACTAATTAATTACTCTTAATAAATAAACTCAAACACATTATATAACAAAGTGATGAAACAAAGGTTTAACCCTAACATTGAGGACCCCCATCGCCCTGCCCCTAGAGCTTTGTGAGGGAGGTAAATCTCGGAATGTGCCCCAACAGGCCAGGAAACAAGAGCTGCATGTACACTGCGCCTACAAGGAGTTCAATTTCATATCTCAGAAATCGAACCCCCACACTGCGGCTGTCAGCAAGGTGTGAAATAACATCACTCCTCTCCTTTGCACCATTGGACTATGTCCCGGGGGACAACAAGGCGTGAGATAACCTCACTTAAACACATTATATAACAAAGTGATGAAACAATGTTTATGTAATTGGTATTGAGTTTATTAAATATAAGATGTAATCTATAGTTTACAGTATTTTAGTAATTTATGTTTTGAAAAAACAATTCACAAACGTCTTATCTTTCTATTAGATGGATAAATTTGTTTAATATCTAACTGCTAATACATTTTTTATAATGTCGATTAGACAACAAGGGACATTAAAAAAAATTAAAATTTGGTTGATTAAACCATCTAGTCATTTATGATATTGTATGCTAAACATGAAACTAGAAGAAGCACATGTTTTAGTTCAAGCGAGTCTGCTACTCATTTGGGGGGGAAATTGTAAATGTGTCGTATATGATTAAAAACAATTACATACGCATGTGAGGAAGGTGTTTAAGATAAAAGCTTGAATAAGTGGATTTCTTTACTTATAAGTGCTTGAAATGATATGTTTAACATATTATTAAAACAGGCAACTATGATCATTAGTTAGTGAAACTTTGGCAAGTATATAAAAATTAACATATAAAGCCTTTAACGTAAATATAAATTATGTAATAAGACTAACTGAATATAAAATTTAAATAGGTAAATCTTTATTTATTTATTTATATTCTTAAGTTGTTAGGGACAAATATTAGGAAATGTATTGGGAGATCCTATATAATTGACGAGTCTTGTACTCGGTCAATTAATCATTCAAAGGTCCTTGTGGTCTAGCCCACTTCTTCTTTTTATTTATTTATTTTTTTTTTTTTTTATTTTTCGCACAACTTGTAATATGGTCAAAGTCTCCTCAATTAGGACCCCTACAAGAAAAAGTCAAATTAGAAATTAGGTTCATTCATGAAAAAAAAAAAATTCATTAGGGATAATACAGAAAATTACTAAGCTTCTGAAGAATGAAAGTATTAGTTATTTACATTTTTATATGTAACATGTCTCTCACGCTTAGAAAGATTCAATATATTTTGTCAAAAGTCTAAATCAACGAAAATCTATTATTTAATGACCATTAAATGTGAATCAAGTATCTTTGCTTGATATTATTGATAAATGCATTTTGTACACTTATTCGAACCATATAACTAAACATTTATGTCATGAAAATGTTGATTTTTATTTAATTTGGGGTAATTTTCGTTTATTTCAGGGATGGGCTTCTTTTTAAGCAATTGGAAAAGAAAATGGATGAAATCCAAAGTATGAGTACAAAATTGCAATATTCTAATAGTTGATTCGGACCAAAAAAATGATTATTAAAGATGTTACGAGTTCAATTGGATGCAATTAGAAGTTAAATGACTAATTGCAAGAGAAAAAAGAATTTAAAGAATCAAAAATTGAATTTGGGGACTAAAATACAAAATTTGAAAGTTGACATAACTCAACGACTGCCTAGTTATATTGGTCGGGCAATCACCTCGCCGTGAAAACCAACAATAGAGGTTGAAAAAAATGCTTGGGCGACCGCTCGAAATTTGCCTAGGCCATTCGAGGCAAAAAAAAAAAAAAAAAAAAAAAACTGGTTTTGTTTCATTTCAATCCAACAAGCAAATTTCTTCTTGGGCCAATTTTCTACGAATTCTATGGACTTCTAGGAGAGTACTCTAAATATCAACTCTCAACATATAATAAAGGTTGTGGAGAATCAATTGTAAAAGGAGGCGAAGAACACATCAGGATTTTTCGGGTGATAAACAACTTTTATATTTTTTATTTTCTTCTTCACAATATGTTAAGTTAGATTTCTTTGTGTTAGGAGAACGATGAACCTTGTAGTATGAGTTTTTAATATTTAGTTTTACGTATTTGACACTGAAAACACGTTTTTGAATTTTGAATGATTTACATGATTATCTTTTTTCTACAATTATTGTGCAATTTGGTAGCTTATTTTATGCATTTGAAAGTAGGAAAATATGCTCGACATGATGTAAATTGTCATTGGATTCGATAGGAGATAAAAATATACCGATATACTCTATGTGAATCTTTAAGTGTTCATAAAAATTCATGTACTGTTGTATGTTTGCATCCGTCATAGAAATATAGTCAGGTCATATATGAGAATATGGGTCCATTTGAGCCCCATTATTTGTAGATTATAATGAGATGAATAGTATTTTTTGAAAAAATGAGTGGCTAAAAAGTTTTTGACTTACATGTAATATTGTTTTATTAAAAATTGTGTGGTTAAAAATAGGAGAGAAAAAATTTTAATTTAATGTAATGAGAAATAATGGGGCTCAAACGGGGGCATAACATTACTCGAGAGGAATTGTTGAATAAAATAGAAACATGAATTCTTCAAAATTCAACTGTGTCGTCAAAGTCTAGAACTAAAGTTAAAAAAGAGTATTATATGGGGATTCAGGATCTTAGTATGCTTGTCATCCATTAAAATACATAACTTATATTTAGTATAATTTAAACTTAGCTTAGTTAATTTAGCCCCCGTTTGGTTCTGATTTTTCAAATCAAAAAATCAATTTGTTGACCATTATTTATTATAGTCAGCTGTCATTTTTGACATCTTCAATTACAGGTGGGGCTCACATTTCAAGCTAACGATCAAAAAATCAATTCTCATAATCAACACCAAACAGACTCTTAGTCACAATTACATAAGTAAACTAATTTAGATATAATTTAGTCATAAAAAAACACATCACATTATTATTGTTTCGGTTACAGTCGTAATAATTAAAAGCGAACTAAATCAATCTCTGTATGACGATACTTAGATTCAAATATACTTTATTACTTGATACCGAACTGTATACTTGTGGTGGTTCTAAATGAAAAGATATTTTCGTGAATAGGATTTTGGAGCCATTGTCGGGGATTAAGTTTTAGTTTAATTTTATTTACTTTAGCACTAATTCGAACATTTTTATTTGGTTTTCTATATTAGATATCTAAGTTTTACTATTGTTCTTCCTTCAAGTCTTTTATGAGAAGGTAAATTGACGATAAACTGATTCCAGCCGATTATAAACTTGAACTCACCTTTCATCATAAACTAGCGAAAACATGATCAACACAACAAAAAACACAAAAAAGGAAGTACAAATGGGTAACGAGTAAAATAATGCAGTTGCTCATATGAATGAAGAGGAAGCCATTAATGAAGGGGACATGCTTGTTGGGGATTTCATGACCCCATAGGTCACCCAAAGTCAATTTAGCATTGTCTACCCTCTGTTTAGGCAACCTAACTTCTAGTTGAAAACCAACGTTATGCATCTATTTTAGAATGGACATTAATTTTATGGTAGAGTTCAAGAAAATCCTCATACACATGTCTCTCGATTCTTAGAGATTTGTCAACAGTTTCGATATCAATATATTTCAAATGATGCTATCAAACTGAGACTGTTCCCAGACACTTTGCATGATAGAGCACTTGAGTGGTTTTATTCCCAACCCATTGTCGGTATCAACATGTAGAATGATCTAGCTCAAAAGTTTTGCACAAAAATTCTTTCCACCAACCAAGATATTAAAGTTGAATTATGAAATATCTATCTTCCGCCAAAGTGAATTTGAATCCTTTGATGAAGTTGGAATAGGTTTAAGAACATACTTCGGAAGTGTCCTCATTAAGATATAAGCAAGGAACTCCAGATCCAATATTTCTATGTGAGACTTCTTCCATCTTTCAAAAGCATGTTAGATTTTTCGTCTAACGGCTCTTTATCTACAAAGACCATTGACAAAGCTTTAAAATTATTTGAGACAATGGCTACAACTTTAGCCATGTTGGTTTTTGAGCAAGTTGCTCAAAAGAAAACACCAAGAATATACAATGTGGATACTTTTTCAGTTTTGTCTGTGAAAATAGATTCCTTATTCTAGAAGGTAGAAAGCACGTCACAATCAACTAATACAGTACAAGCTAAGAACCCAAGTTGCGAAGAATGTGAGGTAGATCATAACATATCAAATTGTCCAATTCTAGCATAGGGAATCAAACAAGTGAATTTTTCACAATGAGGACCACATCAACAAAATGATCCACATTTTGACACCTACAATCCTAGTTGGAGGAAGATCCCAATTTTTGTTAGAGTAATCAAAATCCACTACATTGCTGGGTTATCAATATTAGCAGCTCGAGAAAAGAATTTCGTTGTAAGAGATGTTTACCAAATTTATGGGAAAGACAGAGCAATACTTGGAGACAAAACAATCAATTCATGAGAAGAACTAAGACAGCCCTTCAAAATCAGAGTGCTACAATCAAAAACTTGGAAAATTAGATAGGATAGATGTCACTTGCTATATCCAGCAGAGCTCCAACTACTCTACCAACAAGAAGTGGAGTACTACTCCCTGGAGTTACAATCAAAATATAATTACAATCATGAACAATGTACATAAAACAGATGGGGAGCAAGTGGATGAGTATAAACAATTAACTGAGAACATTTTGAAAGAGAATTCAGACAACCCACAAGTTAAGGCAATTCATTCTATTAAAGAATATGTAGTTCCCATCGCATTCCCAAAAAGGTTGAAGAAACACAAGCTAGACAACATTTTGAGAAGTTTTTGGATTTGCTAAAGAAACTCCATGTCAATATCCCATTTATAGACACAATAAGGCAAATCCGAAGCTATGCAAGATTTTTTAATGTTATGATATCAAAAAATAGAAAGCTTCCAGAATTTGAAACTATAGCGCTAACGAAGGAGAGTAATGTAAGATTAGAAAATAAACTGTCTCCCCAACTCAAGGGCCCAGGAAGTTTCGCTTTACCTATGACAACTGGAGAAGCTGGTTCTTTTAATGCTCTATGTGATATAAGCGCAAGTATTAACTTAATGCCTTTGTTTGTATACAGAAAATTGGAATTAGGAGAAGTAAAAAAACAATTATGTTACTACAGCTGGCCGATAGAAACATAAACATCCAAGAGGCAAGGTCAAGGATATGCTCATCAAAGCTGAGAAATTGATATTTTTTCAATAGGCTTCATTGTTCTATACACAGAAGAAGACAGAGCTATTTCAATAATCTAGGACGACCATTTCTAGTAATAGGTCAAAATTTGATTGATATGGAGAAATGTGAACCAATTTTGAGGGTGGACGAAAAACAAGAAGTTTTAAAATTACATAATACATCCAAACAACCATCATACATCAACAAGTGTAATTATATTGATGAAGATCCATTCAATAAAACTATCAGAAGAGAAAATCAAAATTTGGAGAAATTTTTGGTAGAGACAAGAATGGAGAATTCAAAGTTTGAAGAATTGAAAAAGGATGCAATGTTGAAAATTGTAAGGAGTGTAGGGTTGAAACATTTCGACTTGAACCACCATGAGTATTTTACCCAAAAAGTCGAGTTCTAGACTATAAATCGAGTGCTTAATGGGAGGTAACCCATTTTTCTATCTCTTCTCACTTATTTTGACTAACTATTGCATTACAAGTAGTTTTAGGGGATTGCATTAATTTAGGAATGCAAGCATTTAAATGATTTGTTTTGAACACATTTTAGTTAATATTTTAAAATTGGCATTATAACTTGGGCATGTTTACTTATTGAATTCAATTTACTTAGGCTCATTGTTAACATCATAGTATTACATTGAGCTTACATTGATGTGATACGAATTCTTAAGGTTGCACCTAGATTCAAGTCAATTTAAAAAACTTATAATTTTTTAGCTATAGGATTTTTGCAGGGGATGTAAGCTCTATTAAATAGTTTTTCTAAATGTTAGAAGATTAGAATTCCTCTTGGTGTGAATTTATTACAAATATATAAATTTTATTTATTATTACTAATATTTATTTTGAATTCTTCAAATAGAAAATTAAATCTAAGCAACAAGAAAAAAAATGGCAATTGCCTTGACGTCTACCAATCAGACCATCTTGATTCTTTTACCTATCTGCATCTATCTCGGGAGTTTCTAATCCTTACTCCTTTATTTTGCCTTTTTTTTTTTTACATTATAGATAACGTAATAATTTTATTTGGGGGTGGGAAAGTATTATGATATTTGGAATATATATTTATTTTTCAATTGTTAATCAGGTCTATATAATAGTAGAAAATTGGAAAAAAAAAACCAAAAATAGTGTCTAGTTAAGCATTGAAAAACTTGCCGCTATAATGATATATTTTTTTAATTGAGTACGATTTTAACTAGATTGCTGGACAATAACATAACATATGTTTTTACTTGAGTATTTATCCATGTTAGACTTAATTATTTGAGAACATAGCCACATTGACTTATCACTTATGTTGGGGTATGACTTGATTATGTGGATTTAATTGTTGATTTTGGTGACAGATACTCGAATGAATTCCTAAATCTCTAGTATAGAAACCAAACAGTTAAAAAGCAATTTGGGTGGGAAGGTTAATCCTTGTTTTCATAGAAATTGTTGGTTTGGAGCTCTTAGATTCTATCATTGATTGAAGGAATTTAAGTTAAGGAGTCTAAAATGAGTACTAACTATTTTTAAAATTCAAATCTGAAACATCATTTACTTCTTTTAGTACCATTTATGACTCATGTAATTAAGCCTGCTAGGTTTTTAAAACTTGGTGCCCTATAGTTATTTAACTCGAAAGTCATCGGCCTAAAACTCGCTACAGAAGGTCATTTAGAAAGCTTAGCCCTCGTTTGATTTCCATTCTTATAAAAATGAGAATGAAAAATATAGCTGTTACGGGATCCACACAAGAGAGAGAAAGTCAAATATGGTAATTTGATGTGATAGATAACGATCATATTTTTCATTTTTGCGGCCAAAAAATTGAAAACAAATGGTGCTAATGAGAAGAAGTTTTGCACATTAAATGTTAAAAGAATGAAATATTAGATTCACATATTAAAAGAAAATGTGATACATCTTCTAACTCTCTTCGTAACATTTTTGACTCGTGTTATTAATCCTGTAAAGGTATCTAAAAACTTGGTGCCTTATAGTCATCTGATTTGGGAGTCATCAGCCTAAAACCTACCCCTCATAATAGGGGGCTATATACTGGGCTGTCAACCCTCGGTGTACAAAGTAGCAAAATCCAAATCTATTTTTGATGTTGTTTAGATCTTTCAAAAGTGTTACTTAAATTCGAGCCCAAGGTATATGGTAAGCAGTTCAGCGTTGAGTCCATTATTTGTGATTTGTTTAGCTAGTAATTTGAATTATGCTTAAGTTTTATTTTATTCGAGGACGAACAAAGATTTTACTTTAGGGTGTTTGATAAGTACATTTGTGCACTTATTCAGACTATATAACTAAGCCTTTATGTCATGAAAACATTGATTTCTACTTAACTTGATTTAATTTTCGTTTACTTCAGTGATGGACTTGTTTTTAAGCAACTGGAAAAGAAAATTGGTGAAATCCAAAGTACGAGTCCTTAATTGCAACATTACAATAGATGATTCGGACGACAAAATGAAGATTAAAGATGTTATGAGTTGCAATTAGAAGTTGAAGAATTGAAATTGCAAGAGAAAGTGATTTAAAAGAATAAAAAATTAAATCAGGGAATAAAATGCAAAATTCGGAAATCGACATAATTGGACGACTGCCCAGTTATATTGGTCCAACAATTGCTCGACCTTAAAAACCAACAACAAAGGTTGAAAAAAAATGCCTGTGCGACCGCCTAGGTTCAATCCAGCAAGGAAACTTCTTCTTGGGCCAATTTTGCATGAATTTTATGGACTTTTGGGACTTCTTGGCAGGGTTGTAGAGAACTAATTGCAAAAGGTGGCAAAGAATATATCAAGATTCAAGAACATTAAGATTGAATTCAAGATTTCTCAAGTAATGAACAGTTTTTATATCTTTTGTTTTCATATTCACAATATGTTAGGCTAGATTTCTTTTTGTTAGGAGAACAATGAACCTTGTAATATGAGTTCTCAATCTTTGGTTTTACATATTTGACATTGAAAACACGTTTTTGAATTTCAAATAATTTACATGATTTTTATTTGTTTTTAACAATTATTGTGCATGGTATTTGTATAAATTTGATGGCTTATTTTATGCATTTGAAAGAAGGAAAATGCACTTGGCATGGTGTAAATTAACATTGGGTCGGATGACGCCGGGCAGGATAGCGATTATCCTACAAGCTAGCTGCAATAGATGATTTACAAGATAATACGAAAGAAAACGCCTTAAAACACAGAGAAATTCTCTGAAATTAACTTAAGTTTATTATCATTGTAAAATGACGAAAATTAACCCACAAGTCTAGCTAAGTAGCTGCAAAAATATGAAATTATAAAAAAAATTACCAAAAATAGCAAAATCCTAACGATCACACCAAAATAAAATATGAAATAAAAGAAGTTACCAAAAATTTGACTCAATCCGAATTCTCTAAAGTCTAGAAAAAAGGAACTAAATATTACTATTAATAGTAAAAACTAACTAAAAATTGAATTTCGGAAAGGAAAATAACGGATTTTGAGCTCAAAATTGACATCCACGAAGCATAGCTCGTTGAACACGACGTGCGCACTGAAGAGAACTTTCTGGATTGGGATCATAATAGCAATTCTGATAACTGTAGTCAAAGTTATGGACAAATTACCAAAAAATGTGTCAAAATTGCCCTAATTAAGGAAAGATTGCATTTGTTTTCCATCTTTGCATCAATCAGCCATCTCATGGTATCTCAGAGCCATTAACTAGTTATCTGACAGATCAGCGTCACTCGATTTGAATTCTCCTGCATCATTGGATAAGAGATAAAAATATACCGTTATACTCTATGTGAACTTTTAAATGTTTATAAAAATTTATACATTTTATATTCGCATTCTTCATAGAAATATAGTCGAGTCATATATAAGAGTAAGTTTCAAATATTCGAGAGAGATTATTGAATAAAATAGGAATATTGATTCTTCAAAAATCAACCATGCTGCGAAAGTGTCTAACTAAGATTAAAAATTAGTATTAGATGGAAATTCGGGATTCTAGTACGTGTATCATCCATTAAAACACATTAATTTGTATTTAGCATAATTTGAACTTTTTAGATAATTTAGTAACAATTACATATCTAACCTAATTTGGATATAATTTAACACATCATATTATTATTGTTTCGTTTAAGTTCATGTTAATTAAAATCAAACTAAATCAATCTTTGTGGAATGATATTTGAACTTAAATTTACTTTCACTTGCGATGATTTTAAATGGAAGGATATTTTCGTAAACAATTATCACGGAAAGAGCTAGAAAGCAGTCCAAATAAATTTTGACTGGACAAATATATTAAAAATTTCAAATAAAATATTTTACTAAATTTTATTTTTATAATATTTCTTTTTGGGAAGGAGAGTTACAGCACAGGAAACCCCCTAAAATCCATCTCAGTTTTATCTTAAAAGTTTATAAGGTTCTTGTTTGAATTCAATTCCCTAAAACTTTGTGGATCCACCAGCATATACTCAATAATTTCCAATAACACAAAAACATATAATTCAAAAACCACCTCGCCAAATTATAAATATTTTAAGTGTAATGAAAAAGTTAATCTAGCGGGGAAGGAATGTGAAAGGGGATATGGAAGGCCAATTCAATGACATCTTTGAACATTATTAAATTTTTTGATATGTATAAAGTAATTTATTCAATGGAGATAATCTTTGACACCGTAACTTATCCAATTTAACCTTGACATATAGAAATTTAATTATTTTTAATATATTCTTATTTTGTTAATAGTTAAACTTAGGGCATGTTTAGCGTTCATTTTCTAAAATTCATTTTTCCTCAAATTCATTTTTAATTGTATATTTCATGAGACTCACAATTTATATCAGTTTTTCAATTACATATTTCGTTAATTTTTATCAAAATTTATTAACAATTAAACTTTTTTCTAAACCAAACTGTGGCTTAATTATAAGTAAAAAATTTAAGCTTAAACATGCAGTAAAAGACTTCCAAATATAGATACATATAATTACTTACACATTCAAAACAACCATACTTAAAATATAGTTTAGCTAATCACATTCATATTAATTTATTGAAAAAGAATTTCACAAAATCCAACAAAAATATTAATTTTCCTCCATTGAAGTTAATTTCTTAAAGGTCCAGAAAATCTATGCTACAATAATTTGGTAACATAGACAACATAGTATATTAACAATACTAAAAAGAAAACAAAGTTAAAATTTTTTAATTATAGAGTTCGATCAATCATACTAAATCATGTTGTGTTGTGCGCGTATGAAGTGTGTGCTACCATAAATTTAATATAAGCGTATTTGTAGAAAATTTTTAATAGTGAGTTTGCACTGGATGTTGACACGTGGACTAATTGACACCATTTGATCTGCTTTTGAATTCTTTTATGGCTTGAAACTCTTCACTTAGCTTTTGTGTGACTTTTGGAAGAAAACCATTTGTAGTCTTTGTTATTTTTCGTCTTTTCTCTCAGATTGTGATCCGTTTGATGAGTTGAACCTGAAATTCAATTATTTTTTCAACGATAAATCATAGGCATTGTGAAGATTCTATGTCAAATGTTATGCTCTAATTTATTCACTCTCCTAAGTTAGTTTCTTGTGTTTGCTTCTTCTGACTTTCATGTTTGCTCGATGACTTCAACTCTTCATTATTTGTTTCAACCACCTTGTTCATGTTAATTTCCTCTTTAGTATTTCATCTTGGTCCTTTTAATGCCCAAAATCACTTCATTTTATTTCAATCATTCATAAATTGGGGTTTTATTTCTGCAAAACAAGAAGCTATCTCTTAAATTAAGGTGTTCCACTTATGGACCGAGGATATACAAGAATCATGTTTATGTTTTATTATTTCTTTCCTAATTTACTATTTGTCTTTTATTGCTATCCTATTTTGTTTCCAAGACTGCAGTTCATTAGTGGCCTATTTAGAATGCGAAGGATGTGGAGAAGGGCAATTTTCATCTTGGACGTGTTTTTGTAATTTGGAGAGATTTCAATAGCAGAGAGATTCCATTGAGATTGAAGCACAAAGGAAATTCTCTTTCATTACTAAACTAACTTGTACAATTAATAATTTTATTAAAACACTATCTTGATTAATCTCTCACACACACCACTTACATATGTGTGCCTTTTTTTCTCTATCTCTCTTCACACACCTCTTCTTGCATTCACTTTCTGTGTTTCTCTTATTCACACACTTCACCTTGTACCTTCGCCTATTTATAGAAGTACAAGTTGGTGGTGACAATTCTAGATCCCTCTAGCTTTAGTAGTAAGGTAATATTACAAATGCATCTAAGCTGTAAAACTGCATATGGGTAAATTAATGGTGTACTAACTAGAAAATTCTAAATTTTAAAGTCGATGATGATCTTCAATTCTCCCCTTTAGGATCGATTTTTCAATTTTACTTTTTTTTTGTTTTGTCATGTCAAGCTTTGCTTCAGACTCGATCAATTTCGTATCACTTTATCTGTTATTCAACGCATTGCCAAGTTCAAATATATCTAACTCTTTCATGCTTTCATCTTTATTGATCTTCATATTAAAATAATTGGTACTTGATATCTCGTGTCTATTCGACTTCTTTATTTGTGATTGTAAATTTGTATGTACCTCGATCTCTTGTTTTCTTTGTCGATCCTTCACTATTATTTCTACACCTTTTTGTTCATGACTCTATATTGCTTTTATAAATTCTTCTTTAACATTTAATACATGTAGATCTTTAGATTCTTTAGGACTTTGTGTTACCTTTGGATGTTCATGTTCACTGATTGACTCCATCGCATCCATTTCCTTGGAAACTAGCAATTCCACCCTCTGCGAGTGTTTGCCAAGAATAAACTTCTTCAAACATGTCCTTTAAGTTTGGTAGTTCCTCCCTTTGCGAAGTCCACCAAGAAGACTCTTCAAGAATCACGATGTCCTCTCCTGAGTCATCGATCAAATCATCTTCTCCTGAGTTATCAATCCATTCATCTTTACAATCCATTTGCTCGGGAAAGACTACCACCAACGCTGATTCATCCTTTAAATTTGAATTATTTTTTTCTCGCGCCCACTCAATTGTTGCTGTGGTTATCTCAGCATCCCATTCTTGTTCACTAGTGTATTTATCTTCCTTGTTGGAGGTTGCTACATTACCTTCTGTTGACTCCTTTTAAACCAACAATCTCTAGCATAATGACCTCGTTTTTCACATATAAAACACGAGTCACTATTTCATTGAAATCTCTTGGACAGCTGACCTCTCTTGTCGCGACTTTGTTTCGCTCCACTTATCACAGAACTTTCTCCATATTTATTTTCTTTTAATTCTTTATTATTTTGTTGATGGGGTCGACCTCTTCTTTTATAACTATATAGTGCTTCTTCTTCTTCTTTATTTATAGAGACCCCCTAGCATTTGTCTAGTCAACGTTTCTTGGTCGGCCAGCAAATTCTCAAGATCAACCAATGAAGGTTGCTTTGGCCAACCTTGTATTGCGACAATAAAACTTCTAAATTTAGGTCTCAAAACATGTACGATTATCCTTCTCATTATAGACTCTGAAATCTTACTCGGCGAATCTAATTCTAAAATTTCAAGACAAAGGGATTTAACTCTATTGAAACATTGACTTATCGTCAATTCACCTTGAGTGATTCAGCAATAGCAATCTCAAGTCATTTTTCTTTGAGAACAGTGAGGTTAAAGTGTCTCATGCTTCTTTTGGTGTGTTTCTGTCTCTTATGTGCTCCAATAATTCTTCCTCAATTGTTGTCATTATTACAAACAAAGCCTTACTTGCTTTAATTCTCCACTTTTTCAGAGCTCCAACTTCTTTAGACGGTGTCACATTACTTCCGTCAACTACTTTCCACAAGTCTTTCCCTTCGAGATATGACACCATGCAAGTTTGCCATGTGATATAATTATGATTATTGACCTTTCTTACTCCGCCTACTACTTGTAGGTCACTCATTGTGACTTGATTTACCTCATCATAATCAAACAAGCTTTATGAAAGTTTCACAAATTCCTTGAACTCAAGATGCTCAAAAATTCATGCTTGACCGCTTTGCTTTGATACCAAGTTGTTGAGTTTGAACAAACAAATTAGAATAATTTTATTGACGTTAATCGCTAATACACATAAAAATCACTGTAAACTTATAATATTTTTTAGTAAATGTAAACAATTTATTCACTCTCTCTCTCTCTCTCTCTCTCTTTGTGCATACTTCTCTCTTGCTTATCTCTCTTTTTCTTCTTGCTTCTCACACACATACACACAAAACGCAGCTGGAGGTGGATATATATAGGTGCTGAAGCCGGTGGCTTCTTCTTCTACACAATACCATAATGTTGGTAATGGTGGTTGCCTTCATCTTCTAGAGAATTCTGTTAGAAAATGATATGAAATGGGTCCAATTGTTTGAAGGGAAAACTTTACTCCAGAAACAGCAAATTCTTCCATGAAGAAGAAGGTTCAAGAAATTCGCAGTAAAATATGGGATAGAAAAACCCACAAAAATTTGGAATCTTCAATTGAAGTCGATGTTGTATCTTCAGATTCTGCATTTTTTTTCTCCTCTAGGTTGTTGACATGAAATTGAACCAGGAGGCTTTGCACCAAGTTTTGGTATCAGGATAGGGTTTCCTTTCTTGAGGAACTTAGCATCTCATGCATGTAACCTATAGTGATAATTTATTGGGACGGAGTGGAAATGAAACACAATAATTGAGATTTAATGGACACCAATTTGAAGTATAATACAAGACTGCAAAATACCACGAACAAGATTAAAGTAAAAGATGAATTAAGCAGAGGAACGACGAATTTTATTAATATGGAGAGAATTACAACTGGATAGCAATGATGCTTCGACAATATTGAAAGAGAAGACTCATATTTATACCACACGAGTCTAGTGCTAAAAGAGTTCTAAAAAGGTAGAAATATATAATTCAATTAGACTCCTATTTGAGTCACACTTCTAACAATCTCCACCTTGACTCAAAATTTCAGTGCAACGAACGAAGCTCCAAAATTTCTCCACCTTGAGAAATAATCCATATACATCAGAATAGTCAATCTCCTCAATACAGTAACCAAAACTCTCCACGATAACACGTTCCCCCGCCTGGTGTCCACAAGCGACACCCGAGCCCAAAACTCAGGTTCCCAAAATTCCACCAAGGAATTACTATTGACCAAACAGGGTCGAAGCACACCCTGTAGTAGAGACCACACCAAATGCACGATCAGAAGGTCTCTTGTCAATATTGTCACCTTCAATGATCTCTAAGGCATTACAAACATCTTCAAAATTGTACCTACGCTCCATGAGTCCATTGGCATTACAAGAACACAATGTACCCGCTAAAATTGGTGGCAAAGCGGAATCACCAACACTCCCCTGAGCAAAGTTCTTAACTGACCTAAAGCCAAACACGAGAGGTACTGTACCAAATTGAATGTCCACCACGGTACTGAACTTGTCCAAATGTCTCTAAACTGATTCTGTACTCCCCTGCAAGATGTACAACTAAAATTTCCTCCATCCCTCCAGTACAACTCGGACACCCTTTCGAACCTTCAAGACTCCACCTCCACCGAAAAATTTATATCCTTTCTCATCCAAGATACTTAGTGATATGAGATTCTTTGTCAAGTCTGGAACATGACGAACCTGATCAAGTGTCCTCACTATCCCATCTTGTAGTTTCAATCTGACCCGACCGATTCCTGCAACCCTGCAAGATTGGTTGTTTCCCATGACAACTTCACATTGCTTCACCGTCTCATATGTTTGAAACAAAGCTCTATTGGGACACATATGATACGAACAAGCAGAATCTAGAATCCACTCCTCAGGTTTGGATTTCTCGTCAGATACAGCCAACATCACATCTCCATCATCACAAAAATTTTCAGCAATATTAATCTCGTTCGAATTACCTGATTGCCCCACATGATTTGCATGTAAATCACCTTTACCCTGCAACTTGTCGCAATCTTTCTTGATATGTCCTTTCATCTTGCAGTAATAACAATACACATTTTTGTACTTCACCTTCGATCTACCCCGCCGTCAATCACCATGAGTAATAAGAGCATCCCCACTCCTAGATGTAAGATCTCCAACCAACAGTTCCATCTTCTCCTTTGAGAACAGGGCGTTATATACCTCCTCAATGGATAACGTGTCACGATTATACAGAATAGTATCACGAAATGACGAAAAAGAAGTGGGTAGCGAACCCAACAGGACCAAGGCTAGATCCTCTTCATCATATTTTACCTCCAACGTCTCCAAATCTGCAATGATATCCTGAATACAGCAAGGTGGTCTTGCAGTGACCCTCCTTCCGCCATGCGATGAGAATACAACCTCTGCTTTAGAGTCAGTTTGCTCGTCAAACTCTTTGTCATGCACAATTGCTCCAGCTTGAGCCACAAAGCAGCCATTGTCTTCTCCTTCAAGACATCTTGCAGCAAATTGTTGGATAAATGAAGTTGGATTTGTGCTAAAGCCTTTCGATCCTTCCGTTGTTTCTCCTCCATAGACAAGTTTGCTGGCATCCTATCAAAACTCAGCAAAGCATCATTAAGATCCATATGTGTCAACACAGCTCTCACCTTTACTTGCCACAGCGAAAATCTTGTATTGCGATCCAATAGCGGAATTTCATACTTCAACGAATTCATCCTTGAAAAATTTCAACCAAATCACAAAGAACCTGCAACACCCAAAATTGAAAACTTTCGAACCTGCAAGGGGCAAAACAGTCCAGAACCTAAAATTTTGCCCAAAACTGAAATTGGACACCACGACAAGGTCCGTCTCATCGTCTGGAGAAAACTGCCTGAAGACACCGTCCCCGAACCACCGCACGCGCCGCTACTCTCTCGCCGGAGTTCCCACCGTCGGCGACCGACCAGAAACGCGCTGACAACTTGTGATCCTTTCTGGACCGTCTCTGTCTACTGAGTCCACTGGTGGTGCTCGTTTCTCCAAAATCTTTTTTGTTTGACCAGAAAAAAAAAAACAGATTAGGCAGAAAATCGAAAAACTGGACAGATTCATTTTCTGATTTTTTTGGTAATTTTCGATCAGTTTCAGACCAGAAATCCACCAACAACCTCGCTCTGATACTACTTGTTGGGATCGGGTGGAAATGAAACGCAAGAATTAAGATTTAATGGACACTAATTTGAAGTATAATACAAGATCGCAAAATACCAGGAATAAGATTAAAGTAAAAGATGAATTAAGCAGAGGAACGACGAATTTTATTAATATGGAGAGAATTACAACTGGACAGCAATGGTGCTTCGACAATATTGAAAAAGAAGACTCATATTTATATCACACGAGTCTAGCGCTAAAAGAGTCCTAAAAAGGTATAAATATATAATTCAATTAGACTCCTATTTGAGTTACACTTCTAACATAATTCATACATTATGTCGAGTAACCAAATTATTGGCAAACCAAACCTAGAATAGCCCAATTTACAGTAATAAATCATCAAATCGCTCCAGTTTGGAGCAACTAACTCATCAATTGGGTATTATGGATGAGCATCGAGATCGAGAAGAACTTAGGCCTCCCAAATGGAGTGGTGTGGTCCTTTTGGTTAGAAGGTACTGCACGAGATGGAAAGGGATGAAGAAGACAAATTGGAGGATTCAGAAGACATTTCAGCAAAACAGAAGATTTTCCTCGATAACATGGTCAGCATGGTATGGATTATCAACATCTTTATGAACTAAATAAGAGGATGAAGGTCCATGGAGGTTGGATTTTTATGGAAAATTAGAACCCAATGCTTTTGAAGATTGGCTAACGACCATTGATAATTACTTCAATTGGTTTGCTGTATCGAAGGATAAAAAAATTCATTATGCCCAAATGAAATTGAAGGGGCATCCATTAGTTTCTAATTGGGAGGACTAATGGAGGAAAAATATTTTCCCATTGATTAAGCAAATGATGTTTGAAGAGATGTTAGAGGCAAGGGTCATTGACAATTGATCAATACACAGATCGCTTCCATGAGTTGAATGTCTGGAGCAAGGTTATGGAAACTAAATAACAAACTTTAGCTTCGTACGTATTACACCAGATTACGTAATGATCTACGCATGGAAATGTTGATTGAATGCACAATTAATCAATATGGAAGAAACATATCAACTAACGATGCGTATTGAGAAGCAAATGAGAGCTTCAGTTGGAAGGAAAATGGTATCAACACATCCAAGGCTGAGGCATGTGGCAACTTTTTCACTCCGAAAGTAATAATCATTGAAAGAACAACCTAAGGGTAAAATAATGTAGTTAATTATGGGACATGTATTTAGTCTCTCTATCCGACAATCCGATTAAGATTCGATTCCGATAATCTATTAACTAAATGAATCAATAAGAACATATGTCAATACGATCCGATAACAATCGATCGGATTTGTTATAAATAGTTGAGGCAGTTAAATATTTTTATGACATGTTATTTGTTACTAACATAATAAATGAAAAAATAAGAAATTTCTAATAAAAAAAAGGTCATCAAATTCAAAACATAAAAAAAGAAATAAATAAATAAGAAAGTGTATCCACATATAAAACATCAATTGTTTGTAGGGTTTTCTTTTGTTTTTCAAAAAGTCATAAGACATCCCACATCGGTTTCCATTTAGGAAAAAAAAAGTTAAAGGAATAAGTTATAAATAGGGGACGGACCATTGCTAGGATTTTTCACTATTTGGGCCTTATTGGTTTAAAACATGAACCTAAATAATAAGTTAATTTTAACATTGATCTTAGGAAAGAATTCATATGTAAGGTGTATTGTTTACACCAATTCACAAATGAGGTACAAAGTTTAAAAATTCAAAATTCAGGTTTCTACATAATAAATTGAAAATATTTATTAATTAAATATAATAAAGTCACAATTACACGATTAATGGTCACAGATTCATAATTATTGGTCACATATCATCAAATTAATTGGTTACAAATTATTTCGAAGTCACAAATCAAAAATTTTGTAGGTCATAGATTATTTCAATGTCACAGATAAAAAATTTACCGGTCACAAATTATTTCATTGGTCACAGATTAAAAAAATTACAAGTCACAAGGTTACATATATTCAAATTTATTGGTCACATATTCTAAATAGTTGGTCACATGCACCAAATACCTTCACCACTGATCCCAATCCAACACCAATCTTGGTCACAAATCACCACCGTACAATTGTCGCTTGCACCACACCATCGAATTTCAAGGTCACAGATTAATAATTAGTCACAAGGACCAGATAGTTGGACATAGACACCAAACACCCTATCCCAATCCACCACAATATTTGGTCACAAATAATCGAATAGTTGGTCACATAAACCAAATAGTTGGTCACATACCACTAACACCACAGCCACTTAAGACGACCACCACCATCACAGCCTATTGCCACCATTACCAACACAATCCAGCTCGTCATATACCACTACCACCACAGCCACTTAAGACAACCACAACCATCATAGCCTATTGCCACCATTACCAACACAACCCCACATCCAACAACACAGACACAGCCTCAACAACCACGACAATCACCGACCATTTCATTTATTTTACTTTTGACGATGAATTGGGTGCAACAGTAATGCCACCTTACCGCCACTGTCATCGTCCCCAACAAACTTCCATTTTCAACTCACCACCAAAACCACAAACAAATCACCATTTTCAACTACAAACACCATTGCCACAGTCAACCGACCACTACTAGATCCACCGCCAGATTCAACAAAAACCACCCCAATTGTCAGATCCATCTCCACCGTTGCCACAAAAAAAAAAAATACAGCCACCACTAGATCTAACAAAACCATCGCCACCGCCTTAGATTCTAAAAAAAAAAACTCCAAATTCATTGGTGGCACTACCACCACCACTTCAAATCACAACCCACAAACTACATACAAACCATAAACTTCATCGGCTCTCAACCACAAACATTGAAAAAACGACTGTTGGGAGTGTAGGTAGTTCACCACTCACTGCCAGAATAAGATCGCCATTGTGCCCGTTGGTCGAGGCAAAGCGACAATTTGGTACTACGCACGACGACACTCGGTTCGCTGCCAGCCTCCATTGAAGAGAAAAATGGGTAAAAAATGTATCGTCACTATAGTCATCGAGAAGTGCGTACAGCGCCATAGCAGCTTACAACAACTGGAGTGCAGATTCGAGCACAATGCTGCAACTCAAGGATCTTGCTGAGGAGAGGGGGAGTGAGAGAGGAGATTCATTTAGCTTTAGGGAAATGGAGAGTGAGAGATCTGATGAGAAAAAGTAAGAGTGAAAGAGAGAATGGATTAGATTTAGGGTTTGGATTTGGGTGGGTGATTGTTTTGGTGGTTGTTGAATTTGTAAAATAATTATTAATATTAAAATATTAAATTGGCACCTGATGTTTGATTAAAAATACTTTATATGTGATTTTGAAGTGAGATCTTTAAATACCTGTCCTAGTGTAATTTTCCCTTGATCTTATCTTTCTAATTTTTTCAATTTCAAATTGGTTGGATATCTAATAACATAGCAAATCAAACATGAATTTAACAATTAAATATTTGTTAGATTATTGAATTGGATCCATAAATTATTTTTATCGGATCGGATTCAGTGTAAATTTGTAAATTTTTTACGGGATAATTAAAATTACATGTAAACTATTACCTGTGATGTTGATCCAATGTCTTGTTACCAATTCTCTTAGATTTGGGACTTTTGGATATTGATTTGTTACTTGTGATATTGATCAAATGGCCTGTGACCAATTTTCTTGGATTTGTAACCTGTATCTATTTCTTGACCTGTAAAGTATTACTTGTGATCTATAACATATGAACTGTGACTTGAGAACTTGAATATGTGACCCGTTATCAGTGCACAAAGACGTGGATTTTGGCAGAACATTGGAAGAATTTGTCTACTAGAGCAGGCATGTATGATGGTGAATATTCTTTTATGGACGCTTATTTATTTTATGGTAATCAGTTGTAAATTACTAATGAATCTTTCACGAGTTTGATATGATAAAATTTATGCCATTGTTGCTGATCGTTCTATTGGCCCCAGATGCAAAAAGGTGTGCATAAGGCGATGGACATTGTCGAATTATCAGATAAACAAAAGAACTAAACGACCAGCAAGACTCTATAATCCTCTCTCGATTTTCGGACAGACGTTGGCAACAAATTAACATGGATTGTGCTCTTGGGTTGCCCAAGACTCTCCGATAGTATGATTCAATTATGGTGGTTGTTGATCGCTTCTCAAAAATGCTGCATTTCATTCTGTATAATAGGACCTACTACATCTCTATTGTGTCAAATAGAGATGTAAAATCTGTGAGTTATTTTAAGAAAACATCAAGGACAAAAATGGGGATGAAACTAATGTTTTACACTGTCTTCCATCCCCAAACAGACGGCCGAATCGAAGTGACAAATCGGAGTTTGGGAAATTTATTAATTCGTTACCTTTGCCACTAGACCGTGTGAAGTTGTGCTAGTTTTTCTAGCTGTACGAGTGGCATTCAGGAAGAAGACAAGCTGAACCTTTCTCTTAATATAGAATCATATTCGATTTTTGCAAAGATAGAGAATTTGATATTGGCAATATAGTTCTTATTCGCTTGACATTGAAATGATTTCCTCCAGGGAATTTTACCAAGCTGCATGTAAGACGAGCAGGGAGAAATTTGAAAAATGTGCATTATCCAATACACATTTTAAATAAAGCTTTCAAATTCATCAATGAACACTGATTTGCCAAACAATGTAAAGTTATAACTGCGAAAGATGAAAAAATAAAATAAAACATTAAAAAAAGTCACCAGACTTAGAGGAGTATATTCAATTGTTCTGTGTTTTAAAAAATTTAGGGGTATTCAATATAGACTTTTTGAGACTCTCTAAAAGTATTATGTATTTAATTGAGACTTTTATAAACTTTTAAAAAGTTTCTAAAAGTGAATTTGTATTCAATTAAAATTTTTTAGAAGTCTCTATAAATTTTGGAGTATTCAAATTTTAATGTTTTCTAGATACTTATATAAGTCTTTGTGATACTAACTTTTAAACCGAAAATACTTATATAAAATCTCAAAATTTGTCTCTCATTAATCACAAAATTTCGGGAGACATTTACAAAATAATAATAACAACAACAACAATAATAATAATATGTATTTTCTTCAATATTTCTCTTTCATTTTTCTTTCTACGAATATTATA
>NC_036243.1:14035563-14056769 GCF_002742605.1 Olea europaea var. sylvestris | reverse complement strand
TATATATATATATATATATATATATAACTTTGATTATTATTTATTTACTTAAAATCTTAAAATTTTTTCTTTTTAAAAATAACTTTTTATTATATGGGAAAGGGAAGGAAATTTGTCGAAATCCCCACCTCGTATATAAGAATTTCACATTATTACACTAAATTCACATGAATTCTATTTCAAATGAAAGTTTACAAAAGTCTATGAAAAGTTTCCACTAATTTCATACAAATCTATAAAAAAATTCACGAAATCCCCAAAAATCATCACTTTATAAAGTCCATCAAAATTTTCAAAAGTTCCAATTACATAGCCCATTTAAAAAACAAGGAAACGTGGAAATCATAACCAATCATATAGTTGCAGTTTTTGTGTCATCGCCTGATTCCACGCCCTGAATGTAATTAAGGGAGGTGTCCTCAATTTAGAGTTTGATGGATTTTAAAACTCCATTTAAATTGAGGTATTTTCAATTCAGATTTAAATATAATTCATTAAAATGTAGATGTCCCCAATCAAGATTTTTAAAAATACTTATAAATTTAGGTGTCCTCAACGTAGATTTTAATAGGTAGTTTTGAAATTTAGATGTCCTCAATAACTAGCTGATTTATAAAGATTTCATTAAGTAGATAGATTTTGAAGGATTGCAAGGCAAAAATATAAATACAAAAGATCTGTAACAATTTTATCACAACCCTAAAAATTCACAACTTTTCTCTCCTCTCTCTAGATTTGCTGCCCTCTCTCTCTCTCTCTCCCCCCCCCCATCTTGAACAAGATTTTCTTCTTCTTTCTATCTCTCTTTTCTCTACTGTGAAAAGATCATGTATGGGAACTTATCAATTGATGATAATTTATGAAAGATTACTATTTTTTGTTGAATATTGAATGTGATTTTTTATTGAACTAATTTTTTTCTTATTGACGCTATATATTGTTTACTATTTTATAGATGTGCTGGAAATTATCATGGTAATTTAAAGTTCCTAGTATGCATACTGGAACAACGACGTCTTTCAAGTTCTGTACCCTATTCTTTTTTCTTGGGAAAAGTTGTACATTTTCTATATATACCTGCAAATTTTAGCCATGACATGTGAGGATGGTATCCCACAATTTTTTCTTTTGTGTCTGCATGGTCAATGAGAATTGTGGAGCATGGAATTAATTTCCTTCTGGTCACGTATGTGTACATCTGTGTGTTTGTATCTCACAAGGGTTTTGGCCTTTCGAACTAATTCATATCGATTACGACTTTGATTATTTAACGCTAAGATTTTTTTCCTCTCCCACTCTTGCATTTTGTTGAATTTGTTGAATATTGGGTGTGATTTTTTATTGAAGCTCTGTTATAATATTCAATGTTTAACAAACAATTGAATAAGGATTCGATCATTTCCTGTGATTTATTAACGTGCATATGTGTAAGAATGAGTTGTTAAAGAAGAAGTAAAATTTTGTGGCTTATGTTAAGCATATTTATAAATTTTACACAGAATCTATAAAATCCATTGAAATCTATAAAATTCATGAAAATCTACAAAAGTAGAAATACATTCAAATCTTATGAAATCTGTTAAATTCTATCAAATTTCACACAATCCATGAGAATTTATAAATATTAAGAAATCTATTAAACTCTAAAATGGGGAGACCCCCGTAAAAGTAGACAGAAAAATTTATATCACTGAATGTCCTTTGGTACTACTTAATTAATATGGGATTATGCAACTTGTAAATAAAAATGATATATAAATTATGACATAAAATTATGTGGAGAGAAAAGATTAGATGAAAAATTTGATTGCGTTTTAAACTGATAAATTATATAATGACATATGACATTATGTAACATATTATATAAAAATGATATAACTTGATGTATTTGTACATAAAAATTATACATAAATGATTACATAAAATTATGTGGAGGGAAAAAATTAGATGAAAAAGTTGACTGTATTTTAAAATGATAAATGATATAATAATATGTGGCATTATGTAACCTAAAATTTGATGTACTTGTAGAAAGATCCATTAATACGTGCACTATATGTTTAGGGTTTTGCCACAAAAATAGAGGGGGTGGCGTTCGGTCAGGCCCTTATTTTTATAGCAAATATTCAAGGCTCACTATTTAATAAGATCTGGACATGAATGAATATTAATTATATCAAATATATATAGTAGTATTTGTACCAAGTTTCAGTAGACAAAAAGGAAGTTAGCAAAGAAGAGAAAGAAAGACTGACGTCCTCGTTAGGTATGATGATTTTCAAGAAATAAAAATGCTCTCTCTCTCTTTCTCGCCCTTTTTGTTTTAGAATGAGAATTTTGGCATTAAGCAATTTTATTAAAAAATAACAAACAGTAAAAGACAGTATCTCGTTGAAACATCTCCGATTCACTAAATTGGATATAACTGAACCATTACCTCATACTTAGTTTAAAGATTATTTGGGTCTTTAATGAGAATGAACACCAAAATTCTCTTTAGATAAATAGACGGTGGAGTTAAGAAATATATTACAATAAAAAATGGCATTTTGAAAGGGGGAAAAAAGAAATTTGAAAAAAAAGGGGAAAAGAAAAGGAAATGCTATTATCTCTACAAAAATGGCTACGAGTATGTTCGGCTAAGAGTTTCTGATCGTTTATAAATGCTTTGATCAAAATATATTTTTTGTCTAACTAGTTTTTATACAAATATTTCATACAACTCACAAGTATTAGTTATGTTAAGTTACGTGGAACCACACAGGGAAGGCCCAAGCATTCTTATAGCTCTATTCGTAGCAAGCCTGCCCTCATTAAGGGTGGATTTAGATTTGGAGGATAGATCTACGAATATTAGTAGGGTCGGTCCTGAAATTTTTTAGATTCTAGGCGTTAAATTATCACGAGGCCCCTATACATAATTTTTTTACAAGCATATTGGCATCAAATATGTCCGAATAAAATGGTTTCTCGTGATAAGAAATGTTATAGCTTTGGTACTCACTCATCATTTGATTTGTACGAGAATCAATTTTCATTTTCAAGAAATACAATGTAAAGATTTTTTGAAAATTAGTGAGGTATGGGGATGGTACCTACTATTTATTATAAAAAATATCTTATATTTAAAAATAAAAATTCCAAAGCAAGAAAGACATTATTGGTAGAGAGGCCCCTACTTTATTTGCACTATCATAAAATATCTAATGTAAGAAAATTAAAAATTTCCATAATAATTATTTTTTAGGCTTTCAAAAATATTTTGAGGCCCCTTTATACCCTGAGGCCCAAGGCCACTGCCTTAGTGGCCTTGGGCTAGAAACGGCCTTGAATATTAGCATAGGCATGATTGCAAATATTAGTGGTAATTACAATTTCACTTTACCTTATGTTACTTTAATTTGATTTTAATAGAATAACTACACTTTAATTTGATTCAAATTTGCAAACTACGATTCAAATTGATTTTAATTGAAGTAACTGCATCTAATTTCTCTCGCAGAAATCGATGACGTAACAGTTAGTAAATGTTGATCATCACCTGAGTGTTAGTTTGCTCATGAAATAAAAGCAAAATTAATAAAATAAATGACGGTCATCATTTATTGATTGTCACATCATCGATTTCATTAGTATAAGTTATAAAATTCCATGAAGTTATCAAATTGAAATCAAATTAAAATGTATCTATCCAATTAAACGAAATTAAAGTATAATTAGCTCATTGATGCTAGAGCTAAATACTTTTTGTAAATGAAATTTACCCAACAACTTGGCATAAAAAGAAATTGAAGCACAATATAATTAAGTGTTGGAGGCCAACTTTTAGATTTGAAAGCCAATTGACAAGTGCACTCCCAAACAAGACTAGTCTTATTTTCTAAATACCTAATTAAAATTTAGACACAACAAAAATATCAAGATAAGAAAATATCATAATTGTTGCCTATAAGTCAACACAATGTAACTTCTTTTATATCAATGCATTCCAAACAGATAAACACAATGTCTTGTTTAGCATTGTAATAAACTCAAAATATTATTTTCCTTGGACCATGTTGTGTACTCTACACCCACAATTGAGGTGAATTAGTTTGGTTGTATCACGAATAGCCCCATTACTTTTTTTTTTTTAATCAAGACTTTATAGAAAAAGGTTCAATGAACCATTTATATATTTTATCAAAATTATATCCACTAATTTGAAATCTCCATTCACTTGTTGGAGAGGTGGATAGATAGGATTACTGGTTGCTCAATCATGACCCTAGCTTTATTAAGTAGAACTTCTATTTCCACCTCCTTTCCTCTCTATTGGAGGCTAACAACCTTGACGTGTAGGGAAAAAAAATTTAGCATTAATTGTGTTGAGTATCAATCTAAGTGTCAACATATTATAGGTCTTATTAAATGAGTCACAATTCTTTGCATTTAGTTAAACCTGTAATTTAGTTATACTAGTGTTGTCACCTATACTGGTAGTAAACACTGGTAGTGTTTTATAGCATTACTCAAATAAAAAAAAAAAAAAGGGATACAATTGGTTTTGCTAAAAAAATGAAATTTTTAGCAAGCCCAAACACAGTCTTAGTTCTTTCTATTGAAAAAAATAAATCTTTATTACCGAATTGTTATCACCATTAACTAAACAAAAAATAACAAGAGATACATTTAGTTATGTTTATCATTTTATCTGAAGAGGAATAATTGTATTAATTCCAATTTTCCATATAGATCGCCGTGTATTATTCCTAATTTATCTTATACTCCATTGTATTCCATCAAATAATGCAAAATATTATATATATTCTTAGTTCTTTGTATTGGAAAAAATAAATCTTTATTTCAGAATTGTTATCACCATTATCTAAACAAAAAATAACAAGAGATAAAATTAGGTATGTTTTTCATTTTATCTGAAGAGGAATAATTGTATTAATTCCAATTTTCCATATTTTTTATTCATGCCCACAAATCTGTTTATTTTAACTTAGATGGAAAATTTTCTCTAAAATCTACAACTGCATAAGAGATTCTCTAAATAATCATCAAAGTACATGTACTCTTTGTATCTTTTATTGTAGGTTTTTAAAAATCTTATCTTGTATTGTAGATTAGTTTTCATATTATTAGATTTTATCTTAGTATTATAGTTGGTTTAGATNATTTTTCATAATTGATAATGATAAATGGACCCAATACATTTTACCTACAATAATATCACGTTCAACCTGTAAATATTTCCTCTAACCATCCATAAAATAGTAATATTTAAAAACTCATTTTACTTCAAATCAAGACTTTGGAGCATATTTACTTGAAAGAGACTCTTATAATTTCACGGGGTGTTCTCAACTAAAATTTTAATGAATTTTAAATGATTATAAATTCGAATGAATTTTGTGGATTTGAATGGATTTTTACAAATTCCATAAAAATTTAATCAAATATGGTGAAATTTCAGAAGATTTGCTTATATATATTTATAAGTTTGAAATCCATCCAAATCTTTTAAAATCCTTCTATTAATAAAAATCCTTATAAATCCACTAATTATTGAAATTATCTAAATTTTAAAGGATTTCATTAAATTCTCAATTGGTGACAGCTAAATTTTAATGAATTTCATTGAGATTCAATAAAATCTCTATTAAAAACAAATAAATTTAAAATGACTTTTAAAATCCATCAAAATCTCAATTGAGAACATCCCCCTCAATCCTAAAGTTACCTCAACGAAATGAAGTTTTTGATAAATATACTTCCATTTTTCTATATTTCAAAATACTAGTATTCATTTTACCCTTCATTGACTTCATCTCAACTTCTTTCTCACCTTCCCTCTTCTCTCATTTCTGTGCCTACACTCATCACCAACTTGTCCCAATTCTCAGGCATTTAACCCCCTTCCTCATGTTGCCCTAGCTCTACACTGCCCTTATGGTAGTGTTGGTTATTATTGATTTGATTAAAGTCAAGATAATATTAATTAATTCAAAAAAGTAAATATGACTTATATTTAAATTAATACATTGAGAAAAAAATCCACTACGGAAAAAAAATTTCATTAAAATAAAAAATTGTTTGCCTTCTAAAAATAATAACTCAGACCTGTCCCTTTTTCTTCGTCCCTACTAACACTTTCTCAATCGAGTCTGTCGCACAGAGCTTGTCTAGTGTGATTATCTGAATGACGTAGTTTGCAGGCTATTGCATCAGCTTGAGAATTTAGTCAGTACGATCCGAAAGATAGCAATTGATAGTTTCCCCGTCAAAAAAAAAAAAAAAAAACCGAATTATCTAAAACGTTATGAGAATTTTCTCATGAAAGTTGCTCATTTTAGAAATTTCCTCAATAGACTTGGACAAATAAATACAAAAACAATGGCATTTACACAATCTGAACCTTGAAACCAGTGGGCGACCCCTCGAAATTTTTCCACAAACAAATAAAAACAACTGCAGAGTCCTAAGGTCCAAGAACCAGTCTACTGACCCAGTTATTTTGTTTTTGAGTCGAATTGAAACGCTCCAGAACATCATAAAACCTAAACCCACTCTCTTGCAAGATTTTGGTCTTTGCCACCCAAAGAAACTGAGAGATTTTGGTAAAAAAGCAAATGCATTTTCTGATGGAACATCGAGATTTTCTCATTTTTTCTCTGTGTTTTCTATTTCTTTTATCGAATCTTTCTCATTCTGTTGCCCGATTTTCTGGAGGGTATGTCTCTCTTTTTGTATGAAAATCTAATCTTATTTACATGTATATTTATTCTTGATCATGACTGATTATTTATTTATTTATTTTTTATTTTGTGGGTTATATCAGAAAAGAGTCGGTGATGAAACTGACGACGGGCACCTCTTCTGTTCCGTTGGATCCAACGCGGGTGATCCAAATCTCTTGGCGTCCCAGGTTCTCTCTCTTTTTTTTTTTTTTTTTTTTTTTTTTTTTTTTTTTTTAACCCAGGTTCGCTCTTTTTTTTTTTTTTCTTTTTAAAGTTTTCCCTTTTTACTCTCAAAATGGCATGAGTCCACTGTGTTTGATCAATGATGATATGATTTTAATGGTGATTGAAATTCTACAGGGCTTTTATATACAGGGGATTTTTGACTGATAAGGAGTGTGATCATCTCATCACTCTGGTTAGCCCTTTTTTCCTTTTCATAATTTGTTGGTAGTGATTTATCAGACTTAATGAAAGAAGGAAATGTGAGAAACCGGGGGAAAATTTGAAATCTTTACGAATAATTCAGATAAGGGGGATACTTGTATTAAGCTAATTAATTCATAAATTAGAGGGATGGAAAGGAAGGGTTATGATCTTCATTTGTTTGATCCCCTTCGGATTAAATTTGGATGAGCAGGCTAAAGATAAGCTGGAAAAGTCTATGGTAGCAGACAATGAATCTGGGAAGAGTATAGAAAGTGAAGTCCGCACAAGTTCTGGCATGTTTCTTAAGAAGGCTCAGGTTAGTGAAAAATCCTATTCCAAGATTTTTCTTTTCTTGATTTTGATCCCTGTTTTAACAATTTTTCCAGATTTGTATGGTTATACACTAACATGGGTGGCATGTGTTTTTTATATTATAATCAGATATTCGGATTCTTGTGAGTAGTTAGAACATCTCCAACAGTGGTGTAAAATTGGGGGTAAATTGGCATCTCCAAAACCACTTTTGTATTATCATTTACATTATGGTGGTTCTAAATTCAAGTTCTGCTCCAATGAGAAGATCTTAAAAAATTGGATTCCAGTGGGTTGGTAGATTTTTGCCCGTTGTGATCTAAAAAAGATGTAAATCTACATCATTTTTTACATTTTTGCCCGAAATTTTCCATCAGAGAGTTTTCCGCTAACTTTTGGAGATCTAAATTACAATATAGATCTAATTTAGAGCACCATTGGAGATGCGCGTTTATGGATGTATCAACTTGTTTCTGCCTGTTAATTATGTGGATGGGGATGCTCTAACGTGGATGGCATGTGTTTTATACTATACTCTACCTTGTGATTGTTATACTGTGGAAGGGGATGCTACCTGAAAAGCAATTCATTTGCATTGTCGTTGTGTTGCAATGTCACGTAAAAATTCTATTCACGTTTTATATTGGAACGACCACAAATATAGGTTTTGCAATGCTATTCTTAAAGTATTTAATTATTGATGGGTGTGTTATGTCATGCACCCCTTATTTAATGAATCAGCGACAATGAGTCAAGTATGTCATACCCTTTTTGGTGGAACCTTCATTTACAGGTAGTTTCTACATTCCTCTAACCATATGAGTCTTCTATAGAATTGCCTGATAGCCTTGGGGTTGCATATGCATTGTGTGCAAAGTAGAATTAGTAGTAGTACCTAAATCCAAAGTCTGACCAGCTCAAATTATTTCATCAATTTGTAGTAGAAAATGGCTTTTATGGGGGCATGAATTAAGAATCTTATTTGACTTTCCCATTTAAAAGGCATGTTATAAGTCACAAGTAAAAATAAAATATAAATATCCTCTATCTTTGAGATACTCTTTCAAATGGTGAGATTAATTCGTTTAGTATCTAATATAGGAAAGAGTAATTGTTTAGGCTTCCAGACCTAATTAAATTTTGTAATGCCTTGTGTATGCATTCTTGAGGTGTGTGACTAGTGCAAAAGACTGCCACTTGGGCTTGTGGCCTGGGTCTGCAGGTTTTGATCGTGGTCATATTTGGGGTTTAGGCTCCGTCTTATTTACAGTCCTCATGTGCGGTTTCCTTCACCTTGATTCTACCATTCCTGCCATTAAGTGGCAATACTTGGCATGCCTATGTACTTATGATATGGGAGACTTGTCATTTCCTAGAATTTTTTTATGGAATTTTTTCACTTCTACTATATCGAGAAGACCATTGCCCCAATATCACATGTTAAATGTGGAGACTTCATTTTCATAAGCTATTTTTGTACTTGAATATAGCCTGTTGAAGTTTTAACGTGCTAATTGTATGTTATTTTTCTGTTGAAGGATGAAATAGTTGAGAGTATTGAAGCAAGGATTGCTGCTTGGACCTTCCTCCCTCCAGGTATTCCAGAATAGTTTTCTTTAATATTTGTTCACTCCATTTTTGTTTAACAAAGATTTTTTACTCTATGAATTTTGCCATGTAGAGAATGGGGAATCTATTCAAATATTGCATTATGAGCATGGAGAAAAGTATGAGCCACACTTTGATTATTTTCATGATAAGGCCAATCAAGAACTAGGTGGTCATCGGGTGGCTACTGTACTTATGTACTTGTCAAATATTGAGAAGGGTGGAGAAACAATTTTTCCAAATTCAGAGGTATCTAATAATGTTATTGCTTATCCTCATCTTTTTCTCCCTTTGCACAACCAAGATAAAATTTTCTATTCCCTTTTTCCTCCCTCTTATTCGTTTAATTTGTATTGAAGGCAACTCAGCTTAAGGGCAGTGACTGGTCCGATTGTGCTAAAATTGGCTATGCAGGTATTGTGTTTTTACCGATTGGCACATCTATTAAGCATGACATGGTCTAGATGGATGAGGTTCTCTTTATTGTCTTCTGCTATTTTGGGCCTTGCCTGTGTTTCCATTAGGCCGATCTTCGTTATTTTAACTCAGAAAGCAGATAATACTTTCTGTTAGTTAGTAGTTAGAAGAGTGATAACTTCCTTTCAAGAGATAATTTGAGGCTCGAGCGTGAAAATAAGCGTCTTACTTGAATTGAGTCGACTTGACCTTATGGTAGTAGAAATTTTGGATTACATGCATTTACTTTATGTTCTCTCTCCTTTACAGTAAAACCCCAGAAAGGTGATGCGTTGTTGTTCTTTAGTCTTCACCCCAATGCAACCACTGATGCATTAAGCTTGCACGGGAGCTGTCCTGTCATTGAAGGCGAGAAGTGGTCAGCGACAAAGTGGATTCACGTGAGATCTTTCGATATACTACATGAGAATTCTGTGAGTGGAGATTGTGTCGACTCGAATCCAAACTGTCCTGCATGGGCTCTCAAGGGTGAATGCGAGAAAAATTCTTTATATATGGTGGGTTCAGAAGATTATATGGGTCATTGTAGGAAGAGCTGCAAGGTGTGCTCGTCGTAGTAACTTCTGTTCTCGCAAATTAACATGTTTGTAAGAGAGCAGAACTTGTCTATTATTAGTGTATATAATGGTAATCTGTGTTTTTACCCTCACAGTAGTTTAACATTTTGATCAATCTTATTAATCAAGTGTGGACATTAACATCGTGGGTTAGATTTTGCTCTCTTCCATTTGTGAAATTCAATTTTAGGCGCCGTCTTTGATAAAGAAAAACGAAAGATGGTGAAATCCCCTAAGCTCTTTCTTGTCGACCTTTGAAACCCGCTATGTCAAATTCGACGTATGGAACGAATACTAATATTTCAACAAAAACATACACATCCAAACAAATGGGAAAAAAAAAAAATAGTGTTTCGCATGGGATAAAATTTTGCTATTTGACACTATCGTGGCTAGCCAAATACCTGGAATTTAGGTTTTCTTGGTATTCTATTGATTAATTAATTAATTAATTAAAAAGTTATCTTGGGTGCATCGAAATAAGTTACCAAAAGTTTGTTGTTAATTAATTTCTTTTGTTTCTTTTCATAAATTCCAACATAAGTGATACATTGAGGTAGAACAGAATGCTGTGACAATGTTGTATAAGCATCTTTTGTTTTATTTTAGCTAACTAATTAATAACTATTTTAATCAATCACGATGATTAAAACTACGATACGAGTACATTAACTTTCAAAAGTTTGCACTGCATCATTGTCAAACTTTTAAGATAGAGATCTATATACAAATAGTTAAAATTTTCTACCTCATCGAAACGTGAAACTTTAGCTCGGGCCAATCGATTTATTCGTCATACTTAGAGGTAACACTTGAATATAATTTAACAATATTTTTATCGAGACGTTTGACTAATTCCCTTGTCGAAAATGGTAAACAAACAGCTCAAAAACAGGGAACATAAAATAGACTGATGTGGCAGCAAGTTGTTGGATTTTATTTTTTATTTTTTATTTTAAATTTTCAACCACATATTTTTCAAAAAAATACTATTTCAAAAAATTGAAATAGCAAATAACGGGAGCCAAACGGGGGCTAATTCTAATTATATGACCGCGTCTATTATTGTTGAAAAGACCTCAACAATTATATTTCAACATGGATATGTTCGACAAATTTAAGTTTACAATATGCATCAACACTCGTGTTTAGAAAATCAAATATAATTATGTTTAAAAATGATGCTTTAATAGTATTTGTATTGTCGCGATGACTCTACGAGTTTTCAGAGTGATTGAGTGTTTTTTGGACCACTTCTATGAAAATTTCTTCAATTTAATTAGTTGAGGCGGCTTGGGCCTCTGGGTCGCGTCCCACATCGGATGGAGAAGAATTGAAAAACGGGTTTATATACGAAATATGTGGCACAAATCCCAACTCCACCACGAAACGAAGTGAACGGGGTGTGAACCTGCATCTGGTAGGTTCGAGCCCCAGGAAAGTCCCCGGGTCATGATTTGCAGAGATGCAAACCCAGGAACGGGTGGCCTCCGTGTCAATGGGCAATATAGCCACTGTGCAATGGGCTGAGACGTGTGTGGAGCCCTAATTGCCCAAGACCGGAGTTCTTTGGCCGATTATGTCACAGTTATTCACTTGGTCCTAATGCGACTAACTGAACGGGGCTTACGATTTCGTGGTGTTACTCTTTTTTTTTTTTTTTTTCCGACCTGCAGACTTCTTTGGCCAAGTATTTACTTGGTTCTAATGCGACTAACTAAAGGGTTCTACGATCTCGTGATTCTTTCTCAATTTCTCTTCTCCTTGAACTAACTAACAAAACATGAATAAGACTCTTCATCTCTCAAAAGTGCTTAGTAGTGTAATCTGACAAGGAAAGTAGATGAGACAATAGACACATGATCGCATTGAGGACCGTATAATTTTTCCCCCATACAGCAAACATGATAAAGAGGATCATTGTCAAAGCCTGAATAACAATTCAATTTATGATCTTCAATGCAAAATATCAAAGGACTATTAAGAAAACAGCATATTACCCACATTTAGAACCACAGCAACTTCACAAAAATTTCAATCAAACAGAATGTTTCGTATCAGTTAATTTATACAGATAAACTCAGCAAATACGGAACCAAAGCTGATCGAATATCACATCACTTGCTCTTGGGAACTTATCTCAGTTTGAAGAAATATGGTCAAGAAATTTGTTCACACAGTGTTCATGTATTTCACGTGATATTTAGAATAAAGATTGAGGGAAATGGAAAGACATGGAGGCAAGACCAAAGGGTGAAATTTCATCACGTAGACACTGGTGGATACCTACACAATCATGACAAGAAATACACCCGCATAGCTGGCGGACAACAAGAGGTGATATCAATATGAAGTCATTATAGTATTCAATAATATCATGCCAGTTTTCATTAAGTAACATCCTCAAAGACAACTCCCTTGCATGCATTGCAGATTTGTGGTGACCGGAAAAAGCTAGCTGATAACGTTTGGTTGGCGGCAGAGGGCGTGTATCTCCCCACTTCCAGAAGCAAACGATGATTGCCGGGATAGCACGACTATGCATAGTTCAACTCTTTTTTATTGTTGTTATTGTTACGCCTATGAATTATCACTCCATATTGGGCCACCTTATTGGACCCGAGCTAGGTCCATTAGTGTTGGGCCTCAAAGCCGAGGCTCTAAGAAGCCTAGCCGAGGCGCCACCGAGGCCATAAAAAGCCCAGCCGAAGTGCCTATCACTTTGCTCACCTCATACTGGGCTCGAACTTAGGCCCATTAACCCGCCTTAGCCCATTTCACATCATTTCTTTATATATATGGATTCAATTCACAAGTTAAGGTATGTTCTACATTCTCTAGCCAAACCCCTATCTCCATACTATTGCACTCTATATATCTATCTCCGTCCGACCGTTGACTTGACCGTCGGAGTGCAAACGGTCGTCGGACCTTCTTCTCGTCCGGCTGCCTTTGCTTCTTGACGGGGTGCTACTTGCGCAGGTTTCGAGGGGGCGAGGCTAGGGTGCCTGTTGGAGCCATTTTTGGAGGTCAACAGTTATTATTATTGTTGACCTCCAAAAACGTGCCAATAGATGTCATTCAAAATGATGCACACATGGACGTATTCCTCAATATGTCGATTGTAAGCTAAAACAATATTTGATTGCTGATCAAATATGTTTAAAACAAGTAAGACATACTCTTGTAGAAGAAGAATATATGGAACAATGAGTGGGTTTATGTAGAGAGAAAAATACAATGCTTTCTCATATGTCTGGAAATCATCCCCCTAAAATCTTACAAAGATCGCTATTTATAGTAACCAAGCTGACGTGGTCATTGTTGGATCAAATTCACATGACCTGATTTGCTAGACCCTACTGTCGCATCATCCTATCTTATATTAATTACATTTGACAGACAGTTGACAAGGGATCAACCGTCCCACATTTCTAGGCTGACATTCCTGACATCTATTTAATGAGGATGTCACATCAATCAATTCTAAAGATAGGCCTATCAGACCCTTTTTTGGATGTTATGAACTTCGGATGTGAAGGGGTTCGGCAAAAAGGAGAAAAGCCACTTCGGTTGAACAAGGAAAAAGAGACCACTTCGGAGAACTTCAGCATTATGACCTCGGCTGTTGATAAAAGCACTTCCATAACCCTCTCTTTACCCTTGATTAAGTGCCACGTGTATGAACACGGGGCTCTCACGTGGTCTCATTGAGAGTACTACTTATGATCAGTAATAATAGTTTCTGAAGTCTAAGTATAGTCATTCATGTGATACATAGAATTTGTATTTCATAAGGAAAAGAAAATTTGATCACGTGGGAGAATTTAATTGCATAACAATATAGTCCCCCAAGTCTAATTTGTGAACATTTATGTGAAAATTAGAGTTTTTGGTTAACCTAGCTGCCCTCAAGGCCACACTTTGAGGAAACTTGCCTGAACTGACGCTCATTTGTTCCGAAGTTGTAGTTGTACTTATATGCCGTGAGTCATAATGCTGAAGTGCTGTGCTTTGTTAATGTAGATGAGGTTGTAAGAGAGATTGGAAAGATTGTACAGGTCACTGTTGGGGAGTACAAGGCATTATCGAGATCCATGCTAAAATGATTAGCTGTCATCAACGATTCCCAAAAAAGACGGCTGACAATGGTTCAAGTTCTCATACACGCAACTGTCACCACATTTAATGTGCAATAATAGCTATCGTGGGTGCGCTTCTCGCTGCCTAGGCGTATTGGCGGGCGTGAAAATCATGGTATAAGTTGAGCCTTAGAATATGAAATGGCAAACGTGGTGAGCGGTTCAAATTTAATTGCCAGATCAACGATTGGGTGATTTGATCATTAATCCAACAGCTGGGATCAAATTTCTTCATGTATTGTTTGTTATTCCGAGAAATATTAGAGCTAGGTCTTCTTTGTTCATGTAAAACGATTCAAGAAATTAGTGAATATTTTTAGAGGTTTTTAAATTGTTATCAAATTCTATTGATTCTGCTTTAGATGCCCTTGGAAGGGAATAACTTATAAATTTAGTGCAAGTTTTGTAGTGTTTGGTTTTGGGGATTAATTAAATATCGATTATGGCTACTATATTAAAGCCATATTTGATTCTCATTCTTCTAAAAATTTATTTTTTCAAAACTCATTTTCAACAACACATACTTCAATAAAATAATATTACACGCAAATTCAATTTTTTTTTTTAACTTTTAATCACACATTGTCTATCAATCTACTATTTAAAATGCATTATTTCTTTCAAAATGGGAATCAAACAATAGCTAAATAAATTCAAAAAAAAAAAAAAAAAAAGGACTTTAGTTGGAAGGTTAAATTAGGAGTGTAAAGTGCATTGAGTCACTTTGAAATTAAACTTTTAGTTGATTTTTTAGGAGTGTAAAGTGCACTGAGTCCCCGTTTGTTCCACATTTTTTCAACAAAAATGCATTTTAAATATCACATTATGAGTCCTACCTTAAAGTGTTGAAGTCAAATATTGTAGGCTGATTTAATGAAAAAAATGTATTATTTTCCCCAATAATGTGCACCAAACGAGGCTTAGCTTGTGCAAACTACAAGCTTGGTCAAGCATAAAAAGAGACTTTCAAAACAAGATGGTTCAACTCGGATACATAGGTTATACTATTCTATTCAGTTTAAATCTACCGATCGAAAAACTGTTTTTTTTTTGTTTTTTTTTATTTTTTTTTATTTAAGGTGAGAACTTTTAACTTGTTTAGAGAGAGATTCGAATGCAAGTTTATGTGGCCAGATAAATTTTTTTTTTTTTTTTCAATTCTTCTTAGTTTATTTATTTTCTTAATTCTTTAAACAAAATGTACTATCCAAAGTAATAGTAAACAAATTTATGAAGCTCATGTTGGCCTCCCCTTGAAAATTCAAAGAGAGATTTTCAAATTATGTCTACATCTCTTTTTCTTAGTCTTGGTTTCTTTCTTCCAAATCGCAAATGAAATCTCCTATCAATTGCATCATGCTTTCTTATGATCCTCCATATATACAATATTTTTTACTGTTAAAAAATTTCTCGTTTCTCATAATTTGCATCTCTTGTTTAGTTTTCTTAAATTTTGCAGATACATCCATGAACAAAGTTCTTTCTTGTCGACCTTTGAAATCCACTATATTAAATTCGACGTATGGAATGAATAATAATATTTCAACAAAAATATACACATCCCAATAAATGGAAAATAATAATAATAATAATAATAATAATAATAATAATAATAAAGAAAGAATTGCGTTTGTTAATTAACTTTTGTTTGGCATGCGATAGAAGGAGCTCTTTTTCAAATTGTTTTCCTTAAATTTTGGTATTTGACACTATCGTGGCTAGCCAAATACCTGGAGTTTAGGTTTTCATGGTATTCTATTGATTAATTAATTAATAAAAAAAATATCTTGGGTGCATCAAAATAAGTTACCAAAATTTTTTGTTAATTAATTTATTTTGTTTCAATTCATAAAATTCCATACATGAAAAAAATAATGCGACAACATAAGTAACACAATGGTGGGAGACCCAGACAAAAAACTAACATTGAGGTAGAATACAATGCCGTCACGATGTTGCATGAGCAGCTTTTATTTTATTTTATTTTATTTTATTTTTATTTTTATTTTTTTCTAACTAATTAAGAACTATAATAATAACCAATCACGATGACTTGTTATATAATTAACAATAATTGACCATGACCTTGTGTAATTTCTTAAAGATTTCATTAAGTTAGTTAATTTTGAAATTGTATATTGAAAGTAAGGTAATTATATATTTTTCCTTAAAACTTGATTATGGTCGAGATAATTTTTCAACATGGATACATGATTAACTCTAACTATGCAGAAAGTAAAATACCAAATTTGAAATGGAATTATTTGAAATTTAATCCTAATATATGCGAGTTTCTAATTGAATTAAATGCATCATCCAAATACAGGTAAAAAGTATTAGAAAGAATAAAATATAGTGAGCATGTAAATTTTAATTTTCAGAGTATTAGTCGAGTCAATACTTAACGTCATGTTCATTGACTTAACGAAGATTTACAGAAGGTCACAATTACATTTAGACATGGAAATATTCAACAAATTTAAAATCTACAATATGCATCAACACTTGTATTTAGAAAATCAAATATAATTATGTCAAATAAAAAAAAATTGCTTTAATCGTAGTTGTATTGTCGCGATGAATTGACGATATCATCAAAAATGTCAGTTTCTTGTTTGTAGAGATCGGATTCAATAAAATACAACAAATATATTATTTTAACATATCTTTATTTATAGCTAGCTTAGCAAACAAGAGTAGACGTAGAATTATATTTTTTTTCGCGGATTAAAATTTAAAGATGGGGTCGACGTGGATTTTCAGAGTCGTTGAGCATTTTTTGCACCACTTTTACGAAAATTTCCTTCAATTTAAGTAGTTGAGGCGGCTTGGGCCTCAACGAGGGTGGATGAAAAAATTTGGTCGCGTCCCACATCGGATGGAGAAGAATTGAAAAACGGGTTTATATACGAAATATGTGAGACGAAGTCCAGCTTCGCCACGAAACGAAGTGAACGGGGTGTCAACCTGCCTCTCGCAGGTTCGAGCCCCAGGAAAGTCCCCGGGCCATAATGTGCAGAGATGCAAACCCTGGAACGGGTGGCCTCCGTGTCAACGGGCAATATTGCCACTGTGCAATGGGCTGAGACGTGTGTGGAGCCCTAATTGCCCAAGACCGGAGTTCTTTGGCCGATTATATCACAGTTATTCACTTGGTCCTAATGCGACTAACTGAACGGGGCTTACGATTTCGTGGTGTTACTCTTTTTTTTTTTTTTTTCCCGACCTGCAGACTTCTTTGGCCAAGTATTTACTTGGTTCTAATGCGACTAACTAAAGGGTTCTACGATCTCGTGATTCTTTCTCAATTTCTCTTCTCCTTGAACTAACTAACAAAACATGAATAAGACTCCATCTCTCAAAAGTGCTTAGTAGTGTAATCTGACAAGGAAAGTAGATGAGACAATAGACACATGATCACATTGAGGACCGTATAATTTTTCCCCCATACAGGCAAACATGATAAAGAGGATCATTGTCAAAGCCTGAATAACAATTCAATTTATGATCTTCAATGCAAAATATCAAAGGACTATTAAGAAAACAGCGTATTACACACATTTAGAACCACAGTAACTTCACAAAAATTTCAATCAAACAGAATGTTTCGATAAACATATCAGTTTATTTATACAGATATACCCAGCATATATAGAATGTGTTGCCCAAAGCTAATCGATTATCACATCACTTGCTCCTGGGAACTTATCTCAGTGTGCAGAAATGTTCAGGGACTAGTGAGCTCTTGTTTCCCAAATAGTAACGGAAATTCATCGTAATGATCAGATAAACCTTGTTCTTCAGCCATGCTCTTCAGTGATCCATAGACCTGATACATGGACCACCTATCCTTTGGGCGAGAAACCACACAGTTACATGCAATTTTTAAGAATCGTACAATTTCCTCATCGTGCCCTTTTCCGCATAGGCGCTTATCAATAGCATCTTTAATTCGACCGGAATTAGAAAGCATGATTACCCAGTCGACTAAGTTACCCTTAAATCCTTCATCGGCAGTACTCACACCAAGAGGTTTCTGCCCAGTAGCTAACTCGAGTAGCACTACTCCCAAACTATAAGCATCTCCTTTAGGTGAAGCAACCATTGTACTTGAGTACTCGGGTGCTACATATCCAAATTCACCTAAATCCCCATGGACAAAGCTACTCTCATTAGATTCGGAAGTAGTCATGAGTCTTGCCAATCCAAAGTCCATTATCCGAGCATCCAAATCCTCATCGAGAAGAATCACGTTGGAGCTAATATTCTGGTGCAAAATCGGAGGGTTGCAACCATGATGAAGCCAAGCAAGCCCCCTCGAAGCACCCAATCCAATCCTAAACCTCGTTGGCCAATCCAACAAATCTGCGTTCCCGTTCAACATGGAACCCAGAGTCCCATTTGATAAATGCTTGTAAACCAATAGCTTCTCATCCTCCACTACGCAAAACCCCAACAGTGGAACCAAATTTGGATGCCTTAGCTGCCCTAACCTATTCATCTCCAACCGAAACTGCTTTTCCCCCAACTCACATGTACTAAGCCGCTTAATTGCAAGAGCTGATCCATCAGGTAACACAGCATTGTAAGTAATCCCCGTTCTAGTGGAGACTATAACGTTCTCGGCACTAAAATTACTTGTGGCAGCCAACAAATCGACCAACTTTAGCTTCACTAGTGGTTTCTGGAACAACATAACCTGAGTAAGCTTGTGAGCCCTCAATATCTCGGCCCACCCACTTCCGTCATCTCTTCCACCAATCCCATAACCTCTCTTCCTTCTTTTACTAGATCTGGTAAAATACCACCACCACAAACCAAAAGCTAACAACAACGAAGCTGCGGCACCAAAAACCCCAGCTGCAATAATAATAGCCAAATTTTTCTTACTCAATCCACCACATTTTCCCAAGGGTCCTCCACAAAGCCCACTATTCCCACTCAAATCAAGCTCCAACAAATCATACTGAAACGAGGGCACCCTCCCAGATAAATCGTTATTTGCAGCTGAAAATTTTTTCAACCTTCCTAGATTAGAAATCTCATAGGGTATATTCCCATACAATTTGTTATCATCTAAAATCAAATTATTCAAATACGCACAGTTAACAAGATCTGAAGGTATTTGACCGGTCAAATCATTATGGGATATATCCAAAGTGACCATATAAGGCAACCAATTACAGATTTGACGTGGGATTGAACCGGAAAGACTGTTACCAGCTAGATCCAGGGTCTGGAGGCTGTGACAATACTGTAAAGAATCTGGGATTTTTCCTGTAAGGTTAAAGTCCCTGAGCTCGAGGCTGATAAGACGATTTTCACGGTCATTCCAGCACGAAACACCAACGAACTTGCAAATGAATCCCACGGATGAATTTGAAAAGCTCCAAGTGTTGAGCTTCCCTTCTGGGTCATTGAATGAACTCTTCAGCTCTTGCAAACACTTAACATCATCTTCCGCAGAGACCCATTTGGAAAACAGTACAGAAATCAGCAATAATGAGGTGAATATGGATCTGCTGTGAAAAGGAGTCATTGCTGATGATTCTAAGATGGGCAAGTGTCGAAGGCTTGAGCCTTAAAGAGAGCGGAGATTATTTTGCGGTGGTTGGGTGTGCAAGAAAGAGAATGTGGTTAGGTTTGTTGAGCTATGGAGGTCACTCAACTATGAGCAAAATTTTATTTTCGTTCCAATTTCATCACTAAAATTTCAACTTTGTTCCCTAGAATTTTATCCTCTTAAAAGTTTCCAACGTAGAAGATATATTTTTTCATCTGTACTCTTTTTTATGTTATTTTGCTTCATTGGTTGGAGTGGGGTCCAAGGGATGCATATAATTTGTGTCAAAACTAAGAAGCTTCATTAATGTTCCATAAGGAATGCTTATAATTTTATGTGTCAAAACTCTTATCTATGACCAAACCTCATGACGAAGATGAACACGAACACGAATACATGTGATCTAGATTGAGTATTTTATTTCCTTCTTTTTTTACAGTGAATAATCTATGGATACTTTAGGAATCAATTGTGCGAGTCACGTGTGAAATTTTTCACTTTTTGCCACTCATTTGAATCCTACATTTCGATCGTCCCATTTGTCCGTTCCCATCTCGAATTGTATTGTCAAAGAACTCATTAAACCCTTGTTAAAACCCAATTTTTGGTCCAAAACACATTTTTAAAAAGTATTTTGTTAGAAAATATGTTGTTAAAAAATAAGAAATTTTTGGATTTAAGTGTAAAATTATTTTATTGGAGAATGTATAGTTGAAAATGAGTTTTGAAAAAAATAGAATAAGTTTTTGGAAAATTGGAGGCCAAACATAGCCTAAAATACCGATGGTTCAGTAAGAGGTGCGGATAAACTATTTTGACCCTGCAAAGAATAAAAGTAATTGAACCAGAATCCTAGCTCTCGAGACTATTTCATAAAATTCTAACAAATCCTCCTACTCCTCAAAGGCCGTATTATACATTGAAATCTCGTCTGATGAGAATGCACTACCAACAATAGTATAATATCCGGCACTTGCCAACACCTTTCTTAAATTTGGGTACCGAGTTTGCAACAAATTGAAAATTGAGTGGCTACGCTTAAAACATTAGTGACCAAGGGTTCTATTACTTTCTTTATCAATAATAAAGGAATGAAAAACGACGACGGACGGTGAGAAAGGTGATTTGATAATGACAAGGTGTTTGACTAGAGATTACAGGTGAGTTTAATTTCAAATAGCACAAATTTCGTGTTTGACCGAATTAGAGGCTGCACGTGGGGTCCACCGAAAGGCATAAGTTTGGTCCACCAAGAATGGCATGTTAGACATTGCGCTTGTAATGAAGCACCATTAAGCACAATACTTTGACTAACTTTATAATATTAAGCCCTCGTTTGAGCCCCATTTTATGAAAAAATAAATTTTTGAATAGTATATTGATGAGAAAT
>NC_036243.1:14005693-14032062 GCF_002742605.1 Olea europaea var. sylvestris | reverse complement strand
ATATATATATATATTATATATTAATATATATCACTCCGTGCATGGAGAAAAAAATTTACGTCATACCACATAATTTTTCTTGAGCAAAATGATGTATTGAGAAAATTGTTGCGAAAAAATAATAAATAGTAATAAAATAATTGATTTTTTTTAAAGAACAACGACTTATACACATTTTTTAACGCATACGTTTAATATCCGTTTAACTATTTTCGATATTTATTTAGATCATTTGATGTGTCTATGATATAGTTCTTGAAGTGAGTTTCGAGAGAATATAAAATATTTATCGATTCGACTATCATACAATCGTTAATGAATTTTTAAAGTTAACTTAATATCAAAAAATTTCAAAAATATAGTTTGAAAATGCCTATTTTGATGTCCCGTAACATTTGCTACGATTAGCCATTTCACGCATCATTAACGACGTGCAATATTATGTCGCGAGTACTTCAAAATGATATTAAAAATGTTATATTTCGATTTTGTTTGATATCCCGTATGAGCCTGAAAATGAACAAAAAAATATAAGCTAAAAATAATAATAATAATTTACATAAACCATGGAGATTTATGCTATTTTTTTTTTTACTTTTATTTGTAATACATTTTTTTAATATTTAATTTTAAAAAATTAAATATATCTAAATATTTACTTAAAAATGTTGAAGTTAATATTTTTTACCTATAAGTAACTTTTACACTTATAATTTTTTATTACTTTTAAATAACTTGAAGTGATTTGTTTACTTATAAGTAACTTTTTACGTTCTAGATAGTTTAATCTTTTCTTAATATTTAATTTTAAAAACTAAATATATCCAAATATTTATAATAAAAAATTTTAAGTTCACATTTTTTTTTTATATATAAGTAGCTTTTGCAATTATAAGAGAACGAGGAAATAATATATATATATATATATATATATTATGTAGTTTTTACAATTATAAGTTTTTTATTTTAAATAACTTGAAAATCTCTTCTTTTACTTTTAAATAACTTAACCGGTTTGAGAACTGGTTTGGCAACAGGAAAAATTCTATTTAATAATACTGTAGGACTCTTTCTCCTAATTCTCACGCCATTAACTATCAACCATAACTTATATATTTAAATTTTTAAAATTATATTAATAAAAAAATTATTGTAAATAAAATGTAAAAAAAAAAAATCATATTCACTCCATGCATGGAGAAAAAAATTTACGTCATACTACATAATTTTTCTTGAGCAAAATGATGTATTGAGAAAATTGTTGCGAAAAAATAATAAATAGTAATAAAATAATTAAATTTTTTTTTAAGAAAAACGACTTATACGCATTTTTTAACATATATGTTTAATGTTCGTTTAACTATTTTCGATATTTATTTAGATCATTCAATGTGTCTATGATATAGTTCTTGAAATGAGTTTCGAGAGAATGTAAAACATTTATCGATTCGACTATCATACAATCGTCAATGAATTTTTGAAGTTAGCTTATTATCGAAAATTTTGAAATATAGTTTGAAAATGCATATTTTGACGTCTCGTAACATTTGCTAAAATTAGCCGTTTCGTGCACCGTTAACGACGTGCAATACTATACCACGAATACTTCAAAATGACATTAAGAATGTAATATTTCGACTTCATTTGATATCCCGTAATAAGCCTGAAAATGAACACAAAAACATAAGTTAAAAAAAAACCACATTTAGCAAACCTCCGTGCACGGAGGTTTATCCACTTTTTCCCCCCTTTTATTTGTAGTACATTTTTTATTAATATTTAATTTAAAAAATTAAATGTATCTAAATATTTACTTAAAAATATTGAAGTTAATATTTTTTACCTATATGTAACTTTTACAATTATAATTTTTTTATTACTTTTAAATAACTTGAAGTAATTTTTTTACTTATAAGTAACTTTTTACATTCTAGATAATTTAATTTTTTTATTAATATTTAATTTTAAAAACTAAATATATCTAAATATTTATACTAAAAAAACTTTAAGTTCACATTTTTTTTATATATAAATAGTTTTTGCAATTATAAGAGAATGAGGGATTAATATTTTTTTTTTTTTTTACCTATAAGTATCTTTTACAATTATAAGTTTTTTTATTTTAAATAACTTGAAGTGAATTTTTTACTTATAAGTAATTTTTTATCTTTTAAATAATGTAATCTCTTCTTTTACTTTTATATAACTTAACCGGTTTGGAAACTGATTTGGCAACAGGAAAAAAAGTCTCAATATTCTGTCTTTCTTTTTTTAGTTTATCCCATATGTGCTTCTTTTTTTACAACTGACACATAGACACATAAATAATTTAACATCGTCCTTCCAACATCGTGTACTCAACATTAAAATATTTATTAAGTCACTATGTCTCAATTTTTCTTTTATAAATAAGTTAACACAAAGTTTCAACTTCACATCTGCAACTGCAAAAACAAAAAAATTATCGTTACCATTTACAGTTTCCATACTTTAAAATATTCTAACTTCTATTATTTTGAGCTAAATCCTACAAAATGGATAGATAAAAAAAGAGTTTGACCATATACATATATATTTAATTTTTAGAATTTTTTTCTTCGTATTATAAATAATTTGTTTCGATTTAATTTTTTTTTCATTTTATGATAAAACATAACTTTTTTAAATTTTAATTAAATTAAATTTATTTTAAATTTAAATTATCTCAATTTAATTAAAAAAATTTATTATAACTTTTTCGAGTTTTTTATTTTTCTCTGCAATTCTTTTTTTGGTTCTTTAATTTGTTAAATCATTTAATTTTCCTCATTTCACGGACACATAGCTCTTGATTATTGAATCAAAATACATTGAGAGTTTTATTACTTTGTCAATTATTTAACATATATATCACACTGTAGCAAATTTTCTTTGCTTTTTTTTTTTTATCGTGAGATCAAAAACCACGTCGTATTATTTTCAATCATTTTCTGTTTACTTTTTCCCCCATTTTCACACGTTACAGCCATGCCTCTTTGCTTCTCCATTTCCGCACACAATCACCCATCATTTTTCACTGGGTTCTTTCCATTTGGTTGACCAAAAAATAATATCGGTCAAAATGTTTACCAACTATTTGAATAATAATTTACTAAGGCGGTTCACTAAAATTCCCCATTAAGTGGCTATTGCTCTCTCTCACTTTATGCGTACTTTATCTCTCCACACCAAACGAAATATTACCAGATTCCCTTACTCTTTCTCAAAAATTTGAGTTCTTGAAACCTTCGAAGGGGAGAGATCTTAAGAAGGCAACTACAGTATGAGGTGAGAAGGCAATCCAATCATAGACAGGCAAACAATTTCTTCTACTAGAGTTGTATAACAGTACCTTCATATTGTTTTCTCAATAATTATTATCCCTGTTCTTCAATCATTTACTACCCAGTCAATGTGCCTATCTTTCATTTATCCTTGTTTTTTTTCTTTTTGGTTACATTTAATATCTGTTTTTATTTAGGTTTGTGAAAGTAGCTACTTTTATCGGGTAACTGCAATTGGGTTTTGAAAGTTCATGCTTTTTAAAGCTAAATTAGTTACGTTTCGAGTTTATTGCATGAATTTTATGCAAATGGCGATTTGGAATTTACGTTTACATTTTTATGTTTACATTTTGGCTTTGTTTAATTAGCATGTTAATGAGGTAAAGATAAATCAAGGAGAAGCTTCCGAAATCAACACCATTTTGGATCCGAATATTGTAGAGGTAATTACTTCAACTCTTCCGCTTTATATGTCAATGCAGTTTTTTTCCTGTTCTCAATGTTATGCAAAAGAGAAAAGAGTTGTGGTTGTACATGGTAAAGATTTTTAATGTGCAAGGCAGTATATGCTTGATTCTAAATGTTTTAATATCTTGCACCTTTACCTGTGATGCTGATTCTGATCAATATTTTTGAATTGGCTTTCTTTCTTTGGAAGAAAATGAAGTGTTCTATACTAAGTTCAATCGTGAGATCTCTCAAACTTTAAGAAGATGTACACAGACGGTATAAAATGAAATTCCACTTGAAAGGGCAAGAGGGAAGAAGACATCAATTTCAAATTCATCACTTCTTTTGGGTTCAAATAGTAGTAATTTGTTGTTTCTTCTATATTCTGGTGTTTGGGTTTTGCCACAGATGGTCCCAAAAGAAGTAGGTGATTTGTGGATGGCTTATAATCTGATCGTCGAGAGTGATACCGTCTTAGCTATCCAATCAGGTGCCTTTTAGTTTCAATTTCAAATTTTTCCTTTTAATTCTTGTATGCATTGGTTTATTCAATGTTTTTACTATTTCTAGAATATATAGCTTTGCATGAATCATGGTACGCTTTTTTATGTTGTATTTCGAAATTAGATAAGAATGCCATATTAGTACTGATTGTTATTGCATGTGGGAAATTTCTGGCTAAACTTTGACTTCATCTTGTAAAGGAAACATCCAATCGTAGGACCTTAATAAATTATCTTCGTAATTCGTTGTAGGAAGTTTTGACAAAAGTTGCTTCCAGAAGAAGAGATACCGAAACTAAAATTTGAAATCAAAGTAGATGTCAAATATTTTTCACAAAAACAAAAAAAAAATCAATTCAAAATCTTGAATTATTAATAAAAACACCAAGGGTCTGTTCTCTTCGTGTTTCAGTTTTGTAGTTTTGAGTTTTGAATTCGTTTTGAGTTTTGTGTTTTAAATGTTTGTTTTAAAATTACTTGAAATATGTTCTCTTTGTTATTCTGAAAAACTGTTTTTCAAAACATAAAACTGGAAAAAGCTTTTACTTTGAAATTTTGAGAATATTTTTTTTATAATATTTTATTCAAGAAATCTGATTATTCAATAAATTTTAATAGTTTAATGTTAATTTAGTATTAAACATGGTATTAGTTGAATTTTATAGAATTATTTCATGTTAGCCATTGAATTTTATTTTTATTTTAAACTGGTAACCAACTTTAATTTTTCTTCTAATTTGACCGTTATACACGTTTCTGTGATTAAAACTAATGACTTGTCCATATCTCACAGATTGTTTGAAATTCTTAAAACCAATTCCATTTGTAATAATTTTTCATTTCCATCACTATGCAAGCAATGAAAAATATACAATAATGAGTAGCAAATTCCACCTCATTTTGATTCAGGGCGATAGTTTTTAATCGTGCATAAATACAGAATGGCCAAACTGAAACAGAAACATAAATCGAAATTTAATAACATGAAACATGTTCGTGGAATGTAAAATTTGCCTTGATTAAAACGTCAAGTGTACAAATTACTTCAAAAGTCTATAATCCTTTTGAGGCAAATAATACATTTGATGCTATTATACTCTCAATCAAGTATCATATCCAAAAAAATAACATCCCCTCTATTGATCCTTTTTTTTTTTTTTTATCATCCCCTCTATTCTAATGCAAAAGAATGCGTGCAAAAGATGTCATAGCTCCATAACTTGTGCTTTCCATTCACAATCTGGTAGTACAAATTTGATCTTCTCTATTGACTTGCAAATTCCACAGCAACTCTAGTCGAAGGAAGATGAGTTCTCTAAAACGACAGCGTGAGGGTTTGAACCTAACCAAAAAGTTTCACAAAATTCAAAATTAGCATAAAATTAAAGCCAATCATATGACAGTGAGATAACAAGAAATTATAATCCTTCGGATGTCACTTTTCTAATGACTGAATGAGCATAGGTTGAAGCTACTTGAACTATAAAGACATCAGGAGCCGATATCTTCATGCAAATATACCAAAGCAGCAAAAGAACTTGAACAATTGGCTTGAGCATAAGCATTAAGGGACAAAGGTACTCGTACCATTTTGTTAATATGAATAGATGAGTTCGCTAAAACGGGAGTGTGAGGATTTGAACTAATGATTATAGTCCAAGGTACTCGTCCAAAACGGATGACAAACAAACGTTTTTGTTTTTTTTTTTTTTTTTTTTTTCGAAAATTATGATTTAATTCATTTTTCTTGACTCGATTGGATAGGATAGTAATGATTGTTCTGTCCCCATTTCATTGCCATTCTTAATTTCCTATCTTACAAAATATTAGAAAGGATATCCATGTTTTAAATTCTAAATTATGAAATGATTTTCAATTATTCATAATAAACACATTTCCAAACATATTATACAACCCAATTTTTTCACCAAAAAATTTCTAAAATAAAAAAAATAAATCCATAATCTCCCATTTTTACCCCTATTAGCTTTCCAAATTTTCAAGGTGAAGCTCCCCACAAAACCTCTGCAGCAATGGTGGCTGCTTCAGCTTCAGAAACGCATCCCTCTTTTAATATCTCCAATATTTCTTGCTTAAAACTCCTCTCTTTGCCTTAACCCTTCCCCAATCTCCAGTTGGATTGTAAATTTCACTACATATCGTGCAAATCGATTACTTCCCAACCTCTGCAATTCCACAAGTTTCTTGATCATATCGTACATAAAGAAATAATACATCCAACTTCCAACTGGTACATGAACACTTTCTCACCATTCCATCCAGTTTATCACTAAATCCCTTGGAAGTTCAATGGAATTTAATCATTTGCAACTACAAGAAGCCATGTTAAGCCTTATTCTGCCGTATGGACATAACAGGGCTTTCATCTTCACACTTTCCCTCTTTTATCAACATCTTTTTAATCTTCCATTTGAAAATAAGTTAACCTATGCACTCTTTCAATTTTATTTCTAACCTTTAATTTGCATATCTTCCCTGCAAAACCCTTTTCTTCAAAATTTAACACCTGAACTTCACCATGTTTGACACTCCCAAAAAGAAATTGGAAATTCTGCGCAAGCAACCATCTATATCACCAGCACAAATAGGATAACTGCTTATGGAACCATTAATTACTCTCATTTACGACCATAACCAAGTAGAATTACATAAAAATTGAGAACCCAACGAACATATACCACACGCGTAGAGAGATGTAGAGAAATGTATACTTATTCTCAAAGTTCTCAAAGCGAATCAGTAAAATCAACAGGAACAACCATGTGGTCAGAGCTATACAAATCCTTAAATCATAAAGCCCTAAATCAGAAAGTTTCAATCTTCCATACCTTTGAAGACGGCAGACCAGAGACTGCACCACAGACGCACCACGCACAGAAGACCACAGACGACAGATGTACTCGCGCACGGCGTAGAGAGTCAAGATGCAGACCCACGGTAGTCGGAAAAGAGAGATGCAGTGAGGGAAAAGGTAAAGGAGTGGAAGGAAAGCGAGACGTAGGGATTGTGAGAAACGAAAATGAGAGTGTGTTTGCCGTGTTTTGTAAATATAATGGGTTTTTGCTAGAAAACACTCAAAACGTCTATTTAGATGTTTTGAGTTTTGTGTACAATTTTTTTTTTCCAAAATTTATTTTCGAAAATGGGAAAGAGAACGAGTTTTTACCGTTTTAAAAAATCGAAAACAGAAAACGTCTTGAAAATGACAAAGAGAACAGTCCCTAAACCTTTACAGCTAGCAATCTTCAATAATCACTCAATAACCTTCTAATCCACAAATCTATTCGACTAAAAAAGAATAAAGATTGAACACAACAAATGAGATCACCAACAAAAAAATTAGGACTTCGTAATTTATAGTAATTCTCAGCTTTTTGCATCTTGTGTGTGTATCGTGTTAAGCAAGTTTAAATTCATTTTATCATAAAACGACAACCTGATCATCCTCGAGGCACGAATATATTTATTTTATCTTTGTATATAGCAGCAAAATATTAAAGCATTGAGAATCACATTTTTTTTCACTTTTATTATAGGTCCCTACTATAGTATAAGAGCCTTAATCTCCTGATGAAGATCTTTTGGCTATTTTTGTTGTTTTCAATTTTCAGATGTTGAAAGAGCATCTATAGCCTCTGCAACCTTCTATTTCGATTAGAAGAACATCCAGGAGGACTTGAGCAGTTGAAACAATATGATGAGTTAAAACAATATGTTGTTTTATTTATTTTCCTTGTCGATAAATCTGAACATTGATGCAAATGTTTTTCACAAGTGGAAAATTTTATTTTGATCGTACTAATTGAAATGGCAAAATGCAGCTAATATGGCACTAAATTTTCTTTGTAATCAACTTTAAAATTTTGTTTAAATATTTAATTTTCTTATCTTATAATAGGATTATCAATATGTGTTCATCGCTGTTTTTATTTCAATTTTTAAATTCTACAATATAATGGATAACATTGGAGCAGCATGGGAAGGTGCTAATGATGCTCGTGTTTCCATTTCTACAAAATGACTGAGACCAATTGTTTTTCCAACCATTGACAAGGTTGAATTTATGCCCTAAATTTGCTAAATATAATCTAGGATGGAAACATACTAAATCTTGTAAAAAATTTGCTTCAGTTTGAAGTCTTTTATTCAATGATATTGTACCAATTTTTGGCATGGAAATAAGGTCTTGAGAAGGATAGTGGATTTCTTTCCAGATCATCGCAATAATATATTTTTCTTGTTGAATATCTCTATTTTCTAATGTTCCGGAAATTTAAATATTGGTTGATGCAATTAGGACAGAAGTTCTCACAACCACCGATTAAAGATATGAACTATTTGAAAACAAGATCCATGCTGAGCGTCCTTGACCTACAGAACTATGAGAAGAATTCTAAGAAATGATTGTAGTATACATATCATCTACAGAACATATCAATCTTTAATTTTTGCTTCATCTATCTGTCTATGGTTTTATATCTTACTATTTTGATCCAGTTGAATTTCACTACATCAGTTTGTTTTCTTATTACAAATTCATTTATTCAGAGATAGATGGTTGAAAATCGGTTCAAACAATTATTAGTTTAAAATGTAATTAATGAGAATTCAACATGTTTAACAAACTAATATTATCTTGAAAATAACACAGCCCGTGCATTGCACGGGCAGGTGACTAGTTTCACAAAAACTTATATAAATACATAAATTATTCTGTGGTGGATATAATTACAAATCTCTATCTTGTTACCCTAACAGTGCATGAAATTTAATATGAATGTAATAAATTTGATTATAGTCAACTTATCTAACATGGTTGTTAATATTACTTTGAAGCTTTAATATGCTTGAATAATTCATATAATATTATCATGAGTAGAAGGAAATACGAGTTGTACTTTCTTTTCTTTATCTTGCTCTAGATTTTTGTTCCGTTGGATTTTCCTAGCAATGTTTTTAATGAGACAACTTTTGTAGCGGACTCAAAAGAATAAATGTACTCTTTTTCTTTCATTAGGATTTTTTCACAGGTTTTTCTTAATAAGGTTTTAACAATGTATATTCTTTGTGTAATGAATGTTTATAACATAAAAGACATTTACCCTAAAAATAATACTCTTATATGTATGAGACTCTTGGAGAGATTAACATAAGCTATTTTTGGGATTATCATGTCACTACAATCATCAAAGGCTAATAAAATATGTCTTATGAAGACGGTGTTATTGAAGACAGTAGAAAACAACATGAGACATATTTCATCAAAAATGTAATATTGAAGACATTGGTGTCCAAGACGGTGATGAATTAATATAAGAATTGAAATTAGGAGGAGTGACTGTATTCTTTATCTTTCGATCAAGTTTTAACTCTCTAAGTTTTCTTGACAAGATTTTAGTGAGATAGTATTTTATTACTCCAAATTATTTTTACTCTTTTTTCATTTGTAGGCATTTTGTCCCATTGAATTTTTGCCACATAATGTTTCAATGGGATAGTTATTATGTAAATACTAAATAGTCATTTAAGGGGGGAATGTGGTAAATATAGAAGTATTTATAAGTGACTTTTATACCCCACAATCCGAGTCATTATGACTATTGTATAATTTGTAACACCAATTCTGCCCTATAAGTATGAAGTTTTAGTTCTTAATAAAACACACAAGTTTATTAGCTTTTAACATTGTACAATTTATTTATGGGTGTAGTAGCATATCAATAATTTTTTCGACATAATTTCTAAAGTCGATGAACTTATTCAACTTAGTACATCTAATCAACTAGTAGTCTTTTTCATTTCATTATCAAAGTGAGTAAGCTGGCCTTCAACTCCTAGACGGATTCTTCTTGGATCAAAACGTGTTATGTTACTATCATCTAAACGTGTGTGTTGAATAAAATTCTATACCAATTACATTACGTGATTTGTTAAATAGTTTATAAATACATTGAATGTCAACTTGCCATAAATTGAATTGACTAGAGGCTATGATGTCATTAAAACTCGATTAAGTTCGAGAAATTTAAATTTTCAACATCAATACTCGATTAACTATAACTACCCGCAAATAAAATAGCAACTTTGAAATGGTATTAATTGAGATTATCCCAATATATGCCGTCAATGGATTTGAAATTGAATTTATTGTAATGTCAAAACAAAGTTTTATAAAGAGTATAGTATGATGAGCATGTAAAACTTAACTTTCAGAATATTAGTTGAGACGTCATATTGATTGACTTAATGAAGATTTAAAGACCTCAACAATTACATTTAGATTTGAAAATATTCAACGTGTTTAAGGCTACAATAAACATCCACACGTGTGTTTATAATTATATTTAGACGTAGAATTATATTCTTGGATGGATTAAGATTCAGAGGAGGGTCGACATGGACGTCCAGAGTGGTTTAATCTTTTATAAACCTCTTTAAAAAGTTAAAAAAATAATTTAATTAATCAGGGGAATAGTGAGCGTTTTGGTCTGATTAATCAGCAAGACTCCAACTAAAATGTCATCGTTATTAGTTAATTGAAAGGAAAATTAATATCAAGTAATTTAGGAATAAATGAGATGCAACCATTTACTTTTAGAATTATTCTTTGAGTACATAATAATGTACATAAGGCCCAGGCGACCCTCCAATAGCGGGGCGTCGGGTGTCAAAAATATTTTGGACACCCTTATGTGCCCCTCTAATGTACCCATATGATAACTCATTTTATGTACCCATAGAATAACTCTTACTTTATTGGTCTACATATAAATAATTTGTTTAATTTAATTAGCTTAGGTGGGTTGGACCTCAACGAGGCCAGATGCGCCCTGATTTTTTGGAGGGAGGGAGCGGGGGGGAACCAATATAATAATCATAGTTATCAGACTCGACCTGGGCATCGATCCGGACAACGCAATGGGTCAGTGGTTCAACCGGTGATCCAGTGCTTCGACCGGTGGGTCAATTCTCGTCAAATATATTTACCATCAACTAAATTTACTATGTTATTTTGGTGGCTAAAGAACAACCTTATAAAAAAAAATGCAACAAACACTAGATCACATGTTATGGAAAATCCATTTGCAACATCAAAATTCAACAAACACTAGATCACTTTAAAGTTGCACAAAAAAATCTTATTTTCATATATTTCAATGGCTCAAATTTGATATTCATCAACAAAATACTTAAATTCCAGACTTTTTTTTTTTTTTTTAATATCCTTAAAACCAATCATTCATTACATCTCTAAGATGCAAAAATAGCTTAAAGTTCCTTGATTCCGATCATCATATCACACATTATAGAAGATTTCATAGCCAAAATAAGGATGTTGCTAGTCTAAAATAAAGATGTTGCAGTGATTACAACTATTAACATATCCCTTTGCTACAAAATATCAAATACCTTTAGAGCATATCCCCATAGCCAAAATAAATTACAACTATTAACATATCCCCTTTGCTATAAAATATCAAACACCTTTAGAGCATATCCCCCGTAGCCAAAATAAAGATGTTGCTACTTGCTAGCCTAGAAGCACCCCTTCCAAAAAGTCAGTAATTACAAGTACACCTTTAGAGCACCCCCTAATCACCATTAAGCATAATGACCGCCATTGTCCCCATCATATCCACCACCCATCTCACAAACTTTTCTCCAAACATCCTTCTCCACACAGACCATGCCCACCACGCAACCGACTTTCGTGCCCAAATGGTAGAAAAAAAGAAAGGTCCCCTATTCGCATGGATTTCACATTCTTCTGGGCTTGCTTGTTCATCAACCAGTGCAACATGGGGGGCTATTGTTTCATGGATTCCGTATCTTAAAACTTGAAATTGGAGATTGGATTTTTTGGAGTTGTTGAATTGCAAGAGATTGGAGACGGCGGCTTAACTTTTTGATTTTGCAACAATCCCTAATGTTTTAGAAGTTGTGAGGAGACGGGAGTGAGGAAACCGAAAAGATGGAAACTGAAAATTGGAAAGAAACAAAGGTTAATAAAGACCTGGTGGGTCAAAGGAAAAGTGGTACCCGATTTTTATGAAAAGCCAGTGGTTCAAACGGGTTGATAGAGAGCTGATTGTTCAGCCATAAATTCATTAAACTCGGACGGGACTTGGGTCCAATTCGACGGGTTCTGGACCGAACTGGCTAGTCCGGTCCGGATTTTATAACTATGATAATAATGTTTTAAGAAATTTGTGACTGTTGCCGTCCCACATCGGCTGGAGAATAATAAATAAACTTATATACGAATTATTTAGTTGGCGAGCTTATTGCAAAATTGAACAAGATAATTAATCTCGGTGCTTTTTTACATGGTCGTCTTTGTTAATTTCTCTTGTGCTTCCTCCGATGCTAAAGTAATAGAGAGAATTTATGCGTGAGACTATGAACTGAAAATAATGAAAAACATATCTCAAAAACGATTCAGCCTTATTCCTGCTCCGATTCAGTCTTCTGCAAATCATGATTCAGCCTCCTGCGGTCCTACCCCTTCTGGCTTCTGCTATTGACTCCTCACGTTGCTTGTCAGTCAGTTCAAACCCTAAGGTCCCTAACCCAAAACCCAAAGGTCAGTAACGGTTTTTTTATTCCCGCCCGATGACTACTGGTTCTGTTCCATTAGTTAATTAGTTATGCTTTGAAATTGAGCATTTACTTCTGTTGACACTTGACACACTATTACCGAATGTATCTCATTATCTGCCATCTGTTCTGGAATTTGGAAATGAATTTATCAATTTGTGATTTGTGAGATTTATTTCGGGAACTTCATCAAAAATTCAAATTAGAGGCAGCATTATTAGGCAATTGTGAATTATTTATGCTTAATTTTGTAGCACTTTTACAATGGCATCGGTGGAGGCGGAGGCGGAGGTGGAGGTGGAGATAACAATGACGGGTGTGATGACAACAACAAGATGAACAACAAAGACGAGGCCTTTATGGCATTGAATAAGGCCAGTAGGAGTCTTGAGAGTTTGCTAAAGAATTTGAAGGCAGCCATTGAGGATGAACAGGGGCGGACCCACATGGGGTCATGTGAGATCAAATGACATCACAGTTTGTTTGTTTGTTTTTTACCCCCTGCTGAAAATGTAATTTTTTTTTGGGAAAATTTCACAAGTAAGAGATTAAGTATGCCATATTTCAAAATTAAGAAAACAAGTTTCAAACTTCAAAAATCAGATTTTTATTATATTTTATTTATGATTTAATTAATTAATTAAATAATTTATTAATTAAATATATTTAGGTCACATATTTGTATAATTTGGTCACAAATTAACAATTCAACTAGTCATTTATTATTTTTTGGTCACAAATAAAAAATTTTATATCACAAATTATTATATTATCACAATTCAAAAGTTTTGTAGGTCACAATTTTTTCGTTGGTCACAAATTAAAAAATTAATTAGTCACGAATTAATTTTTAGTCACGAGTTATCAAATTATTGATCACAATTTATTTTTCGGTCACAAATCAAAGAATTTATAGGTCATAGAATATTTTTGGGTCACGAATCCAAAAATTTTATAGGTCACAGATTTGTTCGAGATTACAAATCAAAATTTAGTAAGTTATAGATCACATCATTAATCACAAATTCAAAAAATTATAGGTCAATAATATTTTTGGGTCACGAATCTAAAAATTTTATAGGTCACAGATTTGTTCGAGATCATAAATCAAAATTTTTATAAGTCACAGATCACATTATTACTCACAAATTCAAAAAATTATAGTTCGCATAATATTTTTGGGTCAGGAATTCAAAAATTTTATAGGTCACAGATTTGTTCGAGGTCACAAATCAAAGAATTTATAGGTCACAGAATATTTTTGGGTCACGAATCCAAAAATTTTATAGGTCACAGATTTGTTCGAGGTCACAAATCAAAGAGTTTATAGGTCACAGAATATTTTTGGGTCACGAATCCAAAAATTTTATAGGTCACAGATTTGTTCGAGGTCACAAATTTTCCGAACTAAAATAATTACTAATTGCAAAAAATTATATATTATAAAATAAACAAGTGCTAGACATAACAATTTTTTTACAAATTTTTGCAGCAGCAAGATCAAACTCTGCCATTCAGTAATCACTGGAAGCACTAGATGATACTTAAAATTCAATTTCCAAATCTAGCTTTCTAACCTAAACCCAAAAAACCAGACAAATATGGACACAGAAAAGAAGAAGAAACAGATAACAATGACGGGTGTGATGACAACAACAAGATGAACAAAAAAGACGAGGCCTTTATGGCATTGAATAAGGCCAGTAGGAGTCTTGAGAGTTTGCTAAAGAATTTGAAGGCAGCCATTGAGGATGGACAAGGGCGAACCCACATGGGGTCATGTGAGCTCAAATGACATCACAGTTTGTTTTTTTTTTCCCCCTGCTGAAAATGCTTTTTTTTTTTCTCTCCTGCTGCCTGTTCCCAAAGCCAAGTGACCAACCCAATTAATTTCCCTAGCCCAATGCCCAAAAAGTCCAAATTCTAAATTTATATCCATATCACAAGGTCTATATCCATTAGTTAATCCATAGATATATTATATAATCCACCAATTTTTTTCACAAAGTGTAAACACCGAACACGAATAGCAAACCACCGATTTCTCCTTTTTGTTCATAATACGTTATTCGAAAAAAATTTAATTTTTGACCCCACAAGTCGAAGTGTCTGGATCTGTCCCTGAGGATGGAAGAATATCAGGACCTATTTTGTTGATATATTTTGAACTGGAAAAGTCTGATTTGCTTTCCTGGCTAATGAAGTTTGGTGGGTTGAAAGAGCGATTACTGGCTGATGATCTCTTGGCAAAAGTTTTCGTTGAATGTGGAGTTGGACTCTTCAACAAGGTAATTGAATTTAATGAAATTAATTTAAATTCTTGTATGTTAGGATTGTTCATATTTAGCCCTTGTTTGATAACCATTATTTGAAAATAAATTTTTGTACATACTCATTTTCAACTATATATTTGTACAATAAAATATTTTACACGTAAATCTAATTTTTTTTCTACTTTTTAATTATACATTCCTTTAAAAATCACGATTCAAAACATTAATTTTTTTTTCCCCAAATAATGGGCATCAATTAGGGGCTTAGTTCGAAGCAAGAATTCTACTCTTGAGCCAATTGGTTGGATCACTTGAGCAAATGATAGTTGTCAAATGCCACTACACTAATAGATTTTCAAATGAAATGGTTAAAGCATGATAGAACATGATTTTCATAGTCAATTGTTCAAGGGGTTGTTTGTCTTTATTATATTGTTGTTGGTAAGGGATTTATCACTATTTATGATGAAAATGCTTTTGATATTTTTAGCAAGAGAAAATGATGTGTTCCTGAATTGATAAAGTCAAAAGGTTGCACCTTTAGTAGTTTGGATAAATTAAATTGGTAGTCCGACCCCCCATTTGGCCCCCATTCTTTTTAAATTTTAATGGTTGAAATACTAATTTTTTTTGAAAATTATGTAGTTGAAAAAGAGTGAAAAGTTTTCGATTTGCGTACAATATTATTTTATGAAAGATTGCGCGGTTAAAAATAAGAGAGAAAAAAGAATAAAAAAGAGACTGGGGGCTAAACGAGGGCAGAGTCTTATTTATAAGCTTAAAATATATGTCATTGTTTGAGCCCCATTTTTGCCAAGAAAATGCATTTTTTGAATTGTGTAATATGTGAAATGTGTGGTTAAAAAATAAGAAAAAGTTTTAAATTTTCGTGTAATATTATTTTATTAAAGAATATGTGGTTGAAATAATGTCAAAACACTGTTTACGAAAGTATTTTTTCAAAAAAATGAGACTCAAACAATGGCTATATGTACATTATTTACTTTTAGCAGTTAAAGTTTTTTTCTTGCTTGTATTAGTTATTTTATTGCAGTCGATGCTAAATGTGTGAGAACCCGCAGTGAACCATTGTAATAAAATATCGAATGTTTTAATTTTCTTACAACTTTTTTGCAAGTTTGATTATATCCTCATAACTCAAAAGTGTTTGGATTCGCCATGATGGTGGCTAAAAGTAGGAAGAATACCAAACTAATATTTCTCTATACAATTATAGTAGTTTGACATTATAATAATCTTTTTTAGTTCAAATCCATAAAAGTTGATCAAAGAGTATCACGTCATTTTTGACATCAACAGTTTGACGTTGAAGGAGGGCTGGATTGCCACCTCATATTTCCAAGCAGAATCAAGTTCCACAAGAATATCTCGGTTTGTTATTCTTGATATCCTTCAGTTTACAAATTGAGCTTCATTTTAGGATCTAGAAGTCATTCTAGTGTTAATTGCGACGGTATAAGAATCTCGAGTGACTGTCAAAGTCGCAGTGTCGAAGATGATTCCATGAAAATAGAAAATTTCCAACTAGCCACCTTACATAAGGTTATAAAACACTTCATGACATTGCCTCCGTTTAGTTCTGATTTTTCACCCAGAAAAAATCAATTTTTTGATCGTTACTTTCCTAAGTAAATCGTCGTTTTTTGCCTTTTTCACTCACAGATAAGATTCACTTTTTTCTCTAATGATCAAAAAATTGATTCTCAAAATCACTACCAAATAGGTCCATAAGTAACGAATCGTGTGAAATTAAATGAAGATCACATGTGCTATGAAAACTAAGGTGGAATCTCGTGATCAAGGCAGAGGTTTCTATCTAAAGGAACTTGCAGTTCCAGAGAGGAGTCCTCCATAAGTATAACTAACAACACTAGGGGGATGTCCCCAAAAAGAGCTCAAAAATTTGAGATGAGAAGTAAACTTGTTTGACCACCTAGGATGGCATGACTCATCTTACCAAGAAAGTTTTGCATTAAGTGGGATAGAAACCACCTCTAAATCTCTGCCACTTGTCGCTCATCTACATCCTATGAATACAACTATATTCCACCAACATCTGAAGCGTCAATTATTGATCGAATAACTAGTAATCAAGGTTTGATCTCTCAAAAAGAACTCAAACCTTAGGGAACAATCTGTAGTTGCCAATATGAGATCCCATGTCAAATGAGTTTAGGCCCTCTTTGACTCGATTAAAGAAGGCTATCTATAAATGGATTTAGACAAATCAGCTTGGCACATTGAGCCAGGACCCAATAGATGGAGGTTGGAGCCAAACTAAGACGATATCATAAGGAAACGGCGTTATGAATCCATACGAGTGTTCTCCCTTGACAGTAGCACTATCCACACCAATAAATCAAGAGGCTGATAAGACGGTATAGGGCACATGTTTAAGGCTTAAGCATCATCGTGACCCCTACAACAGTCGACCTTACCAAAAAACCTAATTCCATTAAAATTGCAGTTGCACAAGTTCGTAGTTTGGGATACTGTAACTTGACACTACTAGGGAGGCTTTTTTCATTCCATTTGTATATATAAAGGGACGAAGTGTGGATGAAAAGGGGGACGAATATCAAACTTTAATATTCCAGATTATAATACTTTTATTTAGTTCAAATCCATAAAAGTTTATCAAAGAGTGCTATGTCATTTTTTGATCTAAGCAAATAAATATATCACATAATTTGAAAATAGAAACTTATACATATTTTTCAAGTTTTCAATAAAAATATAATTTTAAAAATCATAAATACTTTAAGTCCTTGTTTGAGCCTCATTTTTGGGGGGAAATGCATTTTTGAACAGTTATTGATGAGAAATGTATGGTTAAAAAATAAGAAATTTTTTTTAATTTGCATGTAATATTATTTTATTGAAGAATATGATTGAAATGATGTTAAAATACTATTTAATGTTGCATTTTTCCCAAAGAATGGAGCTCAAACAAAGGCTAAATGAATAAGGCTTTGTTCGCGAAGAAGAGAGCTATATTCGATAGACTTAGTTTGTGATTGAGAATTTGAGTAGATATTTCTTAGCCCCCGTTTGAGCCCCATTATTTGTAGAATATAATGAGATGAATAGTATTTTTTTGAAAAATGCGTAGTTGAAATTTTTTTGATTTACGTGTAATATTATTTTATTGAAAATTGTGTGGTTAAGAATAGGAGAGAGAAAAATTTAATATAATATAATATAATATAATGGGGCTCAAACAGGGGCTTAGTTTTTTGCAATGATTGAACATTTTTATTAATTGGAATTGGCGCCCCTATCCGTCTAGGGCCCATGTTGCTATAGCACCCCTCAAATATATTTGGCTCAAAAAAAGCTCAAGCCTTGTTTGTTTAGGTGTGCCTTAGGTGGTCAACATAGAGTTGACTCACTATTTTTCCGTCTAAGACCCCGTTTTATTCTCATTTTTTAGCCATAAAAATGAAAAATATGACCGTTATTCATCATATCAAACCATCATATTTGACTTTCTATCTTTTATGTGAGTTTCGTAACAACAATATTTTTCCATTCTCATTCTTACAAAAATGGGTACCAAATGTGGTCAAGTGTGAGATTGGACTTTTCTCCCGAGTCTCGAAACTAGACGGATCTATAAAAAATTGTTGCAAAGTAACTTTTTTTTCCTTAAAAGAAAACTAAACGAAAATAAGTGAAATTATTTTTAATATGCCCTTCTTCTTTCCTTTTTTTTTTTTTTTTTTTTTAAATCGAGTTGTCTGTGACATTTCATTTTGATTTATGCGCATGGAAATAGGCGTGCTGTTGGACCTGTCACTCCCGACCAACTCATACCGCTTGCACAACCTGTCTATGTTCAATCACCTTTCAAACTCCGACAAAAAGCATGCGGAGATGCTCACGATATTGAATATATAAAATTTAAAATTGCACATAGCAAATGTGTGTATATATATAATTGATTAATTCACAATTTTACTGTTTCTAATGATGTAATCACTTGATATTTAAGAAACAACTAACACACTAGACAATATATCCTAGTTTGTTTGAGATTAAAATCAAAATTTTAGTAGATTTAGATAAAACTGAAGTATGTAGCTGAAAAGTTGTGAATTCTATAAAATATATGATGAAAATTATTACTAACTTTTGACTTATTTTAAAATTTAAAGTTTAGTTTATACCAAATATGGTCATAATGCACAAAATATTAATAAAAATATTGTAAAAAAAAATAAAAATATTGAATCCCAACTTTGAGAGCCCCCACCGCCCTGCCCTTGGAGTATCGTGAGGGAGGTAAATCGTGAGATGTGTTTCATCAGGCCAGAGAACAAGAGCTTGCCCGTACACTGGTGTCTACAAAGAGTCCAATTTCATATCTCAGGAATTGAACCCTCATAATACGTCTGCCAACAAGGTTGAGACTACTTCACTCCTGTCCTTCGTACCATTGAATTATGCCCCGAGGGGCAAAATAATGTAAAATCCACACTTAGAGATCCAACAGCACTTGTATACTATTGAATGGTATGGTCTAAATGATGTATCTAAACTTGCATCGAGGTCGAGTCAAATCGAGCCAATTATCATGCTCGACAATTTTTTAATTCTTTATTGACTAATTAAAAAATAAAAAATACAAAATACAAAAGCTATTGGGAGCATGAGAGCTCATAACACATCACAACCCGTCTCTTCAGATGTATCGAACTCCGTATGGCCAACACTAAATTTAAAATGAGCCAGATGTGGACTCAACTCGTCTCGACTTATCGATTCACTTTCACGCTTTCCTTAAACCAGAAGGCACGCAAAAACCAACTCAAAACTAAAACAACCGTGCCACATAAATACTGTAGTTTACACTTTGGTTTACACTCCATCATCTGGCATGATCTGTATTGTTGATTTTGAAGACGTACATCATCTCATTGTACAGATTCTCTCGCATAATTCAAACTAAAAATCTAAAAAATCCAGACTTGTAGCCATGATAATGTTACTGGACTGATTCTTCTCCATCAGAATGACTGAATGAGAATGTCTTCTTGTCCACTCCCACCCATAATCATTAGTCCTATCATCTGATCATTACAGTTCACCATAGTAGGCCCCAGAGTACTCACTCTTTATAAATGTGGCCCTTCTTCACCACTCTTAAGTCTGTATGTTTTTTTGTGTGCGAATCAATGGTGGAGTACAAGAGAGAAGATCAACTAAAAGCAGTCTGGTTCGCAGCTGCAACGGCGGCGCTCATGGCCTGTTTTGAGTGTCATGGTTGTTTCACAGTGGCGCGTGTGGGTGTTCCTCTCTCTAAATCTCCTGCTCTTGGCCATTCTTTTCAGTTCTACTACTTCTCAAAGTCAAAGCCCATCAAACGAAACTGTTCAAGAAACTGAAGAAAAACTCATCAAGATTGAGAGAGAGAAGAAGATGCAATATGACCCCTTGATTTCAGCAAGTGATGAAGATGATGTGGTGGAAAAGGAATGTAATCAGCTGTCAAAGGAGGAATTGAACCAGAGAGTGGAAGCTTTCATCACCATGTTTAGGCAGCAATATTTGGTGTCTGATGCAAGAGTAAAGGGCTGTAGGACTCCTCCTCCATCCAAGGGCATATCAGTCAATTCACATTCAGGTTACGACATCTCAGTTTAATTTTTCCTATCGAAATTGAGTGTTGGGTACGTCGAAGAAAGTCGAACTTATTTCGTGTAAAAAGAAGTGAGTTTTCGCTCCTAATCTTGATCGAGATTGATATTGCTAGGTTCAATGAAATTCATTATTACTGAATGCAATTTTTGCCGTGAAGCAAGGCATGATGGACGTTATAAAAGAAAGAGGAGATAGATAGCAGGTGTTTCACATCTTAATTTATTTTTGGTGATTGTAAATCAATTGAGATAACTGTTTTTGAATTCAAAAAATTGTGAATTCTTGTTTTCTCTGCTTCTACTAGGTTTGGTAGTAGTTTGGTTTGAGTTGGTTTCGACTCCAATTCAAAATCAAAATTAAATTAGTCGATTTGGACGAATTTCAATTTTCAACCCAAATGAACCCATTGGAGCTCTTAAACCGAAACAAATTATTTTGGTTCGATTAGTTGGTTTGGACGTTTAGTCCAAATTGATTTTTTTTTTAAAAATTGTTCGAATTTCAGGCCCACTTTAATTACAAAAATTAAAATAACCAAATAATTTTTTATTACAAAAACTACTAATTAACAACTAAAATCAAGATAAAAGAGACAGATCAATAGAAAATTTAAAAATTTTGTTTTTTATATATTATGTAGTCTGACTGTCTAATAGAGAAAAAATGCAATGTATAACGTATAGAGCTTGTAAAAGGAAATTCTCAGTGCTATTACTCATTGGCATCATAAATTGGAGGGAATCAAGATATAGTTATAAGATTATGATTTATCTTTTGATTTTCATTTTTCTTAAATTAGAAAAAAAAAATGTAAACATGTAAGTGGTCTGAGTTTGATTGCTTTAGTTAACTAATGGTTTGAGACTTCAAAATGAACCGTTCAATTTGATTGGTTTGGTTGGTTTTTTCGATTTTTTTGCTTTGACCTAACTTTTATATTAATTTTTAAATGGAAAACTCACGTGACTCTCAATCTAAACAAGCAATAAGATTTTAGGGTTATTCTTGGTGTACATAGAGGGTGTCGGGTGTCTATAATGGACACCCTTATGTACTTGGTGATGTACATCAAGAATAATCCAAGATTTTAAGATTGACTTGCTTAAAATGAATTACTATCTTGTAGAATTTATTGAAGAATAAAACTCATAAATATCAACATAATAATCAACATATGTATGTTTATACTTTTATACTATTTCCTACTTGTTTGGTGAGGATTAAAATTTTTATTTTCATTTAAGTCAAAGTCAAAAATTAATTTAACCACATATTTCATGAGGTCAACAACTTTACAATCGCATATTTCATTAATTTTTATCAAAATCTATCAAACATTTGATTTAAAATTTGTCGTGGAATTGATCTCCAATTGTGGAATTCAGGCTCAGTTTTAAATTAAACAACAATCAAATACCAATCACTTGATTTCTCCGTCCAAACCCAAATACTTTCACCGTGGTTGCCCAAGAGATATACTCACAAAGGGATGATGGCGACAAGGTATGACAAAGGGAAAGGAAGAAAAATGAAGGCTCAACTCACCAACACATGGCTGGACTCTTTCTCTTCTCTCCCCCTTTCACGGCTGCCCCCTCTCTTTCAAGACACGTCTGTCTCCCTCCCTTGCAATGCCACGAAAAAACCTCTCGCAAACATACAGGGGCAGACCCAGACCTTTAGTATTGTGAGGTCAAAATTTTAAAAGTAATTTTTTTAATAAACAACATAATATCAATGAAAATAAGTTAATATGTATTTTGATACTTTGAAAACGTCGTTTAATTACATCATTATTAATATTACTAAATAAATTTTGCTACTTCTATAGTTTTGTTTATCATTTCATTGACAAATGCTGAGCTAACATTGAGTAAATTAAATTGAATATAGAAATTAAATGAATTGAAATAAAATTCAAGTTTAGTTCAGGAAGTAAATGAAATTCAAATTTAAAGAAAATATAATTCGAAAGTAATTCAAATTTTATTTAATCCGTAACGACCCTAAAAAATTTACATCATATTTCATGTAAGACTTCCAAATGAAACGATATAAATTATATTGAAAAATTTATCGTGCAAAAATAATAATTAATTGAATTTTTTAAAAGAAAAAACGAGTTAGATGTCTTTTTTGAGGCGTACGTTTGATACATATTTAACTATTTTCGATATTTGTTTGGACCATTCGATATGAAAACGGTGTAGTTTTCGAAACAAATTTTTACATGGCATAGACGATTAGTGGATTCAGATAGCACATGATCGCAAACGAATTTTTAAAGTTAGGAAATTATCGAAATTCTCAAAATATTAGTTTCAAACGGCCTACTTTAACTTGTCATAACTTTTTTATAGTTGACCACTTCGCATGCTATTAAAGAGTGAAAAGCTAATGGGGAGAACCTGTGATCCAGTTGATGCATAACCCGCGATTTACCCCCTCCAAGGTTCTAGGGGCATGGGTCTTGGAGGTCCAAGATTTAGTCTGGTGTAAGTTGGGATACCTGGATATCAAAAAAAAAAATGAGTGAAAAGCTAAGCCATGAGTACTTCGAAATGGTATTAAGAATGCAATATTTCGATTTCATTTGGCATTCCGACGAGTGCATCAAAGTAGATTGTAAAAAAAAAAGGTGGGGCCAAAATTTCGTGGGGTCATTTGATCCCACATGACCCCATGTGGGTCCGCCCCTACAAACATAGGGCCAAGGATATAGACTTAGGGTGAAACCAATAAATGGGCCAAAGCACTAATTGGACCAAGACAACAAATTGGGCCATGGCTAAAATGAGGTGGGCCAACAAACAAAAGGGAAAGTGGGCTAACTCATAAAGGGCCGAATTGATGAATGGACCATGAGCAATCCAAGTAAATGGTTGCTTCCAATAGCCCCAATTTGTTCTTGAGTCAAGCCAATCAAGGGTGGTGTCAATACAATTACCCGACATCATTTTAACATCATCGTCGAGAATTTATTAGGTATCAAAACTCAACAAAATTCATGTCCTCGCGTTCTTACTACTAAAGCATATTGTAGATAAATTTTTCTATTATATTGCTCCAACTTGACAAATGCGCTACATGCCCGCAATGAAATAAATGTTCCTGATGATTTATTGTTTTCTGACTTGCATATTTTGTAGCAAATATCCGATAACGCATGTAACAGACTTAGATACGGACCCCGAGTTTCAAAATATTGACTCTTCTATGGGTTCTTCATTTATTGGAACATTAATCGTTGCAAATTATTTAATTTTTGGTTTGGCTTATTTTGTCAATAAATTAATTTGCATGTCATTGGATATGTTAAACGAAGCGCAAACCACAGTGCATATGATGAGATTTTTAAGTGGTCAGGTATAAGATTGGATATTATCGGATTAGGGATGTTGATAGATCGAGTCGAGCCGAACAACCTTCGAGCTTGGCTAGGCACATTGTATGAGTTGATTCGTGCTTGCTTTGAGGTGAGTCAAGCATGAGTCAACTTTGAAATACCAAAGGTTGACACAACTAACACCTTGAGAAGGAGGTGAATTAGTAATTAATGCGGAATTTAAATTTACCAATTATTATAAACAACAAATGACAAATAATAATTAATCTAGATGAATTCACATACAAGTCTATCTTATGTTGAATTGCCACAGTTTATAATTTGCATAAAGTGAATATCACCAATAATTGATTACGAAGAAAAATCCTTCGTAAAGGATCAAAAAACTCGAGCACAAGCCAATAAAATCCATTATAGATGAATTGACTTACCATATGGTCCAAACTCGACTAGCTTCTAGTACTCTCCAACTTACTTCATCTAATCACCAATGCCCTTTTGGACTACATGCTTCTACACCTGCTTTCAATCTTCTAGAATCGTCTATCCCCTGTGCATCATCAAGAACTCCTCATTCTTATCCTACCATAACTCTAGTTCCTTCCTCGATCTTCAAAGTTCTGACAAATTTTATGGGAGTGTGCGGTTTGGTGTTTTGAGAATTGAGATTGATGTTTTTCAAAGTACAGTCGATTGATCTCAATGTTAGGAATTGAAGTAGGATCTCCAAAATATGTTTTCTAGGAAAATTATAATGATCAATCACCCTTTTTCATGAAGTGAGCTTGGGTTACTTCTTACATATTGGGGTAGCATAGAATAGATAATACAATTGAAAAACACGAACTAGGGTTCCCAGGATAACACCATCACTCGAGCGCCCCTCGGGTGCCAAGTGGGCGGTAGCTTCACTTTTTGAGCACTCGAGCATTAACTCGATGGCATGCTAGCATAATTCCGACAATGTTTTCTCCTTATTCCGTACTAGAACCCAATGACTCCTAATTTACTTGTACAACCTTCCAAATAAATCTTCACTTTTATAACTCTTTTATAATTTTAATTGTTCAAAGAATAGCCAATTATAATAAAACCTAACAAACTACCCTTTGGCGGTCTGTGACAAAATTAAATATTACAAGTCAGCCTAAAACATAAACTAACTACTAGTAGCCACGCTAACATGACTATAACTTGCTTTGCTTCTTAATCCTGTTTCCTAATATAAAAAACTCAAATATCAAGTGTAAAAGCACTCAAAACAATTATGAAAATTTAGCAATTGAAACAATCATAATCATGCTAGCTAGATTAATGTGCAATATCAATGTTAATCAAAACACCAACAACAACAACAACAACAACAACATTAATATCACAAAATATCAAAACTCAAAATAGCTAAGCAGACATGTGAAGCATCAACATACATCCAAAATGATATGAAAAACTAACGTAATGTCTTAAAAATAAAGTCAAAATACTCTCTCTCCTTCCCTCTTCTCTCTCTCTCTGTGCCCCCCCCCCCCTTTTCTCACAAATGATAAAAGAAAACTTACCAAGTAATCAACCTTCCCCTCATCAATCAAAAAGGTATTTTTATTTCCTCACGGGCATGGCGCAGTGGGCATAAGATTCTCTACGGAGTATCGAAAGTTCGAATCTCCATGGCAACTAAAATGCAACATTTATATTGGAAGGATGTCATGTAGAGGCAAAGTTATAGTACACTTTGTCGTCCCTCTGGAGGTCTTTTCAACACGTCGTAAAGGGAAGTCCATAAGGAAAAGAATTGCATACCGAATATTTGGCCCAAGTCTGTATAAGCTGTAACTACATCCGAATTTCCTGAGTAACAAACTAGAGAGGAAGGCCACTGTGGGCAAAGCTCGGATACCTAAGTCACCAAACAATAGCACTTTTACTAAAAATTTGATATTTAGCACTTTTTCAATGAATCTATTAAATCTAATTTCATGGCACATGACACAGTATATATAGGGCTTGTTATAGCAACATTATTTTAAAAAAAATACATTTTTCAACAGTGATTTGACATCATTTCAACCACAGATTTTCAATAAAATAATATTACACGCAAATCTAAATCTTTTTCTCATTTTTTAACCACACATTTCTCATTGATTTGACATGAATAATGTATTTTTTTCCTAGAATGTAGCTCAAACATGGGCATATATATATATATATA
>NC_036243.1:13996181-14005631 GCF_002742605.1 Olea europaea var. sylvestris | reverse complement strand
TATATATATATATATATATATACACACAAGTTTAAATTTGTGTGTGCGCGTATGATAACTCAAATATGCAATTGATTGCATGTACAAGCATAACAATAAATTGTAAACTTTTCTACGCACTTAACTCAAGTTTAAATGGAGTAAATTATATAAGTGACTTACGTGTGTAAAGTGCCACTAATTTCTTGTAAGCAAGACTCTGAACTTTAAATTTGTGAAAAAGGGAATATTAGAAAGTCACTGATGAATGAGTTTATTCCTCTAATAGTGAAAGTCAAACCCATAACAACTATGTTCGTATGTGATGTCATATATAATATTTAATTTTTCACATCCTATATACAGACTCTTATTTATTAAGCGACTAGATGACCCCTGTAACGAGTTTAAGGCTGATGACTCCAAGTTAGATGGCCAAAGAGCATCAAATTTTGAGAAATTCCTTAGGTTTAATTGCTCGAGTCAAATAGACTCCAAAAAAGAATATAAGATGAATACATTTTTCTTTATAGGGAATATACAAACCTCAGGCCAACTAATTAAATGTTAAATCATGTTCAAGTTTACCTCATCATACAGATGACTACCATCCCAAGTCTAACACATGCGATCAAGACCCACTCACAAGATCTTAGTGTGTACAGTGCAAATTGTACATAAAGAAACATATACTAAATACTCCATATAAAATCTAAACCAAGCAATGGAAACTACGCTACATATCATCAGTTGTACTCAATATTGGTGACAACCAGCATGTTCAAGTAAATCAAATAATGTGTTATAGTATCAAAAAATTTCACTTTTTATTTATTTTTCAAATTTTCAACAAAAAACCATAAAAGAATATACAAAGAATGAGAAGCATGAAAGAATGAATGAACACAATGAACTAGCACATGCATGCTTCAAATTACCTATTAATTGAGGTACACAAACATTCTTACCTTCAAGAGCGCCTCAATCAAATTCATGATCTCTCAAATCACTCTCTTAACCCAGACTTTCCTAGAAGTAAAATTAATCTTAGTCAACTGTGTCATTAACTCGGTCAAATTACTAACTAGATTAGTAATGAGTTAACCTGGCTAGAGATATTTTGACTTCTATTCCTATTAAAAAGTTTTTGACATTAGGCCCGTGTGTTTTAACTTATCACATTTGAAACATCTAGGGATAAACCTAAGTCCTACGTTGTCTAGTAGGCCTTTGTCTTAAGATATCCCTTGTTCTTGGGTTTCGAATTTGTAACATACTTGGGCTGGTTGGTGGTAGGAACAAAAGTGATGTTGGAAGCAGTAGTAGTAGTAGTAGTAGTAGTAGTATTATGATTAGTTTGATTATATTGTAGACCTCCCCTATTCCTAGCAGGCTTTTTCACAACTTTAAAAGGCTATCAAATTTTTAGATCCACTCAAGAAGGAGCAAAGTAGAGCATTGGATTTCTCAAGGTCGCTTGTTATGGTTTTAACCTTAGCATCTAAGTTCTCATTGATCAATCTTAACTCACTAAGGCTTTTCGTCGAATTCTCAAGATCACTCATAAGGGTCTTAACCTTAGTTTCTAAGGATTCAATCATAGCATTCAACTTACTAAGGCATGTGTTGAAGGTTAGATATAAGTCTCTCTATCTTAAGTTCATTAGCCTTCTTAAGGACGGCTCTATTAATCTTCCTAACCTTAAGACTCTCATGAAATTGTTGTTTACAGTCCTCACGAACATCTTCCCATCTTCGAATTCTCCCTTGATACCCTCATTATGACCTATGTTCTCGACCTTTTCACTATACTTATGTCAATCACTCTTAACTGTAGATGCGAAGGTTATATAGTTTCTATCATCCTCATTACCAAAGAAATCACTCTGATCACTAGAATTGGACTTATCGTCAATAAGAGACACAGACATCGCTTTACCTTTTCCCTTACTTAGGGTCTTCTTATTGTTAGGGCATTCATTTCTAGAGTGGCCAAAATCTTGACACTTGTTGCATCAAACTGACAAAACTTTCTTTGTGAACATTATATTGCTAGTCTTCTCACAATTATCTTTTCTAAATTCATTAAAAGTACCTCTATATCTTTCTTGGGGTTTCTTCTTATTCATAAAGATTTTTTGAAACTTCTTAACAAAATAAGCTATTTTCTCATCCTTAATCATCTTAGTATCAGTAGAGTCGTACTCTTCTTCCCTAACAGTATTCAAGGCTATAGACTTGTTATTCTTAGGTTGAGATATGGTGAGTTCATATGTTTGGAGGAATCCAACAAGTTCCTCTATCTTAACTACATCTATACATACGCGCCGGTATCTAGAATAACATTAATTAGGATATTATTTGTATTATCGTCCATATATGACTTGTATGTTCATCAAATGATTGTCAAAAGGGCAATCCTAAATGAGGACCTCGATAAGGAGATCTATATGGAATAATTGGAAGGATTTATTCTGCCTAATAATGAACATAAGGCATGCAAGTTATTAAAGTTGTTATATAATTTAAAACAATTCCAAAGAAATCGCATGACTTTGATTTAGCAATCATTTCTTTTGGTTTCAGACATAATATTGTAGATAAGTGTTTATATTCCAAAATGTGTAATGAATATACTGTGTTTATTTACTTGTATATTGATATAGTGATTTTCAGTAATCACATAAATAGAAAAAGAAAAAGAAAAAGAAAAAAAGAGAAGTTTCTATCTTTTACATTCAAGATGAAGGATTGTGGACAAGTGGACACCATATTAAGTAAAAGTTACAAAACAAGTAGGAGCTAATTTTCGAGTCAATCACATTACCTAGAAAATGTGATAATCAATCAAGTGAATATAAGTACCCCTCTTGATCCAAGATTTAAACTTACAAAGAATGATGGAAGGGTGATTGTTCAACTAAAGTATATAAGTTCTAAAAGTTGTTCAATGCGCAAGAGCAATTATAACATTCACAATTAGTAAACTTATCCAAGCAAGGAACTTTGGAAGGTCACTGGGAGAGTTATTGGCTATTTAAAGAAAACCATAATTCTAGGTCTACAATATTCTAAATTTCGATTGTATTAAAAGGATTTACTAATGCTTGTTGGATATCTAGTATTGGTGAAGGTAAATCTACTTCAGGTTAGGTGTTTACTCTTGAAGAGAGTGCAGCCTATTAAAAGTTTAAGAACAAACATACATAAAATATTCAACCATGAAATCTGAATTTGTGGCATTAGTCGACATCAGGAAAAAGGCTTAATAGCTTAAGAATCTTCTACAGGAGATACCTTTGGGGACTGAAGAATAAGTCTTCGATATCAAACTTGTCTGATAATCAAGTCACATTAGCAAAATCATATAATGAGATATATAATGGGAAGTCTAGGCATAGGGGTAATTATTTCTTTCTGTTGATAATCGCTTAGCTATTAATCTAGCGTTAAAGGTATTAGGAGTACAATTTACATTCCTAAACTCCCATTTACAACCAATAGGTTTAGATTTGGGTGGTAAATCAACAAGTTTTCATGTATTATTTGACATAATTGTATCTATTTCATTTTTTATGTTGTAAGACGTCATATCATAGTTTAACCTTTTTTTCATAGTAATAGCACATACATGACCTAATTAGGTTTGGGAATAGGGAAGGTACCCTACTCGCCCCGTTACCCTTTTAAGGCGGGGCGGCTGCACCTTTACGTACCCATTTAAATTTTTTAAAATAATTTTTAATAATTTATTTTATTGTCCGCATTCATTCAAGTGAGACAATAATATAGTTATTACATTTTTTAATTAATTAACTTATTTTTAAAAGTTAAATTATTCAAATATATTTGGTAAATTAAGATTTTTATTGTTCAACATATTCCTTAGATAATCTTAGTTATTATCTTTTATTAGAATTAAGGAAATTTCGTGGAGTTTTTTCCATTTAAACTTAAAGTATTGAATTCTTAAGAAAAATTAAATGGGGTGGGACGATGCCTCCTGGTACTCGTACCCGCCTCGAGGCGAAATTACTCGTCCCATACCTGACCTGAATACCCGATTAAGTTGGTAATTCCCGTCTTGTTCGAGGCAAGGCTCCCCAGGTATCGGGATTGAAGGATATTTTTGCCATCCCTAGACCTAATCTAACATACCATAATATAAAGAAAGAAAAAAAAAATCAACTTTATTTTTTATTTATATCGTCAACGGTACATAATTTGACTTCACAAAAATAGTATTTTTCAAGAAAATTTTCATTTTTGGATATTACAAATATTTTGGACTCATAATACTTTTAGTGCTTTTTTTTTAATCAAAAAAATATCTATTCACTAGGTTCATATTTTTGCCGGGAACATGCAATACATTTGTTGATGTAACTATTTTTTTTTTTTTTAAAGTGAAGACAATATCAATGTTTCCTTTCCCAACCACTTCGAAGTGGCCTTCATTACCCATTTGTATCTCTTGTTCACCATCCAATTTGTGATAAGCCTTGAAAGATTAACATATTTTATGATACATAAACTGTTGCACTTGTATCATACCTCCAACCATAAACCTTTTCTTTTGATAGCATTGATTTTGCTCACTGTAGCTATAACATCATTTTCATCAATTGTGTTTATTTTGCACTTCTTTGTAGACATTTTGTGGTCATCGTTAAAAGATTTCCTTTTGTTTCAAGTGTTGGACAACTCGTTCTTTTCCTCGACACTGACTTTTCAATTGTCTTCATAGGAGTTCTCACTCTTATCTATTGCCTTTGATTTTTACTCTCACTTTGAAGATGTTTATGAATTTGTTTTAAAGAAATCTTTGGAACCATGGAGAATTTTCTTCCTATATCCTTTTCAAGTCCCTGAGAGTTTTATAATAATTGCTCTTACTTGAAAAGATTTCAAATTTTTTGTTTTGGCCGTCTTCAATTTGTTGATATGTACTTGCAATTCATGCACTCAAAGAAGTGGGGGAATATTGTCAAGAAATTTTAAAATTGAAATATTTTGATAGTAAGAAATTCTTTGTACAATCCTCCTCGGCTTTATATTTACTCTCCAATGCAATCCAAACCTCTCTTGTGGATGTGGTGTTGGAGTAAAAATCATATAGCCTATTAGAAAGTATATTGAGAATGTGACCCTGACAAATTAAGTCATGTTTTTGGCATTTTTATTTTTCAGCCCGTACTGCATTCGAGTCTCCATCTGTGGGTTTTGAAAGTGGTGCCAACTTTGGATCAAAAATGTAGAAGGTCTTCAACACTTTTAGTAGGATCAAGATTGTAGAAGATCTTCAACACTTTTAGTAGGAAATTCAATTTGTCTTACTAGTAGATTGTTCCATCAAATTAGGCCATATTATAAGATTTTGATTCATGACTTTGATAGTTGCCAATATTATCTCGTTCTCCATCTAAATTTCATTTGAGATTGTTGAAAAATAATGATAAATAGGAGAAGGAGAGATCCCAACTTTATTGTAGGAACAATAGGCTTGAACAAGTAATCCTTGTCCTCAACCGATGTTTACTCCATCCAGAATGTTGTGCTTAAAATTATTCAACAAAATGGTTCGTGGATTAAATAAGCATTTAAGAAGGAAACACTTAAGAAATTGTGATTACTTGCAAAAATTTGATGAGCATTGAAAAGATTGAATGTGTATAAGAATTGGGGAAAGAAGCACTTAAAGAGGATTTTAAGGATTGATTTCTTATGTTTGTAGTTAAAAATTATCACTTATATATAGTTTTCCATTCAAAATCCACAAATTAGTGCTAACTTTTCATGAAAGTTGTGAATTTTTATGAAAAGCAACAAAAAGATCATAATTGAAAACTAGTCCAACGGCTAGTTTTTATAACCATGTGTACGGATGTTCCAAGGTAAATGGCTTCAGCTGTTCCAAAAGCAAACTATGCTCATTCATGGCAGCACGGGCTTAAAATTGCCCACCCGTCAATTTCTTCCCATTTGATTTCACTGAGATTTTTCCTTCTCCAATAGTAATGGTGGTGATCGATTGATTGGAACTGAAGTGCAGTGCTCCCTCTCGTCGAAATCTATGTTTTTGTGTGTGCGCGCGTATTTTAATAAAAATAAACAGTAATTTACTAAATAAAAATGAAGATACGGTAATTGTGGAATTTAGAAAGTAAACGAGATAGGTAGTGTAATATTTCATAATGTAAATGGAAATTAAGAAATATTGAATTGTATGTATTAATCGGAAAATTCTCATCAATCATCATATCTTGCTAAAAATATTGTAAATAACTTTCTGATGACAAGTAAAAATATACAGCAAGTGAAGATTTTATTTTGTGGGAATTAAAATCAGATTTTTAGTGAATTTTAATAAAAGTTGGTGAAATGTGTATTCAAAAAGTTGAGAGGCCTATGAAATTATAAAATTAATTTTTGACTTTGATTAAAATTAAAATCTAAATTTTAATCCTAAACATAAGGGCGAAGTGACAAAGCACTAATCCACTTTTATTGGGTGTTAAAAGTTGATTTTTTATGCAAATATTTATATAAAAATGACAATAAAGTGAACCTCAAATGAAATACACAAGGAAAAAGATCAGAAACCACTTCTAGATCGAAAAAGAAAACTATTTACCGCATTTGGAATTTGAAAGTTCTAATTAGTCGATTTATTTAGACCAAACGTGCGTAATTACACAATTAAAAGCAACAAATCACTTCCGATTGTTTCTAAGTCATTAGTTAATCAAGTTCAATTATCGTATAATTTGAATGCAACAATCAATAAGCAGTAAAGAACACCAAAGATGATCACGGAGAAACCTCAACTGGGTAAAAATTTCAGGCACTTTGCCAGCCAATAATCTACTATAAATCAAAGCAACTTATAGTACCATCAGACCCATCTACCCCATAGAACTTTTGGCTTCAATTCCTGCAGTCTCTCTTGATCCTGCTGGAGGTGTGTTCCTTCAAAACAACTTTTGACTCTTGGTTTATACTTTAGCCCTCCTGGACTGCATGCTCTTGATAACAGATCCCGACTCCTAGTACGTCACCTTAATCCTCCCGAATTTGCGCTTCTGCAACAACTCCCAATCCCTGGTATCCATTTATCTCTGGTGGATTAAATAAAATATTCCTCGTTCTTTCAATGGAACCTCGTTCTACAATGCCGAAACTCCTAGCGCCCTTTTCCAAAACTCCAGTAACTTTGAAGACGAATTGGCAAATTTATGTTTGGTGTTTGATCAATAATCTTCTGTGTTTTAATCCGTAGTTAGATGTGAATATTTATAACTCGGTCACTAAATCTAAATTTGGATGAATCTATGAATCAAATAATATGGTGGTTGAATCATAAGATCAATTAAAGTGATTTGGATCTTCAAAGGAATGATCTTTATGAAATAATTATGATTCAACACACTTTGGGATGTTCATAGGGAATGATATATATAGGAAAAGTGTTTAAGATGAAAAGGAATTGAAAAAATAGTGTATGAAGCAAAAGAGAATTCTGGACGTCGACCCATTACTCGAGTGCTAGGTGAGCGACAACTAAGTAGTTGTTATTATTTTCACCATCTCTCTCTCCCAATATCAAATTGAGTTAATTCAAATTGTGTTAGAAAGATAACTTGAAGGGCTACAATTCTTCAAGTATTCTCCAAATTCAAAAGTCTTTTACTTGAAAAATGTGTTGCAAGTTGTGACTAAAAATTTGGAGCATAACTTGTGTGCTCTTTGACACAATTTAGACTTCTAATGGCATTCTCTTGATCATATTAGATCTTCTTGAACATTTTTGACATCTTGAACTCCTTCATGACTTATATTACTAGTCTTTAATTATTTTGACTTTGATTATAACTCAATAAACTCCTAATACAAATGAACTAGGACTTGATTTTGATTTAGGAAATTGCCAATTACACATTGAATTTAGCAGAAGTCTTTTAAATAAAAATATTGGGGAATTTTATAGTCACTATGGATGGAACTCTGATGCACTACAAAACGAAGAAGAGTTCATGAAAAAGTAGGAGAAATAAAATTTTATAGTGTCTATTTTGGGAGAAATTTGTGTCTATTTTGAGTGGAAACAGTTCAGCAAACAAAGCTCATCATTTAGGGTCTCGAAATCAAGTTTTTTATTTATTTTTTTACTATTTATTTTTTTTATAAATAAATTTTTTTATTTTAATTAAATTAGAGTTTTAATTCCATTTAGAGTTTGCATTTGTCTAATTCTCATTGTTATCTATAGTTAGTTATTAACCAGATTTTATTTACTGCTTTAAATACATGTTGTAAGACTCATGATAGTTAGTAGATTTTGATTATAATAAATTTTTTGAAATGTTTTCTCAAATAGTGTCCATTTCTTGACGTTTTGTGAGAGAATCAACAAGTTTGAGTTTTTTGCAAGATTTTTTTCTTTCCTGTAATCTTTCATCCTATCAATAATTTTTCATTTATTTTAATTATGTTAGTTTTTATTTTATTTTTATCAAACTAACCAATAATATATAGCAGTTGAAATTATGGTCGAGCAAAACTCTCGAACTAAATTGAACCGAACTAGACCCGAACCAAACTGATCTGAACCTAACCGAGTGATTCTTCTTAAATTTAGTACTTGAACGGGTATTTGAATCGAGAATCGTCGGTTCGATTCTCGGTTCTAGATCAAGAACCGAAAAATTGAATAAAAATCGAAACTTCCTAATTTTTTAATTAATTTATTTTAAATGAGCTAAATTATTTTATTTTTTCTAAATAAAATTACGAAATAGTTAATTTAACTCAAACCCAAAAATATGATTTTTTTTTTATTTCTAATTTTCAATCTATGCCCAATTTAATCAAATTGATCTAAGTTTTATCCAAATCTGTTATTCTATTATGGTGTTATGTCTTCCATTCTGGAGAAATAAAATTGAAGTTCAACGGCGCCTCTTTTGATTATTGTGAGCTCATTATCTTTCTCTTTCTATGATTTTAACAATTAAAACTATGAAGATCTCAGTAAAGAGAGACGCAAATGACACATAAAATTGAATTATGTTATTTTGTAAGAGTTAAAATTGAACATGTTATTAGTAGAATTAATGTAATTTTGTAAATAATAAAAAATTAATTATAGTACAGAAACTGGGAATTGAAGCGAATGGAACCAAACCGGAACGGTTACATAATTAAATTTGGAACCAACAATTCCACTTACAAAATAGTTGAAAATTTTGGGCCCGATTCGATTCTCATTAGAATCGAACCGGATTATGCCCAACCCTACTTGAAACATTTACATGATGATTTATTGAAATCATAAAAACCATAATTTTTTAAATTAAATTCTAACTTATTAGTGGAATAATAAAACAGTGTTTTATTTTATCAACTCCGACTTAATATTGGAAGTTATTTTTTGGGCTATATATACATCTCATTTTCTTGAAATTTTGGTAA
>NC_036243.1:13986767-13996081 GCF_002742605.1 Olea europaea var. sylvestris | reverse complement strand
CACGACACGATCCATCCAGACCACACGTTTTCTGTGAAACATTGCATTCATTGTTAGCACAACCTTTTTCTGCACAAGTGTGTTGACTCTCGGACTTCTGAACTCTACTAGAATTTCAGTACGGAGAATCATGGCCCGGGCTATCTGCATGCATATCCATTGAGGTGTCGTTAGAGCTTGGTGGATTAGGGTCCCTGCCAGGGTGACAAGTGTTCTCACTGTTTCTTTGTCCGTTAATGTTATTCGTATGGGAACTCCCATGAGTCAGATGATAGTGCTGAAGAGTCCGACGAACAGGACTGGAGAGGGCGTTTGAGAAAACGGAGTTTTTCGTTTGGTTATCGGAATTACCAGATCGCAGTCCTTGTCCAATAGTTGCAGCAGGACCAAATGAATTAGAAGATACGGGTGTTCCTGATTGAGTCGACAGCATTGCAGTTTGAGGAGACTCCTCAGAACCATAATCCAGCTCATTCTACAAATTTGTCAAATAATTAAGAATGGGGGAAAAGGGCATGCTTGCATAAACGATGAAAACATATTTGAAACAATGTAAGAAGTTCCATCAACAAAATATTATAAACTATAACAGAGAAACTTCAACCAAAGCCCGGTTCATAGAGACATAATTTATGTCTCATAGCATATGGGTTTTCTAAACAAAATTTCTGATATTAGCACAGGAAACGAAACATGGACAAGCGATCCTTCTATTTTCTGCTGTATTCAGGCAAAACAGAGAGCATAGATATATGAAAAATGCAAAAGTAACCAAACATGATAACAGAAAAATCAGAAACCTAGCCAAGGACGGGGAAGGGGACGCTTTCTGGTACATTAACAAGGACTACGACGAAGCTGACTTCCTTTAGGGAGCAGTAATTAATTTACACAATTTTTGTTGTGCATGTGGCTCATATAGAGTGTAACACGGGCCCTGGATCAAATTGGCCGATGCTGTACGGGCCTTAAAATCTTATATGGGCCCACGCTAGAATTAGTATAAATAATATGTTGTAACCCTATTTTTAATAACTGAATAAAGAAATCTCCGCTTCGCTCTCATGGATGTAGGCACATTGCCGAACCACGTAAAATTCTTGTATTGATTTTCGTTTTCATCTCTTTAATATTGCGCATAAAATCCAACAACTGATATCAGAGCCAGGTTCGGATGGCGAGTTCTTCGATTGCAAAATTTGATGTGATGAAATTTGACGGATTTGGGAACTTCGAATTATGGCAGCAAAGGGTGAAAGATTTGTTGGCGCAGCAAGGGATGATGAAGGCACTATCTGGAAGGAAATCAGAGGGTACGTCAGATGCCGATTGGGAAGAGCTCGAGGCGCGAGCAATTGGTACAATTCGGCTTTGTTTGGCGGACGAAATCATGTATCACGTAATAGACGTTGAGTCTCCGACGAAAATTTGGGAGAAATTGGAGAGTCGTTATATGTCAAAGTCTCTCACGAACAAGCTGCATCTAAAGCAGCGGCTGTACGGGTTGAAGATGTTGGAGGGTACGGATCTGATTCAACACAACAATGTGTTCAATCAAATCATCAGCGATCTATTGCGACTTGAAATCAAGTTTGATGATGAAAACAAGGCAATGATTTTGTTGTGCTCACTGCCTCCTTCGTACGACCATCTGGTGACCACGTTGACGTGGGGTAAAGAGACTCTCGAATTGGAAGAAGTCACATCAGCCCTGTTAGCCTACAACCAGTGGAAACTGCGTACTAGTGAAACTTCACAAGTGAAGGGTTGATCGTAAAAGGCTACCAGGATCGTGGGAGAAGGAAAGACAAGGGTGTTTCTTTTAGAGGGAACACAAGATCAAAATCTAGGAATCAAAATAAGAAAAACGTCAAGTGCTACAAATGCCATCAGATGGGCCACTTTAAGAGAGGCTGTCCCAATAAGAAGCAGAATGATGAAAGGAAAGGTGATGGGTCCTCAAACTCAACTAGTGTTGCAGAAGGAGACTCAGATTCTGGAGATGGAGACATGTTATCAGTCTCTGCAGGTAATTCTGTAAAATTAAATGACTGTTGGATACTTGATTCAGCCTGTTCATATCACATGTGTCCTCACCGGGATTGGTTTCATTCATATCGTTCTGGTAATTTTGGATCTATTCTGATGGGTAATGATGCATCATGTAAGGTCATTGGAATGGAGTCCATAAAATTTTAAATGTTCAATGGTGTGATAAGGACCTTGGAAAATGTTAGGCATGTACCCGAGTTAAAAAAGAATCTAATTTCTTTAGGCACTTTAGACACAAATGATTACTCTTATAAGTCAGAGTGTGGGGCTCTAACAGTGAAGAAATGGGCTATGATTGTGATGAAGGGTCAGAAATTAGTAGGGAATATCTACAAACTACTTGGGGATACAGTTGTAGGTGGAGTTGCTACAGTAGAATCTGATGTTAGATGACACTCTTCTATAGCATATGCGACTAGGGCATATAGGAGAACGTGGCAGAGTTGAGCTTCACAAGAGGAATTTGTTGAAGGGGGTAAAATCATGCAGGCTGAATTTCTGCAAGTTCTGTGTACTTGGAAAACAGTCCAGAGTACAGTTCAAGATGGGAAAGCACAAGACAAAGGGAATTCTTGATTATGTGCACTCAGATATTTGGGGACCAGTGAGGGAATTGTCCAAAAGTGGATCTCAATATTTTATTACTTTCATTGATGACTTCTCTAGAAAAGCTTGGGTATATTTCATGAAGCACAAGTCTGAAACTTTTGCCAAGTTCAAATTATGAAAAGCAGAAGTAGAGAACCAGATGGGCAGAAAAATTAAGTATCTAAGGACAAATAACGATACAGAGTATACAAATTCACAGTTTTTGAAATTTTGTGAGGAGCATGGTATTCAGCGGCACTATACAGTTCGCAAGATACCGCAACAGAATGGTGTTGTGGAAAGGATGAACAGAACAATTGCAAAACGGGCAAGATGTTTGAGGCTGAATGTAGGACTCTCGAAGAGTTTTTGGGCAGAAGTAGTGAACATGGCATGTTATATCATAAACAGATCACCACGAGCAGCACTAGAGGGAAAGTTGCAGAGGAAGTTTGGACAGGCAATGAAGTTGATTATTCTGAATTGAGAGTATTTGGTTGTCCGGCGTATGTGCATGTATCTAGTGATCAGCGATCCAAACTTGATCCTAAATCAAGAAAATGTATTTTTCTGGGCTATGTTAAAGGTGTAAAGGGATACAAGTTTTGGGATCCAGAGGCCAGGAAGATGGTGATAAGTAGGGATGCAGTATTTGATGAAGCATTTATACTTAAAGCTTCTACAGATAAAGAAAAGCTCGATTCAGACGAGAGCAGAGGGAAGAGTCAAGTGGTGCAAGTAAAGCTAGACAATGTAAACACAGAAATTAATGCTCAGGGAGCAGATAGTTCTAGGTCAGAGGTGGAGCAGTATCATAGTGTTGCCTTAGATAGACCACGTCGCACGACCAAGCCACCAGCAAAGTATGGATTCGAGGATTCGGTTTCTTATGCACTCATTACCAGCAACAGCGATCCTATAACTTTTCAGGATGCCATTGGTAGTCAGGAGAAAGGTAAATTGATAGAGGTTATGACGGAGAAAATTGAATCACTACATAAAAATGATACTTGGGATTTGGTGGAGCTTCCAGAGGGGAGGAAACAGATAGGGTGTGAGTGGGTGTATAGAAAGAAAGAAGCAATATCAGAAAAGGAAGGAGAAAGATACAAAGCTCGATTACTAACAAAGGGATATTCACAGAGGAAGGGAGTAGATTATGATGAAATTTTCTCTCCGGTCGTCAGACACACTTCCACCAGGATTGTTTTGGCAATGGTGGCTAATTTTGATTTGGAGTTAGAGCAGTTAGATGTGAAGACTGCTTTCCTTCATGGTGATTTGGAGGAACAGATTTTCATAGAGCAGCCAAAAGGATTTTTGGAATCAGGAACAGAGAATCTTGTGTGTAAACTGAAGAAGTCTTTATACGGGCTTAAGCAGTCTCCACGACAATGGTACAAGAAGTTCGACTCTCATATGATTCAAATTGGCTACAGTCGTTGTGAGTATGATTGTTGCGTTTACTACAGAGTTCTTGAGGATAACTCATATATTTTCTTGATGTTGTATGTGGACGACATGTTAATTGCTGCTAAGAACATGGATAAGGTAGACAAATTGAAATCTTTGTTGAGCAGTAAGTTTGATATGAAAGACTTGGGACTGGCTAAGAAAATTCTTTGCATGGAAATCAACAGGAAGAAGAAAGCCAGAAAATTATGGGTGTCTCAGAAAAATTATTTGAAGAAAGTGTTAGAGAGGTTTAGCATGTCAGATGCAAAATCAGTTGCCACACCACTTGCAAATCACTTCAGATTGTCTAATAATCAGTGCCCAAAGAGTGAAAAAGATGTTGTAGAGATGTCTAAGGTACCTTATGCCAGCGCAGTTGGATGTTTGATGTATGCAATGGTGTGTACCAGACCAGATTTAGCATATGCAGTCAGTGTGGTTAGTAAGTATATGGCTAATCCTGGTAGAGAGCATTGGAGAGCTGTAAAGTGGATTTTCAAGTACTTGAAAGGTACAATAGAGTGCGGGATCATGTTTGAGAGACAACATGGTGATATCTCAGTTCAAGGATATGTAGATGCAGAATATGCAAGGGACTTGGATGACAGAAAGTCCCATACAGGTTATGTTTTCACCCTCGCAGGTGGGCCCATATGTTGGAGGTCAATGGTGCAATCACTTGTAGCATTATCTACAACTGAAGCAGAGTACATGGCGGCAATTGAGGCAGCCAAGGAATTATTGTGGTTGAAAGGACTTGTCAGGGAACTTGGGATCAAGCAAAATGGAATGAAGCTGTACTGTGATAGTCAAAGCGCCATCTTCCTAGCTAAGAACCAGATTTATCATGCAAGAACCAAGCACATTGACGTGAGATTTCATAAGATTAAAAAAGTTGGTTACTTCAGAAGAGCTGTTGTTAGAGAAAGTGCATACCTCAGAGAATGCAGCAGACATGATGACAAAGTCAATCACAATGGATAGGCTCAAGCATTGCTTGAACTTGATTAACATCTCTAGCTATTAGAGAGAATGTGTCCCAACCCATTGGTCCTAGATGGTGTAATTTTTTCAAGTTATGTTTTTTCTCCTAAAGGGTGAATATTCGTCAAGGTGGAGATTGTTGTGCACGTGGCTCATATAGAATGAAACACAGGCCTTGAATTAAATGGACCGACGTTGGTGTGGAGTGCATCGAACGGAATGGAGCGGAATGGGTTGGGGGTGCGGGGGCAACGCCCTCGCGGTACGGTATTGGGGTATTTTCTATAAGGGCCTTAAAGTCTTATATGGTGACGCCAGGTAGGATAGTGATTATCCTATTGGCTGGTTGTAGCAGATGATTCGCAAGAAAAGAACGATAGAAAACGCCCAAAAAAACCGAGAAAATACTCTGAATTCAACTCAATATTATTAATAATGCAGAATGCTGAAAACTAACCCACAAGCCGGGTTAAATAGCTGCGAAATACGAAATTATTGGAAAATTACCAAAAATGGCAAAATCCCGAAATTATACCCAAATAAAATATTAAGTAAAAGAAGTAAGTTGCCAAAAATTTGGCTTAATTCGAGTTCTCTAACATATAAAAAAAAAGGAAACTAAATATTACCATAAATAGTAAAAAATAACTTAAAATTGAATTTTGGAAAGGAAAACAGTGGATTTTGGGCTTGAAATTGACGTCCACGATGTGCGCACCGAAGAGAGCTTTCCGAATTGGGGTCATAATAGCGATTTCGATAACCGTAGCCAAAGTTATGGCCAAATTACCAAAGACGCGTCAAAATCTCCCAATTAAGGAAATAATGGTGATTTACTTTCCATCTTTGCGCCGATCCGCCATCTCATGGTATCTCAGCGCCATCATCGTGCAATCTGACAAATCAGCATCACTTGACTCGGATCCTCCTACATCAGTCGCCCGGGTTGAAAAGAACTCGCCCTCGAGTTACAGTAATTTCATCGGACTCCATAAAACAAGGGCTTAGGTGTTTTACGTTGAAGACGTCAGAGGTCTTCAAATGACTTGGGAGGCGCAACCTGTAAGCATTATCATTGATCTTCTGCAGCACTTCACAAGGTCCAATCTTCCACTCCTTTAGTTTATTGTATTCCCCAACTGGAAAACGATCACGAGTTAATACTGCCCAAACAAAATCACCAACATCAAACAACACCTGGCGTCTATGACTATCTGCCTGAACTTTGTACTTAGTATTACTATCCTGTATGGACAACTTCACCTGCTCATGGATACCTCAAAGATGTTCAGCCATCTCATCAGCTTTATTATTGAAGCGACCCACACGTGGAATTGGAGCCAAATCAAGTACTCCGGATGGATTTCGACCAAAGACAATTTCAAAAGGACTCAATCCGGTGGTTCTATTCCTTGACCGGTTATAAGCAAACTCTGCTTGAGGTAATGCCAAATCCCACTGTTTCAGTTTAGTCCCGGCTAAACTTCTCAAAAGATTTCCCAAACTCCGATTCACCACCTCAGTCTCACCATCTGTTTGGGGATGGTATGCGCTGCTAAAATTCAATTTCGTTCCAAGTTTCTCCCACAAACTCCTCCAGAAATGACTCATAAACTTAGTATCACGATCAGAAGTAATTGACTGTGGGACACCATGTAAACGCACAATCTCTCTGAAATAAAGATGAGCAATCCGAGTAGCATCCATTGTCTTCCGGCAAGCCACAAAATGAGCCATCTTTGAAAATCTGTCAACAACAACAAAAATGGAATCCATCGCCCGCTGTGTACGAGGTAAGCCCAAGATAAAATCCATACTGACATCAAACCAAGGAGCTTCAGGTACGGGTAATGGTGTGTACAATCCAGCATTAGTAAGAGCCCCTTTAGACCGTTGACATACATAACACCGCTCCACATAATGTGCCACATCACTGCTCAACTTAGGACAGTAATAATCAGAAGAGACCAATGCCAATGTCTTGTCTCGCCCAAAATGTCCTTCGTTATGAAGTTCACTAATAATCTGCTGCCTTAGTGAACAATCTGAAATGCATAACCGCAATCCACGAAACAGGTAACCATTATGTAAAACAAAATCATGTCGGTGATTATCAGTTACCTCCCGAATTATCTTCCCAAATGAGGGATCCGCAGCATACATATCAGGAAATGCCTCAAATCCGACAATCTTGGTGCTCATGGTGGTGAGGAGTAATGTGCGACGACTCAATGCATCTGCTACTCGATTCAAACTCCCTGCTTGATGCCTGAGTGTGAAAGTAAACTCCTGCAAGTACGCCACCCACTTTGCATGTCGCCTACTCAACTTGTGCTGACCATTGATGTATTTCAAAGCCTCATGATCAGTAACAAGGATGAACTCCCTCTGTACCAGGTAATGGCGCCAATGCTTCAGCGTCTGAACTATGGCATAGAACTCCAGGTCATAAGTGAAATAATTTTTCTTTGATCCCGATAGCTTCTCACTAAAAAAGGCTACTGTACGTCCCTCGTGACTCAGAACACCACCAATGCCAACTCCAGACGCATCACAATTTACCTCGAACACCTTTTCAAAATTCGGAAATGCCAAGACTGGGGTCTCCGTCATCTTCTGCTTAACCAACTGAAAGCTAGCCTCTGCCTCCTCAGTCCACTGAAAATCACGCCCTTTAAGGCACTCTGTGATAGGAGCAATCAAGGTACTAAAGTTTCTGATGAATCGACGATAGAAGGATGCCAATCCATGGAAACTCCTGACATCGTGCAAAGTTTTTGGTTTCAGCCAATTCAAAACTGCCTCAATTTTGGATTGATCTGCATGAACACCATCAGTAGACACAACAAAACCCAAAAAAGTTACAAAAGTTGTGAAGAAAGAACACTTATTCTGATTGACGAATAAGCGCTCCGCCCTCATTACATCAAAGGCAGCACGAAGATGATTAAAATGTGACTCCCATGTCAGACTATAAATAAGTATGTCATCAAAATAAACTACCACAAATTTCCCCATGAAAGGCCGTAAAACCTGATGCATAAACCTCATAAAAGTGCTGGGTGCGTTGGATAGTCCAAAGGGCATGACCATCCACTCGTACAACCCATGCTGTGTCTTGAACGCGGTCTTCCACTCATCTCCAGGTCTGATTCTGATCTGGTGGTATCCACTTTTAAGGTCAATTTTTGAGAAAACCTTATAACCGGACAATTGATCCAACATGTCGTCCAGACGGGGAATTGGAAACCTGTACTTCACTGTAATCCTGTTAATTGCCCTGCTGTCGACACACATACGCCATGACCCATCTTTCTTCGGCACTAGGAGAGCAGGAACTGCACAAGGACTCATACTCTCACGAATGTAGCCCCTTTCCAATAATTCTACCACCTGTCGCTGCAACTCTTCAGCTTCCTTGGGACTGAGGCGATATGCTGGTCGGTTTGGTAGACTCGACCCCGGAATGAGGTCGATCTGATGTTGAATGTCCCTCATAGGTGGTAATCCTGGAGGAAGATCCTCTGGCATCAAGTCAGAAAACTCCATCAGTAGTTGTTGTACTTCTACTGGAAATTCTGAATCCACACTCGCCGTACTATTTTCACGAGGCATTAAAGCATAAACTATTTTTTCACGCCCAACCTCAACCAAAACCTGGACATAGAAAGTAGATTGGGGTTTTTAACTACCGAGGTAGGGATGTTTCCTTCCCAGCGAGGCACCAAAACAACTCTTTCCTTTGATACTAAGAGAATAAGTATTCTTCCGCCCATCATGGATAACACTGCGATCATACTGTCAAGGTCGTCCCAACAAAACATGACAGGCGTCCATTGATACCACATCACACCAAGCATTATCAAAATATTTTTTTCCAATTGAGAAAGACACTAAGCATCGTTTTTCTACCGTTACCTCACTGCCTTTATTCAGCCAAGACAACTTGTATGGTTTGGGATGACGATCCATCTTCAGTTGTAGTTTCTCGATAGCCTCCTCAGACACTACATTCTCCCAACTGCCACTATCAATTATCAGCTTACAGACTTTATTAGCAACTGTGCAGGTTGTGTGGAAAACGTTGGTCCTCAACCAATCATCCCCTGAGTCGCCCTTGGGAGTCAGCAGGCTCTTTCGAACAACCAGGGTCTCCTGACCATCTCCATATAGCACGTCCTCATCTACACCCTCATCATACACGGGTTCCCCAACTTCCTCAAACTCCTCTATCA
>NC_036243.1:13943770-13986680 GCF_002742605.1 Olea europaea var. sylvestris | reverse complement strand
GAGCCACCAACTGATAGAATTCTTCAGTATAATCATTGACTGATCTTGCGCCTTGCTTTAGTGAATGGAGCCTCTGAAACAAGGTTTGAGTATAGCCGAAAGGGAGGAAGTGCCCTCTCATCTTCTTCTTCATCTTCTCCCAGTTAGTAATTTTGGAATTCCCCTATCGCTCCCGTGAGCGCTTCAACTGTTCCCACCATGCAGATGCCCTACCTTTGAGTTTGATGGCGACTAGTTTCACTTTAACACGATCTGGAACCTCCTTATATTCAAAAATCCGCTCCACTTCATTCAACCAATCAATAAATCCTTCAGCCTGCAACGTACCAGAAAACTCGGACAGATCCACTCTGAAACCGAGATCCACATGACGATCCTCCCGTCCACGATGCTTCCAAACTCGAGCACGATGGTGATACGGGTTTTCAAAACTGGTATCGGAATCGTGACCTTCCACATCATGATTACCGAACTCCTGTTCCGCCAAACGTTGGGTTAACTCCGCAACTTGTCTCTGCAAATCTTCAATCGTCACATCCTGAATATTACAATCACGGTGCGGGACTTCTTCAATCGGAACCTGTCCTCGACGACCACGACCACGTCCACCAACCATTATAACTGATGGAATTTATCTCCCAAGAAGATGCTGACGCTCTGATACCAACTGACGCCGGGTAGGATAGTGATTATCCTATTGGCTGGTTGTAGCAGATGATTCGCAAGAAAAGAACGATAGAAAAAGCCCAAAAAAAACAGAGAAAATACTCTGAATTCAACTCAATATTATTAATAATGCAGAATGCTGAAAACTAACCCACAGGCCGGGTTAAATAGCTGCGAAATACGAAATTATTGGAAAATTACCAAAAATGGCAAAATCCCGAAATTATACCCAAATAAAATATTAAGTAAAAGAAGTAAGTTGCCAAAAATTTGGCTTAATTCGAGTTCTCTAACATATAAAAAAAAGGAAACTAAATATTACCATAAATAGTAAAAATAACTTAAAATTGAATTTTGAAAAGGAAAACAGTGGATTTTGGGCTTGAAATTGACGTCCACGACGTGCGCACCGAAGAGAGCTTTCCGAATTGGGGTCATAATAGCGATTCCGATAACCGTAGCCAAAGTTATGGCCAAATTACCAAAGACGCGTCAAAATCTCCCAATTAAGAAAATAATGGTGATTTACTTTCCATCTTTGCGCCGATCCGCCATCTCATGGTATCTCAGCGCCATCATCGTGCAATCTGACAAATCAGCATCACTTAACTCGGATCCTCCTGCATCATATGGGCCCAGGCAAGGGTTAGTATAAATAATATGTTGTAATCCTATTTTTAATAATTGAATAAAGAAATCTCCGCTTAGCTCCCGTGGACGTAGGCACATTACCGAACCACGTAAAATTCTTGTGTTGATTTTCGTTTTCATCTCTTTAATATTGCGCATAAAATCCAACAATTTTCTTCCAGTAGCGAATCTAAAAGGCACTATTGTATTTTTTTTGCCTTTAATAAAACATGTCACCCTAAGTGGTTATTTAGAAAGAAAAAAATAAGAGAGAAAAATAAGATGAAAAACATTTTGGATGTTTGCGTAGTCAGGAGCAAAATAACAAATGAGAATTGAGTAGTAGTCACCAATCTTCTAGAACTTGTGATAGTTCAGGAAAAATGTTGTACAAGTAGAACTCTGACAACAAACCATCTAAACCTTCTTTCCAATAAAATTTGTGGCTAGTTACAAAATCATTTTTTCCCACTCTGTTCAACATCTACCAAAAGTTGTATAAATCTTGCTTAATAACAAAATTTGCCATAATGTTTTAAAAATTGAAAGAAAACGTTATCAAGCAGGATTGTTAATATCAAAAACCAATAAAAGGCATAAGGCATCCATCTCCAACTATTTTGGTCCAATTCAAATATTGATTAAGTTTGGGAATAAGACATCCATCTTCAACTATTTTGGTCCAATTCAAATATTGATTAAGTTTGTGACCAGCGCCATTATCAGGAGTATGGACCACTTGACCTATCACGATGACTTCATGCCCTTGTACAAGTTGACCGATATGGATTTCCTAGTATTACAGGATATTAGTTTGCTACTCCCTTACTTTCTTTGTATATGAAGTAGTACTTCCCTATTTATTTCATTCTTTTATATGTTGCATTTTTCTGCTTTTGGGAAGTTAGGTTTGTGTCCCCTTCCTTTTGTTCACGTGGGTTTGATTTTATATACAGTTGGGGCATTCTAACCCCATCAGACTTCCGTGGTGAAGCCCAAAAACTCACTGAGACTATGTTGATGTTTTGCTTAAAAAATAAAACTAAAAACTCCCTAGGTTTACAAAGAAGTTCGAAGAATTCCGTCTCTAATAGTATCAGAAAACTAGGCCAATATGCTTCTAATAATTAGGAAATTTTCTGTTTTATTAGTAGATTTTCAAAAATTTAGAAAACATTGTTAGTGTGATGAAGAATAACCACAAGACGTTATTAGAAAGTTGTCCACAAAATGCTTACCCACCAACAGGTAACATAAAAAACATCAAACTATGTTCTCCATTCTAAGAAATGGTACTAAAACCATTCCTGTCTCCGAAAAAATTTTGAGAAGTGGTACAAGCCCAAGTGCTCAGTAGTGTCACCATGTGAGACTAGGTTTTCAAACTGTCACATTAATAGACCATAAAAGTTTTTATTTTATTTTTTTCAATTTCATTCAATTCTTGTTCTTAAAGAGAGAACCAAACCAGAAAAGGGCAAAGTCGACAAGCCTGATTTCACCAAATGCACATAGCTCAAGGAATACATCTATTGGTGCTACTTAAAACTTTTCACTCTCCTACAACTGATTTTTTTCATATACATACAAATATATACACACGTACACACATGTACACCCACATTATTATTTTACTTCAGATGCCTCCTTCCTCTCTGAACAGGTCAAGAATATGTCATCCTCCAATCTACAATCTATATAGCAACTTAACTCCTCTGTCTACAGTTTTTTAATACCAACTTCCCCTTGGTAAATTAAATAACAGCATACATACGAATCTGCTACATGACTCCATAAGACGCTGCATTAAAAATTGAACAACTTGTGTTTTCAATATTCGCCCCTGCACATTACTTTTTCACTACGCAATAATGAACATGCCATCTTCCTAAATCCAAATTTTATCCCAAAAAGAAAGAAGGTAGATTGAGGCTTTAGAGAAATCTGATTACCAAGTTGTTTTGCAAAGCTCAAGCCTATGGACAGGCCAGATTTTACAAACAATGTAATCTAGGAAACATTAAAATAAAAAGATGAACAAAATGCAAGTCAGCAAGATTTAATTTTTCTTCTTTTCATAGAAGCATTCTTATTATAACCTAGAAAAATTCAACCATAGTTGCACAAATAAAGCCAGGAAAAGACCATAAATCTATCAGATATGTATAAGAAACTGATGTCAGGGCAAAAATAGAAACAGAAATTTGTACAAAGACAAGGAATGCCTTCATACAAATTTCATCAAGTCAGCAGCATTCAAGTGGGATACATACATACATGACACTGCCTATTTTCTTAATAGATAATGTATCATTTGACAACAGATTCTAGAGAAATTCATCCTCGAGGCTTGTCCAAAATAAGTTAAAAGAACAGCAAGAAGAACCATTTTGTGACCTTCCCTCTGTAAAGATTCCTTCTCGTCAGAGTTTCAGTGGAACATAAATAAATTATAAAAATACTCAATGTCAAACTCTACTAACATATCTTTCTAAGAGTTTAGACAAGGATTGATAACCTAATCGCAAATATGAAATCAAAGATCTGAACTTAATGGCAGGCTGGCAGCAAAGTAAAAAAGAATTTGAAGAACTTCAGGCAATCTTTTATAGTGTCTAAAAAATTACAAAGCTGCTACTCATTCAACTATCAGAAATGTATACAGCACCATGATATCTTTGCAATACAAACAAGGTGCTAACATAAACACTGAAGACCCCTTCAAAGCAAGTAACTATCTTCGTCAACAGATATATTTGCAATACAAACAAGGAACATAAACGCTGAAGACCTCTTCAAATCAAAGCAAGCTAAAAAATGCCGCATGAGAGAATGAACAAAAATACAACCAATATATAAATTATTACAGTCAATAAATATGATGAGGATAGATGAGCAAATATACAAGTTAACAGCGTAAATAAAATGCAAAGAGAACAAAACCTGAATATATGCAAGTACATCCCCTGTCGCAACTCTTGCCCCATCTTCTTCTTGTCTTAACATCCAATTATATAGTTTCTCCTACATCAAAATAGAAAACAACGGGCCAAGGTCAAGTGTAAAGCTTTATCAGTTAACAAAGAAAAGGGGGAGGAAGGGTAGAAGGCTAGAAATAAGGCTTTGTACTTCAGCTACGATATCCCACACAGCAAACCAACATGCTAAGATAAAGGTTCAAAGTCAAGTCCGTAAATGAGAAACAAGTGATTAAATAAACATTATGAAACTTTTGCACATATAAATATGATAACCAAATAGCAATTAAGCCCTTGTTTGAGCCCCAATTCTTCTAAAAATTCATTTTTTTCCAAAACTCATTTTCAACAGTACATTTTTCAATAAAATAATATCACACGCAAATTAAAAACTTTTTCTTAACTTTTAACCACGTATTCTACATCAATCTACTATTCAAAATTCATTCTTTACCCCCAAAATGGGAATCAAACAAGGGCTAAATTAATGATACTTAATGGAAGCCTGGTAAAACGAACCAGTTTTCCAGTGATTTATACGTACAAATTATTTAGATTCCTATTCGAAATCAGCAAAAGGTCAACAAATTTAGGATGATAAAAACACAAAACTAATACACATCATCAAAAAACGGTGAAATTAAAAACTACAAACCCATTTAAGAAAAGCTTAATTAAACAAAATCCATAAAGTAAAACCGGAAAAGAATTGCGATACAAGTCGGTGAGGGCTGACCAGCGCCATGACGGTCACCGGCACGAACAAGCATACAATTTATCCATACAAGTGAAATGAAAAAGCAATACCCTCAAAAATAATTGCAGACCAATTGAAGAAAAAAATAAAAATAAACCATGAAGTAAAACCGACAGAATTTGTGGATAGGTATTGACCAGCGCGTGGCGTTCACCGGCCTGAAAGGAGAGTCTCTGGTGGTGCATGGCCTGGCTGTAGAGCTGAGAGAGGGAGTTAGCCGCGCTACAGAAGGAGGAGTACATGGTTCGATCCACCTCATCCAGCCTCGAATCGGATTTTCTCTTCTTCGCCATTGTTGAAAACAAATTGAAATTAAAGATCCTCTTTATCAAATTATTTCACAAAATCCTAGAATGCTCGGATTGCATAAATATGTAACTCGCTATTTTGGGTCTGGGCGATGAGAATCGACACGAGGCTTCTATAGAGAGAGAGAGAGAGATTGCTGGTTCCAGTTGTGCTTTAGGTACGACACGTGGCATGCTTATTTTTCAATGAATCAGGCTCGATCACGACTTCATGACATAGCTTCGGTAACCCAACACGACAAGTGTTGTGAGTATTCCATTCTATGTTGCTCTTCAATAGTACCACTCAGATTTACTGATTTGACAAAAATTTTAACAAAATGTCATATGACAACTTATTATCAAATTTTTTGTCCTCAAATCCAAATTCTTGATTGAGGCCTAAACTGTGTTCCTGTTCAAGTATTTGTCCTCGGCTCTCGAGTAAGCCTCAATTATTGAGGCGTCCCCATGAATAGGTTAGCCTTGGAGATCGGGAACAAGTTTATGGACGAGACACGTGGACACAAGGTAGGAACCTTAGGTGTCTAATGTGAAGTCCAAGTAGGCCATAATTATTCCATCGTTTAACAAGCACATGTTCCCTCTAATGATGGTTTTCGTCCAAAAGTTCATTTAAAAAAAAAAAAAAAAAAACACTTATTTGCTTCTAATATTTTTGAATAAGCAAAAAAAGTTCAACAAAATGTTTGTCCCTCATTTCAAAACACAATAATAGAAATTTTGACAGAAATCGATATCGAAGACATGATATGCTAATTAATTAAATGTTATGAACAAGAATGTAATGAAAAAAGATTTGACGATACAGATGCAAAAATGAGCTAAGTTCGAAGACCTTGATTGTAATTCAAATTTGTTGAAATCTTTAAAAGCTATAATATGAATGTAATTAAGGTAATCGTATGCATACTACAGTTTTTATGAATGCACCACATTTTAATTACACTTAAGATCATGAACCATATCTACCTTATGTCCATTACTATTTCGTTCAATTCTTATCTTCAACCTTCCAATAATTAGCATATTTTGACCTTGATGATGATTTCAATCAAAATGATATGTTTTCATGCTTTAAAATAAGAGAAAATATATTATCGCATTTTTGTATTATTTGTAATTTTCTATATAAGATGAACAAATAAGTAAATTTATGCCCTCCGACCAAACTTTTCGAACAAAAACCATTATCAGAAGTGGGATGTGTTAACAAATGAAAATTAAGGATAAAAATGCATTGAAATATGTTATGGACATCAATGCTATAAGCAGAAATTGAGGATATCATATGCAATTAGCATGTGGTGCAATTAATAAAAACTATGATATCAATATAGTTACCCAATTAACTATCCATAACTTATTTTGTTGTGCATTGTTATAAACATATTATTTCTCAACAATACTTTTTTTTATTATGATGTTTCCCATTATAGAAAGCACCAGTCATACATATATTGCAATTGAAGAGTCCATGCTGTTACCTCGACTTAACTATACCCTCAGCTGTCTTACCACTTAAATGTTGATGACTGACTATAATTTCGAGTTGTCAAAATTTTAGTGATGTAAAATTTTTATTTTTTACATCACATAAACTATGTTCATTAAAATTTTCGACAACTCAAAATTGTGATGAGTTGTCAACATTTAAGTAGTGGGATAATGAAGTCGAAACAATAGATTAAACTCTCAATCGACAATCATGGAGCTGCACACAATGCTACCTAAAGAAATTATTGAGTTGAGATGAAGCTTGAGAATCCTCTTCATCAAGAGATGGAATGTGTACGTGCCTTCCTTCTTATGAAGTAATCACCATTCTTGGATCTTCTGCTAATCATTCTATGCATTTCTTTACACGATAATTGTCATGTATACGACAAAATAACTCCTACAAATTACATACTATGAACATATTAGTTGAATCGGAGTGTATTCACTTCTTTTATATGCATAATATTTATCGGAATACCCTCAAGTTTAGATTTATTTTTTTATCGAAGAATAGACAACTACACAATTTTCCTGGATGAATGGCAAGATCGTTGATCTTAAAGAAAAACCGAATGTAAATACCATGAAATAAGGATTAATCTTGATGAACTTATCACATCAAGTAGGAACTGGTTCAAGTTAAGTCTGCAAATTTTTAGTATGTCCCAACTACATTTATCACTGCAATTCCATTTAGCTCTATGTCAAAGATAAATAATTCAAATTGGTGCGAAGTTTTTCAAATTGTCAAAATTTGTGAGGCAAGTAACTCTTCTCTACACGGATTCCTACCAAAAACTTTGTAGAGTAAAAATAAGATAGCACTCATCTTAGAGTACACTTAATACCGCATAAACAGTACACGGTTATGTCGACTATTAAAAGCCAGGTAGAGTCAAATATATTGGAGTCTGGAGAGCACCCATTATGGAGGTCCATGTAGAGTTAAAATAGAGGAGCGCTCGTTTTAGATCACGCTTACTACGAAATAACCGATTGTTTTTCGGCCATTAGCATAGAGTCAAAATAGGAGTGCACTCATTTTCGATGTATAGAAGTCTTAACATCGTAGCTGCAACGATGAAATGGTTGAAAAAAGAGGAAATCTTCTCAATGTACATAATAGCAGCACTTATATGACCTTACCTCCTACAATAACTCCCCATCAGAAGAAGAAGATGAGGACACTTCTACTGTTGTGTAAGAAGCAAGAGATTCCGACAGGAATTCAAGCAAAGCTTCAGTAATGCACAATCACGACTCACAAGTCCATAGTTTCAAATTATAGCTTTTCAAACACTAGTGTTATAGCCATACGGGCACGATAATAAAAAGTCTTATTTTGAATAATTTTGTGCGTTTAATCTTTTTTCCTATCATGTTTAGTTCATCGTTACTTTTATTAGAAGATCCAATGTGACTAGATCATTCACAATACTAAATCACTTGTTATTGAAAATACCAAAGAAAAAAATGCCATATGTTTAAATATGTTCTGCATTTTCAAATGAAAAAAAGTTGAAATGGTATTAGAATATAAGACAATTCTCTACAACACAAGAGATGAGTTCAACATAACGAGTCGCACTTTAAAAATACATGTTAGGTCCAAATTTGTAATTAACAATTTCTAAATTTGTAATTGTCGAATTTCGTATTCAAAATCTGGAGTTATTGAGTTGTAATTAAAGTAAAAATAGCTTTAGGTTGGTAGTATAATCTTTGGAAAAGTCAAAGATGTCAAATAAGGACCAAGGAGAAAATTTTGGTGCAAAACCGCTCATTGGCATCGCATTAAGTGCTCAATACTCAAAATGGGAACAAGCAGCTCGCCTGAAGAATGGCAGAAGAATAGCTGGCTAGGCGCGAGGCGTAGTGCTCGAGTTGCGTATGCATGTGGGAAAATTTTTATCACAATTTTCAAATCGTTTTCCAATCATATTCAACCTCAAACTCTACATATTATAAATACCTGAGCCCAGTCCATACCAAAGGAGTGTTGAATAATTATTATACATTAGAGATCACATTATTGAGGATCCAAAACATCTTTGATTCCTTGATTCAACCACAATATTCAATTCTTCATAAATCATCCCATACATTGTTTTGCCATTGGTTGAGCCTCAATTTTAGTCAAGAGAACATCATTTGAAGATCAAATCCATATTCCAATATTCTCTTACCTTATTCACTGATCAAAACAAAAAAAAAACATATCTAAAGATCAAACACCAAAAACCCTACCTTCACATATAAGCCTTTAGAGTTTTAAAGTTGGGATAAGTGGCACTTAGAGTTCCAACGCTCCTCAGAACAAGTTCAATCTTGGTGATCCATGTGAAAGAAAATAGCTCAAAGTTTTTGGGAAATGTGGGTCGCACAACCAAATGAGTTTCTTAGTGATTTACAAGTTAGGTGCCCTGAGTTAGCTAAGGTTTAGCGGTGTATAGACTAATTATATGTTAACTTTTCTAATAAGTTTTACCAACGAGTTTACCCAGAGGTTTTTAATCTTGAGAAAGAATTTTCCTCCATGATCATATCTGGAGTTATTTACTTTATTTCTTTCGATGTATACGTTCGTGATTGTTTAAACTTAGGGTTAACTATATTTAGAAACAATAAATAAGTGACTTGTTGATTGTTATTGATTAATTCCACATATTTAGGTCTAAATACAATCCCAACAAGTGGTATCAAGGATTTAGTAATTAAACAAGTAGTATCAGAGCTTAATTGCGGTCCTTGAGCTAATTTTATTTAGATGAGTTGATCGTGTTCTGATGAAGGATCTGAGGATGATATGGATATTCATGAAGCTTATGACCAACTGTTTGAGGAAAGTCTCAAGTTACGAAAGGTTAATAGATCAGTCCTTAAAAAACTGAATAAACTTGAATTAAAAAAAGAAAGACTTGTAGTCAAAGTGGAGGAATCTATCAGAGGTCTGGATAAGTTGAAAGTTGAGAAAGAGTCCTTAAAAGTTAATGTTAACACTTTTATTAGTGATTTCAAAAATTAAATGCTCAACCTCAATCTTTCTCTGGCTAATCTAAGAAGATTAATAATATGATAGGTCTCAACAAACCAATAGGGAACAGAGGAGATTTAGCATTAATAAAATAAATTTTCATACCGATTCCTCTTCTAAAAACAAGTTTGTGCCTGCCTTGATCAAGCCTAATGTTCAAAACTTAAAACCTAAAATTACTCATTGATTCATCCCCACTTGTCACCATCGTGGAAAGATAGACACATAAGACCTAGTTGTCACAAACTTTTAAGTATGAACAATAAAGCTCAACATATGGTCCTCAATAGAAGGTTCAAAATTTGAAACCTAGAGTAGCTCTTAAATTCATTCTTACCTATCACAATTGTGGTTAATTAGGTCACATTAGATCTAGCTACCGTAAATCCTTGATTAGGAACAATAAATACAATAGAATTACTCATGTTAGATTCTTGACTAATCAAGTAAGTCACTTGACTAAATTGGTGATTCAATTGACTAAGATTACATCTTCTTTTAAAAAGATTTGGATAAAAAGGAGTGAACTCACATGTCAAAGTGATATTATTAATTGTTGTGTTGATCATGTTGCTCTTCATGGTAAGATCATTTGTTTGCCTCATTGAATATGTTGATAGGTGCATGCATTTGCATTGATCGTGATATCTATATATTCATGTATGCACTCACATTCATGTTATATATATATATATATATATAAACAAGGGGGGGATTGTTTTTATTATTTTAAAGTGATTGGACATATTATTTTGTAATTAAGTACTAGATGATTTATAAATTGTAAATAATGTTTTTATTAACTTTGTTTAGAACTTATTTGGAGTATTTAATATATGTTTTGCATGTACCGTTTGTACAGCACAAGTTATTGCATATATCATATGTACTACACATATTAAGTTCTTGTGAGTTTTGACTACGTGTATGAGACTTGGGATGGCGATTATCTGCGTGGTGGGTTGACTTTGAATATATATTGACCTTTAACTAATTGACCTAAGTTTTTGTATATTCTGCATAAAATAAAAGAGTACTGTGCTTCAAAAGAATTAAATTATTTGTAATAAATCTTATATTTGTTTCCATAACCTTTTTTCTTGAGCAATTAAGCATGTTGGGTATATTAAAACCAGTGTTCTAAAAGGCACAAGGTGCCGCCAATGCGTGATGAATGGCGAAAATGCTAAGCCACTTATTTAGCAATCAACGGCAATCGTTGACCACTAATGGATGCCTAGGCACGGTTATGCGCATCTATGCACTCATATTATCCTTTTTTTTTTTTTGAAATCCTTCTAAGTTAAAACTTAAATGTTGACGTCTTCATTTCGTCGATTCTAAATTCAAAATAGTCGTTTGAAGCCTTGAATAAGGGAAATATCCCAAAAATTTTGATTTATTTACTATTTAATATTTACATTTGGAACTTATTTTTTGTTGAAAACTTTGGAAAAATGTATAAATTTCTTATAAATTTGTTTTAGATGTTTGGTAGGTATAATTTTTTATTATTAAATGGTTTTTTGATTGATTAAAAATTACAATAATATTAAAATAAGAAAACGCATTTTTACGCTTATGTCTTGCCTAACCTCACTTAGCCTATAGCTTGATTTCCACGCATCGCCATGCATTACATCTTTTAAAACACTAATTTAAACCTAGTGTCCTATAGTCATCTAACTTTAGAGTCATATACTTAAAGCTTGTTACATGGATCATTAAATACGCTTAATGAAGATCAGTCTGCACATATAATATTAAAAAAAGATAGAAAAAAAAGTATATATGTGCTTACAAATAAGAAGACAAAGAGAAGTAATATATTAAAAAAAAATTAAATAAGATCTTTTTAATTTAAAAGTTCCTAGCATTGGGTTTGATTTCATACTTTAAGGAATATATTCATTCACCGGTGATTTTTCGTATATCCTTTTTCATTGATTTAAGGTTTTGAGACTTACAGGAGTTTAGTGGCATTTTTCACACGCGTGGTTTATAAAATTTACTCCCTATAGGTTCAAAATAAGTTAGTAAGAAAAAATTATTATTTATGAATTATACATATATGAGCAAGCAAATAACGGTTCATAATCTTATATTTACAAATTCATAAAAAAATAGTTGTCTCAAAAGACAAAAATATTTTTCCATCACATATTTTGCGTAGTTTGCATAATTGTACTTGTGTATATTTGTTCTCACTCATTCTTCTCAATGGTATTTATATTTATATTACTATTTTTTCTTTTGTTATTCATGATAAAAAGGAGAAAGATTAGTATTTATTTCATAAAGTCGTGCATATGAGTTAGGGAGAGTGACTTTTGAAATTTTTGAAATTTGACTTAGTGGGAATCATAGTTATTCCTTACTACATGATTGATTGATTATGTGACTAGCATGATTGATTAATTTGCTTATTAATATTATGTTACGTGTTTTGTATATTATCAAAATTATTTTAAAGTTACTAGTTCAAAGTATATATCTTAACTTGTCATGTTTAGATTTTACGTTATTTGATACTCGTAGTAGTACATGCTTTGGTATTATACATGTTTTACTGGAGTTATTTATCCTAGTTATGTCTATTATAAGTTTTCTCTTACTTTTCATGTGGTATTATTTTCATGTGTTTTAGGAAACAAGTATGACAAGATTCGAGTTGAAGTTCGGAAATTAAGTTTTTGGGTAGTTTGTTATTAGGTTGTTTTGATTTTGACCTTGAAATAAAAAAAAAAAAAAATTTGTCACACGATGTCAAAGAAGGGGGATTGTTAGGTCCAAATTTGTAATTATCAACTACTAAATTTGTAATTGGCAATTTTCATATTCAAAATCATGTTTTATTAAGTTGTAATTAAAGTCAAAATAGTTGTGGATTGGTAGAATAATCCTTGGACGAGTCAAAGATGTCAAATATGGACAAAGAAGAAAAAGTCGGGACAAAATCGCTCCTCAGCCACGTGCTAAGCTCTCTAAACAATAACGCAGCCACTCACCAAGCATTCGAGCATCAGATCGGCCACTCGCTAGGTGTGAGGCTTAGCACTCGAGTGGCATATGTAGTCGAGAAAATTCTATTCACAACTTTTTAGACTGCTTTTACAATCCTATTCAACTCAAACTCTTATAACAAAATACTTTTTTCTACTATTTGTGATTCGTTGAACATAGATCCAGTTTTTCCATTTTTTATTATAAATAACCAAGCCTAGTCCATAGATCCCAAAGGTGTATTGAATCATTATTACACATTACAGATCACATTATTGAAGATCCAAAATTTTAGTAAAGAGAACATCATTTGACATATTCCAATATGCATTTGCCTCAGCTATAGATCAAAACAGAAAAAAGATTTAAAGATCAAATACCAAAAATCCTTCATCTATATGCCTTCAAAGTTTTGAAGTTGGGAGAAGAGGCGCTTGGAGTTCCATCACTAAGGAAAGAGTTCATTCTTAGTGACCCAAGCAGAGGAATGGGAAGCACGAATCATACAACCAAAGGAATTCCTTGGTGATTTACAAGTTAGGTGGTCAAATTTAGTTAAGGTTTAACGCTGTCTAGACTAATTGTAAATTAACTTTCCTAATGGATTTTATTGGCAAGTTTGCCAAAGATTTTGATCCTGAGAAAGGTTTTCCTTAGTGATCATATATGGAGTTATTTACATTTTTACTTTTATTTTTTATTTATACGTTTGTGATGGTTTAAACTTAGGGTTAATTGAATTAATTACTATAATCTTTTAAAAATAATAGTTAAGCGATTTGTTGCTCATTATTGATTAATCCGCATATTTGAGTCTAAATATATGTCCAACAATTCAATTTATATATTCAGTCAAAATCAAACGTTGATTTAACAATACATTCATAAGTGCTATTTATTATTATCTACATATTTCTTGTGACGTACTATTTCTCTTTATAAATTAATTTATGTATATGCCAAATTAATGAAGGTTGGTTTATCAAGGTTGGAGGCAATCATATATGTACGTTTAAAATTTAATTCATTTGTCTAATAGTAGGCCACTGTGTATGGATTATGCTTTACCCAGTACAATTAAAGCATGTGTGCAACAGAGGATTGAATAAAACTTGACATTGTTGAGAGTGTTGCATTATAATTGTGTATCAAATATGTACTGAAAGGCAGAAAAAAAGGGAGGGATGAAAGTATGTGGAAAATGGAGCAATTGCAAACAGGCAATGGCTGGATTCATAATCAAATATAGTATCTTTTAGGTGTAATGAACTCTTTCCTGAGTCATGAGTGATATAAAGTTTATGCACTTTGCTAAATGAATAGAAAAGATGAGAAAAAATTCAATGGTAATCATTTAAGAATAAAAGTTGGATTTACTTTTTAATCTAAAGCCAAATCACGGGAGAGATATCCTCATGTGAAACAGAATACCCCAAAAGTGAGTGTCATTTATTTTTGTGAGAAATGGGAGAAGAAGAGCTGGGCGCCTAGGCGCTGGCCGTGCTGCATGGAAGCAGAAACATGGCGCCTAGGCGCCACTCATGGGTGCCTAGGCGCCCCGATACCGAAAGGGAGGCAGGAACATGGCGCCTAGGCGCCCCGATGCAGATCCAAAGCAGCAACATGGTGCCTAGGCGCCCCAGATTGAGCTATATATATCAGATTTTTCCCCTTCCAGCAAAGCACCCGATTTTGAGAGAGAAAAAGAGGGAGGGCTTGGATAGAATTTTACAAGTAAGAGTTTGTTCTTTTTGGGTATAAATTCAAAGCCATTTTTTCTTTCTTTGGGATTAACTTGAGGCTTGTTCAAGTAATCCAATCCATTGTTCTTCATTTATATATTGAAATCATTTCTTCCCCAATTTCTTATCTTCCAAAGTGGTTTAGGTTTTTTTTTTTTAACATTTCAAGTTTGTTTGATCTTGGGCATCTTAGGGAGGTGTTTTCCCAACAATTTGGTATCAGAGTATCTTCTTAAATTAGGGTGGTTAAGCTCCGATTTTTGGTGGGTTGGCTTGAACTTTGTTGTGCACACAAGGTGTTTGTGAAAATTTCCAAGTGAACTTTGTTGGTTTATTTTCGGTAAACAAATAGATAAATCATGTCTACTAGAGGAACGGTGAAGATGGGGAAGTATGAGATAGAGAAATTCAATGGGAAGAATGATTTCTCATATTGGAGAATGCAAATGAATAATTTGTTAATTTCTCAAAAGTTGCACAAGACATTGGCGGGAAAGGAGAAGAAGCACATAGATATGTTTGACGAGGATTGGGAAGAGTTAGATCTTGAGGCACGAGCATCTATCATTCTATGCCTTGAAAGAGATGTTGCTTTCTTGGTTGATGGTGAGAAAACGGCGGTGGAGGTGTGGACAAAGTTGGAGACGAACTTCATGACGAAGACTCTAACTAATCGGATCTATTTGAAGTCCAAATTGTATACTTGCAAGATGGATAAAGGTACACCAATCCACGAGTACATCAACAAGTTTGATAGGTGCATATCGGACTTGAAGGACATTGATGTGAAAGTAGATGATGAGGATCAAGCACTTCTACTACTTCTTTCATTGCCAAAGTCTTACGAGAACCTAGTACAAACATTGATGCTTGTGGGTGATAAACTTGTGATGGAGGACACTAGAACGTCACTTCTAGCGGATGATCTTCGAAAGATTGCAACTAGTGGCATGTCTACCATTGGTAACAAGGAGCAAGCTCAAGGATTATTTGTAAGAAGTAGAAGCAATGTGCGATCAAAGAGCAAGGGAGAAAAATCTAGATCGAGTTCTAGACCTCTTGCGGAAGGCCTTGTTTCAAATGCGGCAAGCTTGGGCATTTCAAGGCGAATTGTACTAACAAAAGGGGTTCAAAGAAGAACAATAACAACAACAACAACAACAACGAGAAGGTGCAAGTCAAGCAAGAGGTAAGCTATGCCTCGGAAGGAGGGGAAAGCGATGAGTGCTACACCATCTCTTGTGATGAAGAAAACTCCGTTAAGTGGATTTTTGACTCTAGATGCACTTACCATATGTGTCCAAATAGGAAGTGGTTTACTACCTATAGAAGCACTGATGGTGGAACCGTGTTGATGGGTAATAACCATTCCTGTAAAACGGTGGGGCTCAGTTCAATTAGAATCAAGATGCATGATGGAGTGGTTAGAACATTGATGGATGTTAGATATGTTCTTGATTTGCGGAAGAACCTTATCTCTGTTGGTGCCTTAGACTCCGGTGGTTGCAAGATTGTAACATGGAATGGAGTAAAGAAGGTTGTTCGTGGTTCTTTGATTGTGATGAAGGGTATTCGTGAAGGCAATCTCTATGCTCTTCTGGGTACTACAGTTACAGAAGATGTAGCGGTTGGAATAAGTGAAAGTGGTGGAGACCCATGTGAGTGCACTCGGCTATGGCATAGGAGGCTTGGGCATATGTCTGAAAAGGGGCTAGATTTGCTAGTCAAGAAAGATTTGCTAAAGAACTTGAAGAAGCCTTGCATGGATTTTTGCGAGTATTGTGTGTACGGTAAAGCACACCGAGTTTAGTTCCAGCCAAGCAAACATAGAAGCAGAGGCATTCTAGACTATGTGCACATGGATGTATGGGGTCCGGCTTCTGTCACTTCCAAAGGAGATTCCAGGTATTTTGTTCATTTGTTGATGATTATTCTAGATATGCTTGGATTTATTTTTTGAAGCATAAGAATGAGGTATTCGACACTTTCAAGAAGTGAAAAGCAAAGGTTGAAAACAGAACAAGAAAGAAATTGAAGACACTGCGATCTGATAACGGTACTGAGTATACAGATGGTGCTTTCAAGGAGTTCTGTGGTAAGGAAGGCATTGCGAGACACTGGATAGTTAGAAATACACCGCAACAGAATGGGGTCGCAGAAAGACTGAATCGCACATTTCGAGAGAAATCAATGTGTATGCGATCCTATGTTGGTTTAGGCAGAGAATGGTGGGCAGAGTCGGTTGCAACTGCTTGCTACATAGTGAACCGGTCTCCACATTCAAGGTTAGATGGAGATATACCTTACAGGGTATTGACAGGAGAACATGCAGATTATGAGAAACTCAGAATATTCGGATGCACAGCCTACTATCACGTCAACGATGGAAAGCTTGATGCGAGGGCCAAGAAGGCTATATTCTTAGGGTATGCGGCAAGTGTAAAAGGCTATCGCCTATGGTGTGTAGAGGAATCTAAGTTCATAATCAGCAGAGATGTTACTTTTGATGAGAACTCCATGATAGCTTCGTTGAAAGCTACAGTGCCCGGTGGTGATGATGTTGAGACTACAAAGTCTCAAGTTGTTGACATAGAACCTAGAAATCAACCTGGTTCTAGGCATGTTCAAGAGGAGCATCATGCAGACACTCAAGATGAGAGTGATGATGGGCTTGAACAAGAGGCGGTTCAGCAAGAGAATGTACAGGCACAGCAACAACAGCAGCTTGCAGATAACTTGGCTTCCTCTAGGCCACGGCGTACTTACAAGCAAGTTCTTAAGTTGGGGTCAGACGAGCCTTTGAGGCACTATGGGCAGACAAATTTGGTTGAGTATGTACTCTCGGTGGAGGATGATGAGCCTGTCACTTTCAAGGAAGCTATTTTAAACAACAATAGTGAGAGTTGGTTGGCAGCGATGGAAGAAGAGATGGAATCACTTCACAAGAACCAAACATGGGAGGTTGTCCCATTACCCATAGGTAAGAAAGTTATTGGTTGTAAGTGGTTGTACAAAAAGAAAAAGGATCCTAACAAGCTGGTGGTACAAGATTCAAAGCAAGGTTAGTGGCTAAGGGGTTTGTACAAAGAGAGGGAGTTGACTACAATGAGATCTTTTCTCCGGTGGTCAAGCATACTTCCATTCGGGTGCTATTGAGTATTGTTGCTCATCATGATCTTGAGCTGGAATAACTCGATGTCAAAATCGCCTTCTTGCACGAGGACTTGGATGAGGAAATCTACATGCATCAACCTGAGGGCTACAAGGTTGAGGATAAGGAATGTCAGGTATGTCGCTTGAGAAAATCACTATATGGATTGAAGCAATCTCCTCGACAGTGGTACAAGCGATTTGACTCCTTCATGCTAAAGCATGGTTTCTCGAGAAGTGAGTATAACTGTTGTGTTTATATTCGAAAACTTCGGGGAGGTAACTATATCTATCTTCTATTGTATATGGATGACATGCTTATCGCTTCGAAAAGCAAGGTGGAGATAGATAGGTTGAAATCTCAACTTGGTAAAGAGTTTGAGATGAAGGATATGGGGGCTGCTAGGAAAATACTGGGTATGGAGATTAGAAGAGAGATGACGAATTGGCGAAAGCTCTTGAGTCAGAAAGGCTACATTGAGCAAATTGCTAGGTTCGGGTTGCAAGGTGCAAAGTCGGTGGTGACTCCATTGGCTCCACATTTCAGGCTCTCTGGTAAACAGTCTCCTACTACAGCGGAAGAAAAGGTACACATGGATCGTGTACCTTATGCTAGTGAAGTTGGCAATTTGATGTATGCCATAGTGTGTACACGCCAGATATTTCACAGGCGATTAGTGTGGTCAGTAGATTCATGGTGAATCCGGGGAAGGCACACTGGGAAGCTGTGAAGTGGATCCTGAGGTACTTAAAAGGTACCGCGGATACGGGTTTATGTTTTGGTGGAGATGCATGTCATATAAGTGGGTTTGTGGACTCGGATTATGCAGGTGATCTAGATAGACGACGATCTACTACTGAATATGTGTTTTGCATACATGGTACCCCAGTTAGTTGGCGATCGATGTTACAGGCTACAGTTGCTCTTTCTACTACAGAGGCCGAGTATATGGCCATGGCAGAGGGGGTGAAGGAAGCATTGTAGTTATGGAGTCTTCTAGATGATTTGGGGATTGAGTAGGATTGTGTGGACTTGTGGTGTGATAGCCAGAGTGCGATTCACTTGGCTAAGAATCAGGTTCATCATGCTCGAACCAAGCATATCGACGTCAGGTATCATTTTGTGCGTGATGTCATAGAGGAAGGTGATATTTCACTCTTGAAGGTACACACAAATGAAAACCCAGCAGACATGTTAACCAAAGTGGTAAGGGGTAGCAAGTTTCAATATTGCTTGGACTTGCTTCACATTAGTCCGTGTTGATATGCCCGAGTGGGCATGACCCTTCGGGGCGGGGTTGAAATGAGGTGAAGAGTATATGAAGGTGGAGGTGAACTACGGAGGTTTGATCCCAAGTTTTGGGTACGTAGGCAACCATGGTTTGAATGGTGCAGCCGAGTTTGGCGCTTGCTGCTTCTTCTTGTATTCGTCCAAAATTTGAGGTCTATCAAATTATGTACGGGGTAGAGAATTGTGAGAAATGGGAGAAGAAGAGCTGGGCGCCTAGGCGCTGGCCATGCTGCATGGAAGCAGAAACATGGCTCCTAGGCGCCCCGGATTGAGCTATATATATCAAATTTTTCCCCTTCCAGCAAAGCACCCGATTTTGAGAGAGAAAAAGAGGGAGGGCTTGGATAGAATTTTACAAGTAAGAGTTTGTTCTTCTTGGGTATAAATTCAAAGCCATTTTTTCTTTCTTTGGGATTAACTTGAGGCTTGTTCAGGCAATCCAATCCATTGTTCTTCATTTATATATTGAAATCATTTCTTCCCCAATTTCTTATCTTTCAAAGCGGTTTGGGATTTTTTTTTTTACATTTCAAGTTTATTTGATCTTGGGCATCTTAGGGAGGTGTTTTCCCAACAATTTCATTATGGGGTTTTCAAATTCTGTAACACATTGTTAATATTGTGCATGATGATGGATATTATCCTAAGATTGCATCCCAGATTGGAATTCCCTGACCCAAACTTTTTCTGGTGTACATGTATAATACTTTTCCAAGAACCTGTTATTTATACTAACAAATGCATTCTTATGGTCGTCTAGGTCGCATGTAAGTAGACAACGCGGTTTGTTGTACCGCTGACTCTGTATAATTTGTTGACTTTTTTTATTGCATTTTTTGTTTATATGGACATGACAACTGGCTCCCTCTTTTACAAGGAATTCATGCACCTACGGTGAAGGCCTTCTCTGTAGGGAATCACCTTCCATTTCCGTCAAGTTACACCTCTCTCGGCTCTTCAAAGGTCCACTTTTCTTCCCATGCTATGCTCCCTCGACGTAGGCCTACCATTTTGCATCTATAAAATTAGTAATTGTCTCTTATCCGTATTGGATAGTCACAATAATAATGTGTTAACTTCGTCGTCTAAAATTATTAGAAACTTGGAGAAATAGTGGAGGATCCCACAAAATGCACGAATAATAAATGAGTAATAGTCATGAACATATTGAAAATAATATTTTACTTTAACTATATAAAAAAGAAAATTTAATTTTTTAGGGAACAAGATCAAAGACGTTTTTTTTTTTCAATGGCCCCAACTTTCATCTCTACTATCGACAGATTACCAACAAGTTAGCAATGCATTAGTTTTATGAACCCTTTTAATTAGACTTCCCCACACTTTCTTCCCTTTTGATTTTGTTGCATGAACCCTTACCATCAAAATCTAATCCAAGACATTGGCCAAACCAAGCTCATGCCATTGCCTACATGGAAATCCTGTAAACTTCTATGAGATATAATGCATCTTGCCAACTGAGTATTAAGAAAAATAAATCAAATCTAATTCCTTGTACTGTGCAATACTATCATATAACTCAAGTTAGACGAATTATTAATAAAAGAGAAAAGGATGAATCTAACATGTTGGGTGTTTTTCTCGACTTTCTGGCCATACTTTCCCCACTTATGACCATCATTCAAGACACCCACATCGCTCATAGTTTTGAAACAAAATCTGGGATCTCTTACTTGTCTCCTTGATTTATCTTCTTCATGTTTATTGGCAGAACTCTAAGAGTCTCATTACCTCCATTTCTCTTCATGTGCAAGCAATTATTGACCCAGCAATCATCATGGAAAATCTGCATTCAAACCATATACTTATGTGCGTATATTTTTTTAGGACAACTTAATTGATAGCTTATTACATGGCTAGCCTGAGATTTGGGGTACCCTGTATGACATGGTGTCCCTTTTATGTAATTTAAAAAAAACAAAAACCAACAACAAGAACAAGAACACTTACAGGAACAATTAAAAAATTTAAAATGGTGCCCCTTTCATGTAAAAAAATCAATTTATTTGATCAACTAACGATCAACAAATGGATATATCCCTTTGTTTTTGTGTTGCAACAAAATAAAAAAATTTAAACTAGGGTGGTACAAGATAAATATTGAGATAAAGTCTGGGAAAAAGGGAAATGTCTGGGATCCCAATTACATTTAGGGGAATTTACACAAATGTCACTAAATATGAAAATGTACAAAAAAATTTTGTCTTGCACAATTTTTTTGCAAAAATGTCACTTTTTCCCCCAAAAAATGTCCATATTACCATTTGACACCTTTTTAAGAGCAATAAATGCTTGATTTGAATGCAATTAATGGTGTGATGTGATTATTTATTTATCTTCATTGTTAATATTGAAGAAATGAATATTATATTGTATAATATGAATTTTTGATTAAAAAAATGGGTGGAATGTTTACAAAGAGCACACACAAGTAGGAGTTGAAATAGCTTCTTCTTCTTCATCATCCTCCTTTCATTATCAACAAGGCATGAAGGAAAGCTATTGATCAATTTCAAAGGTGAGGTAGTAGAAAAGAAATTTTTGCATGCCATACTTGAGTACTTTAAATATTCAATAAAACATGGTCAGAATTAATTGTCCATATTTCATCTCTTATTCATTGATTTTTTATTTTTGGTATATTTTAGAAAGGGAAGAAATACCAATATTCTCAACAAAATGTGAATCATTCCATATGTAATTCCATATTTAATGAAGCGTTGAGTTATACTTTCTTTGTGTGTGGGGAGATTAGTTGAAATTGTAGTTGAGAATTGATTATGACCATTAATTTGTTGCAATAAATTCCTGAAACAGTAAAACACATTTTTTTGTAGGTACCACGAAACTTATGCCGTTCAAGTGTTGAGCAATTTCGTAGAAACTGTCGAAATCGACATTTAGTAACTGTCAGGATGGGCAGAGAATTCAATCGTCGATTTTGACACCTGAAAAGCTTTCTCTTTTTGGTACTACATGGATTAAAGTATTGTAATGAGCCAATTTGACTGTATTAAATCTTTCGATATATTAATGTGTAGAATTATGACTTTTGTACTCCCAACATTTCAAGTATGGCTCAGGATCTGAGATTCATTGTGTCGCATAGGGAGAATTTTGTTCACGTGGATGACGAATGGAAGTGGAGAGGGGACAAAACGACTTCCATTTTAGCGCCGAGAAACATTACCGTAACAGAACTTGTATTAAGATTGAAGGAGAAACTTGGTATTGTTGAACCCTGCAATGAAATTGAATTAAAGTTCAAAGTCCCAAATTTGAATATACCTCCGGCAGAGATACACGACGATGAGGACCTAAATTGGTACATATCTATTTATAAGGAGATTGCACTCTGCATCACTATTATGGAAACCGAGGTCCCGAGTGTTGACATGGCGAGGGAAGAAAACTGTGTAGAGAACCGGTTCGGCCTAACGGAATGTCCCCAAACTTTAAGACATGGTGAGGTCAATCATGAGCACAGTGGGTCAAACAACGAAGCACCCGCACCTTCAATTGACCATATCGAGGCTGCAGCATCCGTTGAGCACTTAGAGAACCTGTTACATGGTACGAATGATGCTATTATTGCTGAAATTGACCAGCCAGTGTCATCACATTCCATGAGTTTAGGCACAGATGAGTCGATGACGGCCGTCATTCTCGTCGAAAAGCAAATATTCTTTAGCAAGAAACAATTGTACTCGAAGATTCGTGTGCTTGCTTTGCAAGAGAAGTTTCAATTTCGGATGAGCAGGTCAAGCATGAAAATGTTAACCGTTGTATGTGTGGACGATAATTGCAAGTGGATGCTACGTGCTTCTACTGTCAAGCAATCTGCAATCTTCATGATCCGTAAATTCTTCAATGTGCACACATGTTCCCTTGATTTTCGTCGTAACGCACATCGGCATGCCACTAGTTCTGTAATTGCCGAGCACATTTTAGGCAAACTGGATATTCCAGGTCGATCGTATGACCCTACCGCTATTGCACGTGATATGGAACGTGAGTTCGGTGTGAAAATTAGTTACAACAAAGCTCGTAGGGGAAAGCTTCATGCCTTAACTATGCTACACGGTACACCGGAAGCCAGTTTTCAGAAATTATCTTCATACTGTCACATCGTAGGAGAGAGTAACACGGGAACAGTAACCCACATAGAACTCGATTCTTAAAATAGATTTCATTACTTCTTCCTAACTTTCAGTGCAAGCATTCGTGGTTACACGCAGTATTTGAGACCCGTTATTTGTGTTGATGGCAGTCATCTGAAGGGTCCATACAAAAGGACACTTCTACTGGCAACTACCCAAGATGGTAACAAACAGATATATCCATTAGCATGGGGGATCGTGGATGCTAAAATCAATAAATCCTGGAAGTGGTTTATGTCCAACTTGAAAGAGCTTATAGGGGACTCCGAAGACCTCGTATTTGTTTCAGACAGAAGCATTGGCAAAGCTATTACTCAGTTGTTTCCATTGTCTCACCATGGTTGTTGTAACTGGTATCTCGAAAAGAACCTAATACAGCGGTACAGCAACGCAAGTGCAATACTTCTATTCAAACAAGCTGCTACGACATATCGGGTTGAGGACTTTGAAAGACTCATGGGACAGATCCGCAGGGTGAGCACAAGAGCGCATGGGTACTTAGAGCGTACGGGTTATTCATTTTGGTCCCGAGCACTATTTATTGGCCACCGTTACAACATTATGACGAACAACAACGCTGAGTCTCTGAACTCCATGTTGAGAGAAGCCCGTTCTTTACCGATAACCTGCTTGGTCGAACACATTCGGAGTACTTTGCAGAAGTGGTTTTATGAACGTCAGAAAAATGCGACTGAATGCAGTACAGTATTGACGCCGAGGATGGAAAATGAGTTATGGATGACATTTGAAACTGGAACTAGGCTTCGAGCCCAGTTGTTGACAAACAATTTAACTCAGGTTGGAATATCCAACGACGTGGACATAATTGACTTTTTCGAAGACACCTGCACGTGTCGTGAGTTCCAACTAAACCGTATGCCATGTGCTCATGTAACTCGTGCTGCTTGCTTCAAAGGGAAGTCATTGTATGACCTTTGCTCCCCTTATTACACATCTGAATACTAGAGGGGTGCCTATAGCAAAGCTATATATCCTGTTGGACGTGAAGCGGACTGGGTTGTTCCCAGTTTAATTACATTTACTCCTATTTTGCCACCACTCGTACGTCGCCCTCCAGGTAGACCACCGACCCGACGTAAGCGTTCAAGACATGAGTCTGCATGGTCGAGCAGGAAATGCACTCGTTGTGGTTGTCTTCGTCATAATCGGAGCACATGTTCGAATCCCAATGTATCACAAGTTCCTTAAACATTGTTAGTGTAATCGACGTTGTATGTTTAATGTTCCGTAGTGCCCTGCACCTTATGAAGTTATGTTATAAATAGTGTGATAATTACCATTTCTGAATGTTCAACATCCTTCTGTGCACATACGAATTTGTTTCCCGACTGTCCTATTCATCACGTACTCACATCCCGACAGATGTGTTCTGGATTTTCGACAGTTGACGAATGTGTGCACAACACTCAAGATCAGCTTCACGTACATGGCGAACTGTAGATTCTGTGAAAGGGAAACAATGTAATTGTAACATGCTTGAAACAAAGTCTTTAAACATGTACAACTAACCCTCCAAGTGCACAGTCAATCAAAATACTTGAAGGTAGTAGGCAAATGGAATTGTAAATTGGGACGTTGTCCTTCTCTTGTTGGACTGCGCACATCATGAACCTCATTTAAAATATTTATAGTCAATATCCATGAAATATATTATAATTTGTAACATCGTCCTCCACGGAGAGAAATCGGCTCTAAATAAATAGCATTTCATAACATCCACCAAACGTGGTGCAAAATATAGATGTAGGTTCATTTGTCGATCCCAACAAATAGAAATCTGTAATTCTCGACAGTTCGACTGGACTGGACTATACACAAAATACACTACCCGGATTACGGCGAAGGGACATGTTCATGCAGACATTTTGGTTCTGTGTTAACCAACTGCATCCCTACAAAAGAGTGGACTGTACACTACTTATTCACTACACTCCACGGTCGGCATTTCACTCGTCGTCGACAACCGAACTTGCTCCCCCGCTGTCTTCACCTGACTCGTCAAACGAGATGATAAGGACCTCGTTCTCTAGGATGTACGCCAGCCCATCGTCGTCCTCGAAATCTCCCTTGTAGGCAGCGTCGACTGAGAGCACAGCATCAAGCACATTGTTCTATGACAAACTATCGTCACTCCCAACATCTTCCAAGTTCGGGAAGGGAACAGGGGAAATGGCTCTCCTACCCGTACGAAGCTCAATTTTCTCATCGTCTGACAAAATGTAGATTGGAAATAACGGAGAGGAATCGGGAACCGGCATCGGCTCATCCATGTTGAACGGTTCGGTGCTTCCTGTGGACGAACTCATTATGCTTATGTAGTAAAGTATTGATGAAACGAAATCTATCTTTGAGAGTCACAAATTCTCACAATGCTATTCCACTAAGCTGTCTAGGAGTGAGAACAATGTGACACTGTATTTATAAGCAACTTGAAAAGGAAAAACAATTATGGTCATCATCTACTCAACCACCAAGTCCAATTTCCTTGTTAATTTGAAAAGCAATTGGTGTGATGGTTCAATAAATTTATAGTACCTTTATCCCCCATTTCCCCATAATTAGTAGGACATTTAACACTCTTTATTATATTTGTATAATTCAGTACATATACATTCCTGCACCTGAAATGCCTCTGTGCAAAATATTCCCAGCAATTGTGCCATCGTTGTAATTGTAGTGCTTCAAAAAAATGGGATTACATTATATTCACGCACATGGTATACCGAGTATAGTTTTTATGAAATATTTTGAAAAGTAGTTGGAAGTTTCTATAGATGCTTGAGAACAATGTCAATTTAACAACGATGTCAACATTGAGCATACAAGAGAAGAAATACTGCAGTTATTATCAAAATAAAAATTATAAGCACTATAATGTCCATCTTCTTGTACAGCAGAGTGCAGTTTAGTTGCCCTTTTACATGGGTGGACTTTCTTGGTGCCATCTAATTGATATTCTTACCTGGAAACAAGGCGTACTTTAACGAGAATGCAAAGATCATTTTCTAAAGTGAACTTCAACGAGAACATAGAATTAAAAATATGCCGAGAACGTATCTCAAAAGTGAATAAACACATAAGCCAAAGTACCAGACATGCGAGTAGATGAGAATGAACATTACAAGAGGAAAATAATCAAGCAGGTTAATACATGAGTGTCAGAAAAACGCTTATCATGTCAATTTAGGTTCCGACTATTCATGTAATATAAGACATAAACAAGATATCCGGCTTGTAACAGTAGAACCAAATGTCATGACAAGTAGACATAGACTATGTCATAACTAACGGCAAGGTAAAATGTTAGACACTTGTCAAAATTCCAACGCACATGTCAAATGAAAAAGTCAAGGGTCAATGTTAGAATAAATGTAAAAGCAAGTGATTAATTGCTCCCGTCTACTTGTTCACCATCTGCACGCCTCTACAGGTAAGTGAAAACCAAAAACAACCCCATCATCCTGGCATCCCGCCACTTCATTCACAATTACTTCTTCAATGTCTTTCCCCTCCCCCTCGTGTACGGAGTCCTCGTCGCAGGAGCGGGATGTCGTAGCCGGGCGGAGTGTCGTCTCGTCGTAAAAACTCTGCCTCCTTCTTCTGGTACAGGCGCAGGAACAGGTACATCAGCGGCGGGAATAGGTACGGTAGCGACAATACCTAAATAATAATGGAAGGGGCCCAGTGAGTTACCGTCAATGACATTCACTAACCATATGTAGTAGTAACGCATGCAATGAACTTACCTTCGCCATCTGTGACATTGCAATCGTCAATCTCTGCATCGCTGACCGCAGCCGCATCTAAGAGCTCTGTGGCAGCTCTGTCTTATTAACAGAACATACGTAAATGCATAGCATTCGACGAAACATTAGGAAGCAAATGCCATGACATGAAATTGCGAAAAGTGCTTGTAATTGGAGTGGGCAACAACTCGTGCTCGGCATTCGGGCATGGTACAATATCAGCTCTCTCTATTGACAACAACAGTAAAATAACGTGAGCATATTTTTTATATCAAGTTTCGCAACATGCGTACTCGATGAAATAATATGTTTTGAACAGTGCATGAAATACCCACATACCTGGCAAGTCTTCAGTTCCGACAAGCAGCTCCCCCTCGTCCATGCATGGAGGACTGTATGCTCCGATTGTAGAAAGCAACAGTGACGTCATGAGAGCACATTACATCTCCCAACTCAAGCATCATACAACGTCCAGGCAATGACATGTTTAGAATCGCTCGTTAATAATGCACGTACCTAGAGGCTGTGAACGTCCTATGTCAACTCCCATTTCAATTGGAGTGGGCAATGGGTCTGTGCCTCGTCTATGTACGTCTGCATCCCAATTATAACAAGAAAAAATCGAATAATCTTGTGGTCAATTTCAAATAATATAACCGAATAGCACATGTTTGATTCATACCTTATGGGGAACAACCTGAAGGACCGGACTCGAAAATGGCGCCCGTTGAGTGTGGAGCGGTGGTAGGGGGATATGGGGCCACCTGGGCAGCAATGAACTCATGGAGTCTTGTACATTCAAATGTCACGTGCTATTCGATTTCAAGTTTCACAGTCCGGAGTCGCATCTCGAAGAGGATTCTTTGGTTGAGTAGCAGCTCCTCAACTTCTCCTTTCGTCAAGCTGGAAGCAGATGTTCGAGCTGGCAGTGAGTTTGTCGTACGCCCTCACACTGGTGAACGAACCGGTGCCCCTGAAGGGGTGGAAGAGTCACCGGTATCCTCACTGTCGTCACCTTCCCGATCACTTCCTGACTCCCCATCGCTCTCATCATCTCCAGATGTCTCCCCGTCACCACTTCGTCCGCTACGGACTCTGTCCTCCAAATCTTGACCTCCTGACTGTCCACCAACTTCACTTTCGAAGTGTAACGAATGAATCTATGGCGCAACCACAGTCCTCACAATGTCATCAAGCACGGGCACCGAGGGATCGTCGTACAATACGAGAGAGGACAGATATGGCTACTCAGCCTCTGCATCGGTGGGCTGGAGAGTTGCGTACACATGCAGCTGCGAAATGAAGTTTAGATAATCACATGAGAACGTGCCAGATAGTAACAAGATGGTAAAGGGGAAACAAAGACATGTCGAAATTGTGCCTGTACATTCTTGAAAAATGCATCGTATGTACGATGTTGTGGCTGCTTTCGAGCGAACCAGCGAAGAATTTGTGGCAATCATTGACCGACTCGCTGACCAAAGCGTTCCCCAATCTCCGAAATCGCCTCGAACGTCCAAACCTGTTACAACAACAGAAACACATTAAAATTACAAAGATTATATATACAATGCTGCCGGAGGGGTAAATCATGCATGCTATGCTAATGTTACGAAGTATGCGTACTTGCATGGCGATGGGGAAGCCGTGAACCGTGCATGTAATCTCTTTCTCCTTCCTCCTCTTAGCCTTTTGGAATTTTCTTGCAAAGCTACCCCGGAACCCATGCAACAATCGTCTATATCCAACTCTACCCCAAGGGTAGGAAAAAAAGAAGTCCAAGTCGTCCACCATTGATAAAAATGGCAAATGGATACCGACGTTATTATCCGGAGCATTGAATACTCCGTCGACAATTAGAACCAGCCCTAGCTTGTAGCGATCAGCACAGGTCGTCGATGGTTGGGCAACAGTAGACTGTAGTTGTGCCAATGATACCTTGTCATTGGACTTAAAGTACCTCTCTTTCAACCTTTTCCTCTCAATCAATCGATCGAAATCGTCCCCCTCGGGGAAGATACTGCATCTTAACCCTGTCACAACAGCGTACTCTTGTAGATCGAATCTCATCAGGTGGCCTTGCACATTGAACCAAAGCTCATTCACCTTTTCTGTGCGGATTGTTCTAAACAATAGCTGTAGGATTAGTTGGGCAGAGAATTGAATGTTTGGAATATCAGCCAGATACCCGAGGGGGGAGTTGCGAAAGTCCTCATGTTGCCGCTCGTCAAAATGGTCCATCACAATCTTAACGTACTTGAGGTTACTGCGTTGGGAAATGTGGGCCCGCAACTGTGCATCTTCTGGAATCAGGAATTCAAAGTCCATATGCCCTGCAAGGTGCGTTGACAAAACCCATGGGATTAAATTATAAATATAAACAATATTGTATAATGTCTAACGCTATAAGGATTCAACATCATGGATACGGTGATCTGTCGAGAACTACAGAGATCATATCGGTATCGACAGACTGTCTGTGGACATCTGTCAATACCGACGGTTGATGTTGAAATAGGAATGATAGGCTAACTGTCGAGAAAAACAGAGAGTCAAGTGTCGGGGTCGACAGTTCACTGGGAGTTGCTATGCATGTTGCGGGGTGCAAGTTGAACATATTAGGCAATGCCACATTCAAGTATGTTTCAGAAGTAATAACGGAGGATGTGTGAAGGCAGACATGCATGCTAGGATTCGTAGCCATTCCAGTTACCGTACTTCTTATCAAATATAGGAAACAGATTTATGTATGTGAGTATGAATGGAGAGTCAATATGTGACGGTGAAGGACATGTATGCAAGTGACTTGAACGAAACAATTTTACAGGTCAAAGTAGGTAGGACACAGTATCATACACCTCAACTATTTAACGAATACTTAAGACAATCAATGAAACCAGTTTGTACACCTCAACATGATCAACAGTAATTGAGACAATCAATGACATGAAAGAAAATTAATATTTATCCATCCTACGTATCCCATCAAATTGAGCAACGAAATCCTAGCGTGAGATAGTAACCGTACTTATGAGACACAAATGGAGAGTCAATATGACACAGTGAAGGACATGTATGCAAGTGATTTGAACGAAACAATTTTAGAGGTCAAAGTAGGTAGGATACAGTATCATACACATCAACTATTTCACGAATACTTAAGACAATCAATGACACCATTTTGTACACCTCATTTAGCTCAACAATACTTAAAATAATCAACGAAATGGAAGAAAATTACTATTAATTCATTCTAGGCATCCCATCAAATTAAGCAACCAAATCCTACCATCAGATAGTTTATATTCAACCAAATCAAATCATAAAAAACCAAATCCTGTTTATAACTTAGCAGAAAAAATTGACTTTTGCAGTCGTAGGAGTTGGCTGCACCAAAAATTGCCACATATGTATAAAGTTATCCATCGAAATTCCATGAAAATTCAATTTCACAAGAGGGACCCAAAATTGCACAAGCACAAGATTTTCGATATGCGTCTCTTCTGTCCAATGCCCAACAACAATAACCACTTATATTTTTGGTAAGTGATGATATTAAATTATGATATGGTGTGTATAATTTATTTCAAATTGTAACTTATACTATCTTATTATTGCCACCACAACCATCTTATACCAGAAATCATCACAACTGTCCAGAAGTGAGACATATAAAACCACAACAACAGATCTTTGTCAACAAATGATCGGCTTGTACTATGGTATTCACAACGACTATTGGTAAAGCAAGTACTATAAATTCGACATTTTTGGACACCACATTTGAAAGCTTTGTCAAAACCCAATTCATTGAGATCAAGATTATGCTGAGAAAAGAAAAATACCCAAATCCCATTGAACAAAAACCCTCATTTATTATGAAAACGATATCAAAAGTTGGGTACTGATTAAACATTCAACTCTTAAATCTTCAAAAATTCAACACAAAATTGGAATATAGTTCGCCATTGGTACATTCAACCCTAAAGTCTCAATTAATCCAAAATTTCCCAAGCAGGTTATTGAACAACCACAACTATAATCATTTCCCAAAAGCACTTCAAACAAAGATGTGTAAAGGGGAAAAAATGTTCATTCTATCTTCTACCAAAGAGCAAGCATGAAATTACAGCCATTTTATATTCAAATCAGCCAAATAAATCCATACATACTCTATCCAATACATTCAAACAATGAAATCCCAACTATACTCAAACAAATTACACTAATACAGAAAGAACCCTTGTGTCTAATAATATGAACAATCTCGAAGCAGAACTAATTTTCCAAGTTCAATGGATATATCAAACTGTCATATGTCGTTTTATGTATATATTTCCTCTTCTTCAGAAAAAATGCATAAAATGAATACAACACCAACCTGAAGAAATTAGTGATGGTCTTCGTCCACGGTGAAGTGATTGATGGCGGTCGTTGATAGCTGGTGGTTCGACGATTTGAATGTCAGAGGGGAGTCTCGCCTTTCGCCGGTTCGTATCACGCAACGGACTGCTCTCGATCTTCGTCGACGGTGAAAGAAAGGAAAGTGCGATAGAGGGGATGATTCCAATGAAAGAGGAAACTGTGTGAGAGAAGGGATGTGTGAGAAAAAATTGCGTAAAATTACTACAACACCAACCTGATGAAATTAGTGATGGTCTTTGTCCACAGTGAAGTGACCCATGGTGGTCGTTGATGGCTGGTGGTTCGACGATTCGAATGTCAGAGGGGAGTCTTGCCTTTCACCGGTTCGGATCACGCAACGGAGTGTTCTCGATCTTCGTCGGCGGTTAAAGAAGGGAAAGTGCGATGGAGGGGATGATTCCAATGAAAGAGGAGAATGTGTGAGAGAAGGGATTGTGTTTCAACACTGGTTTCTTCTTCTCCTCCGTCGTTTCGTTTGGTCGTTTCACCTTCTTCCTTCACCAATTTTCTTCTTCTTCTTTTTTTTCTTTTTTTTCCTCTCCAAGTACCTGACATTTCAGAGATTTTGTACAATTTCAAGTGTTGTCATGTCATATTTAAACAAGGACTCAGATGGGATTGAACTTAGTAAGAGGGGCAAAAAAGTCCAAATATGACAATTTTGCAATTACTTTAAAAAAGTGACATTTCTATAAGTGACAAGGCAAATTTGACTGGTTTGATAATTTCCTCATAAAATATTTGGGTTTTCTTGTTCTATTGATATAACTGTTACAGCGAAGAGTAAGTTTTACACCGGTACATTGATGAAATTAAACTTCAAGTTCCTAAAGTAACGAAGTTTGGTTGTTTTTTCTAAGCAGGGAATCACAAACACCAAGATTCTCCAAAAGAATAGATAAACAATAATAAACTGTTTTGAACGAAGAATTTGTAAGCATCAAAGGAAAAAAATATTGCATTTACCTATATTTACATGCACATCATTTTGCAATAGTGCTGCAAAAATGTGCACCCGAAAATGCAACAACAGCTATAAAATAAGATTTCATCTTCGCCGAGAGTTAAAAGGTATCCTTGAACATGTTCCTAAATAATATTGCATTAGTAAGTGAGAAACCACGGAATATTCTTAAAATTTATAAAAAAATCAAATTTTAACAATATATTTCATGGGATTCACAACATTTCAATTTAACATTTTATTAACTTTTATCAAAATTTATTAAAATCTAACTTTAATCTATGCCAAATAGGGGAGTGTGAAATTTACTTTTCCTTATTGTATTTTTTAACGTCTTATATATCTTTACTCTCTTAAAAGAGAGGCTTTTAGTACTGTTCATTTATGTCACAACCGTTTTCACACTTGATTCCAATTTATCCGATTTTGCTACAGTAGTTTGTCCTGTTCTTTTTTTTTTTTCCTCCTTTACATTGTTTTCCCACTTTACCCTTGAAAATCCCACCCTACACTAATTAACATATTGAGGGCTTAATGGTCACTTGCGCCCACAGTTGTTGACTTTGCACAGACAAGTTTTTTTTTTAATTTTAATTTTAATTTTTTTAATTATACTATTAATATATTTTTTTGTAAACTTTTTAAGAAACGCGTTTGATGTAACTTTAACTATTTTCGATATTCATTTAGATCAATTCGATGAGTCCATAATATAGTTCTCGAAACGAGTTCAATAAAATATAGACAATATATTTTTTATAGATGTTGCGTTTAAAAAAAATGACGAGTTATACGCATTTTTTAAATTTGACGTCAAACTATAATTGGGAATTTGGAAGGGAAAACGGCGAAATTTGACCTCGAAAACGATGTCCACCAAGCGAAGCTAGGTGGCCATGACGTGCGTGTCGAAAAGAGCTTTCTGAATTGGGGTCATGGAATCAATTCCGATAACTGTAGCAAAACTTATAGCCAAATTAAAAAAAATAATAATAATAAATTTAGAAGAAAATAAGTCCCAAAAAAAAGAAAAAAAAAAAGAAGCAAACAGAAGAAGAAGAATAAAATTAGACACTCCGCGCTGCGCGGAGTGCTTCACAAATTATTTTTTTTTTTTTTTTTTACAGATTGTTTTGGTAATTCGACCATAACTTTGGCTACGGTTGTCAGAATCGTGCCCATGACCCCAATTCGGAAAGCTCTTTTCGACGCGTACGTCGTGGCCACCTCGCTAGGCTAGGTGGACATTGTTTTCGAGGTCAAAATTCGCTATTTTCCCTTCCTCTTCATTTACGCGTTTGATGTTTGTTTAACTATTTTTGATATTCATTTAAATCATTCGATATGTCTATAATATAATTCTCGAAATAAGTTTGATAGAGTATAGAAAATATATTTTTTATAGATGTTGCATAAAATATATTTTTTTTTTTTTGGCATAAAAATTCCTAATAAAATTATTATCGCCCTACTTTTCTTAATTCCTTTACGTAAAATGTATAAAAAAATATATTTTCTATATTACATCGAAACTCATTTCGAGCACTATATCATAGACACGTCAAATGATTTAAATGAATATCGAAAATAGATAAACAAACATCAAACGCGTAAATGAAGAGGAAGGGAAAATAGCGAATTTTGACCTCAAAAATGATGTCCACCCAGCCTGGCGAGGTGGCCACGACGTGCGCGTCGAAAAAAGCTTTCCAAATTGGGGTCATGGGCACGATTCTGACAACCGTAGCCAAAGTTATGGTCGAATTACCAAAACAATCCGTAAAAAAAAAAAAAAAAAATTGAATTAAAGCACTCCGCGCTGCGCGGAGTGCCTTAATTCAATTTTTTTTTTACTTATGTTTTTGTGTTCATGTTCAAGCTTATTACGGAATATCAAATAAAGTCGAAATATTATATTCTTAATATCGTTTTGAAGTATTCGCGACATAGTATTGCACGTCGTTCACGGTGCGTGAAACGGTCAATCATAGCAAATGTTATCGGACGTCAAAGTAGGTATGTTCAAACTATATTTTGAAATTTTCGATAATGAGCTAACTTTAAAAATTTATTAACGACTGTGCGATAATCGAATCGATAAATATTTTACATTTTCTCTAAACTCATTTTGAGAACTATATCGTAGAGACATCGAATGATTTAAATAGATATCAAAAGTAGTTAAACGGATATTAAACGTATGTGTTAAAAAATACGAATAATTCATTTTTCTTAAAAAAAATCAATTATTTTATTACTATTTCGAAATTTTCGATAACAAGTTAATTTTAAAAATTCGTCGACGATTATACGATAATCGAATATATAAATGTTTTACATTCTCTCGAATTTTTTTTTTTACTTATATTTTTGTGTTTATTTTCAGGCTCATTACGGGATATCAAATGAAGTCGAAATATTATATTCTTAATATCGTTTTTAAATACTCGCGACATAGTATTGCACGTCGTTAACGGTGCGTGAAACGGTCAATCATAGCAAATGTTATCGGACGTCAATGTAGGCATTTTCAAACTATATTTCGAAATTTTCGATAACAAGCTAACTTTAAAAATTCATCGACGACTGTGCGATAGTCGAATCGATAAATATTTTACATTTTCTCGAAACTCATTTTGAGAACTATATCGTAGAGACATCGAATGATTTAAATAGATATCAAAAGTAGTTAAATGGATATTAAACGTATGTGTTAATAAATACGAATAATTCGTTTTTCTTAAAAAAAATCAATTATTTTATTACTATTTCGAAATTTTCGATAACAAGTTAACTTTAAAAATTTGTCGACGATTATACGATAGTCGAATCGATAAATGTTTTACATTCTCTCGAATTTTATTTTTTTTTTACTTATGTTTTTGTGTTTATTTTCAGGCTCATTACGAGATATCAAATGAAGTCGAAATATTATATTCTTAATAGGTTAAACGGACATTAAACGTATGTATTAAAAAATACGCATAATTCGTTTTTCTTAATAAAATGGCATTTTCAAACTATATTTCGAAATTTTCGATAACAAGCTAACTTTAAAAATTCATTGATGACTGTGCGATAGTCGAATCGATAAATATTTTCATTTTCTCGAAACTCATTTTGAGAACTATTTCGTAGAGATATCGAATGATCTAAATAGATATCAAAAATAGTTAAACGGACATTAAACGTATGTGTTAAAAATGCATTTTTTTTAAAAAAATTATTTCTTTTTTCCTTTTTAATTCTTTTTTGTTTGACGTCAAATTTGTTTTTTTTTTTTTTTTTTTGGTTTTAACTTAAAATTTTTTAATAATCATTCTTTTATGCAAAAAATTGTATTAGATTATTTTAAAAATTAATTTATCAAGAAGAAAAAGTAACAATAAGAAAAAAATTCCTAAAAATTACTGAATTTTTTTTATATATAAATTTTTTTTAGATGTTAAAATAATTAAGATAAAAAATTTGTTGGCTCAATTTCTTGTTGTTATAATTCAAATGTATTTTTTCAAATATTATTATTTTAGTCTAAGTGATTATTTTACTTATAAATGACGTGTTTGATAATACTATATTCAATATAAGTAAGTCGTTTAATTAACCGAATCATTTTTTTTATTGTTGAATATCTAATTGATATAATTAAATCGTTTAATTAATCGAATCAATTTAATATTTTGTTTGCAGTCTCCCTTTGTTTTCTTATTTAATATGCTAATATCTCCTTTTATAAAATTCAAGTCATGCATTGCATGGCACCAGACTAGTATATATATAAGACAAAGTTTGCAGTCACTCTTACAATGGTATGGTTGTATAAAACTATAAAACAGATGTGTCATATTATTGGTGCTCAACATAAGTTAACAGTCATTTATCAAGTATAATGAAAGTAACACATATGCTCTTAAACCATGCGTTCCTCGCTCTCTCTCTCTCTCTCTCTCCCTCTCCCTCTCCCTCTTCCTCTTCCTCTCTCTTCTTTTTTTTTTTTTTTTTTTTTTTTTTTTTTTTTTTTGACATTATTTTATCAATGTATTGATAATTCATATTCAATCTAAGTATAAGGAATAGGTATTATATCTTAAAAGATTAACTTATTATGTGGATAAGTATTCTAATACTATATAATATCTTCTTTATATCAAATTTGATTGACGTGGGATTTTTTTTATATGCAGGGACATATTTAGGCGCTCTGGCTGGCCTAAGCAACCCAATTACTCTTTTATGTGGAATTTTTTTTGTGGATTTTCATTTTTACATTAATCCAGCTTAAATGATTTTTTAATTCTACCTTGATTTTGCCTCAATTGGTATGCTTATAACACCAAGACGCGATATTAATTAAAAATTATTTTTAGTTTCTAGTGGTAAGGTTTGATGCCAGCCAATCACATGAAATTGATTGAGAGATACAAATATAATTAATAGGAAAACTCCAAAAAGCATTATTGTTAAATAATGAAATTTCTTTTTCATCATAGCTAGTGTCATGCAATCAATATCATTACAAGAAAATAGGCCCATATATAAAATTTTGTTAAATAAACACTACAAGAAATACGAGTTTTGCCGACCAAGAGATTGGTCCCTGAAAGACCAATATTAGTTGGTAAATCAAATTACTGACCGGAAAGTTTTGGTCAGCCACCGTTCGCCAAAGGGCAGCCAGGGAAGGTTTTTATCGACCAAAAATATAATTTAGCCCCCGTTTGGCCCCCATTTTGTGAAAAAATTTAATGAGTGGAATATTGTTTTTTTGAAAAATGAGTGGTTGAAAAAGAAGGAACAGTTTTTGATTTACGTGTAATATTATTTTATGGAAGGTTGTGTGGTTGAAAATGGGAAAGAGAAAAATGAAATATAATAAAATAGAAATTAATGGGGGCCAAACAGGGAAACAAAGAGATTTTTAGCAATAAAAAAATTGTTGGTAAGTAGTTATAAACCTTTTTCTTGACCATGAATTTGGTTGGTAAATGCCTAAAGTTGTCGGTAATAAACAAGTCATGAGTAGTGGTAGTAAAAATAGGCCGACCATTGCAATTGGTTGGGAATAATATACATTTACCGACCAAAAAATCAAGTAATATTTACCTACCAACTGATGAAGTGAAATTGGTCAGAAAATTCAACACAATAAAGTTGAACTGCTTTTCCTGACTATGGTTTCACTCGATAGTTGTGATTTATTTTTTTTTTTTTTACAACCCTCTTTGACAATCAAAATTATAAAAAAGGTTGAAAGGCCAACTCAAACACAATATACCAACAAAAGTTCAAATTCAAGAAATATCAGAAATCACAAAACAATAATGACAATAAAAAGCCTGTAGCAAAACAATTACAAGGCAAAATACCATATCATGTCTCTACCAATCAATTCCAATTTCAGAATAAGTAACTACATAAATATGTACAGCCCACACTATAATGGATTTCAAAATAAAATGTCTAATCAAATTCCAAAATAAGAGAAGACTAGCTTAATCCAAAATAATAGCATATGTAATAATGGAGTATTAACCATAAAATATAAAACCATGTAAATGGAATAAAAGAGCTTTAAACTAATGATCATTATGTGACTCTTGATCAGCTCATGATGGTGATGATGAGGAATGAGGAGTAGTAGGAACTCTACGAGAACATGCTCATTTTGGCTCTGCAAATTATGCACGACTTGGCGAAGCTTCGCATTCTCTCGTTGAGTCATGTCTGCACGAGATGTAGCACGTGGAATCTTTGGACCCTTGCCCAAACCCCTATAGTAGCAAGAAGTAGTTCCAAGGACCTGAGCTGCAATGTCATTAGCAATGAGCTGTACCCCTTGGCTCTCACTCTCCTCTCCCACAACATGTGCCCGTTGTGTTGTTTGTATGTCTACCATCTCTTTCTACATGACAATAGAAAAGTATTAACACAATAAGGTAGTAAGTGGAATAAAGTAAATTATTTATTCCATTAAGTAATAATAAACTTAAAGACTTATGGTATTTGTTTATTACATATTTCTCCTTAGCCATAGGATGGATCCAACCTTTTGTATCCTTGTAATGTGTGTTCTTCCATAGTTTAATTATGTCTGGTCGTCCAGTTCCCTTATCTTATTAGAAGAAATAAGAATAAAATTGAATTGAAATTGTTTCCTATTAGAGATGAATATATTCCTTCTTACTTACCTCCACAGCCTGACATTGAATAAATAATCTAGAACCAGAAAAATGGGTAAATTCTTGTTGGGTTCTTTTGTCAATTGCTACATTGGATATTTTCTGTAATGTCCAATTAACATAATTGAAATAGTCAATGAACTAAAAAAGTTAACCAATGAACATAAATGGAAGTTATACTATATATAAATGCACCTGAAACCGCTCACTTTCCTAATAGTCACATAAATATTCCCAATCAATCTGATGTTCGATTTCTTTAGGCTTATTAGCTTTCCTATGAGCCATTGGTTGGTCTAGAAACTTCTTGTAATGTGTGTACAACTCATATCGATACTCCTTAAATAAAGTGGCCATTGATTTCTCCATGAACTCTTTAAGAGTTGCATATTTGTTGTATTGTACATAAAAAATAGCCTATATACGGCAACATACCATGAGTGAAAATGCAATGACTAGCACAAAATTCACACAAATATATTGGAATATGAAGTTGCTGCTCCAAGCAACCAAAATCAAAATGCCAACAATTCAGATCATTCAAGAAACAAAACAAGTTAAATAATAATGTTACCTTCACTTTGTCATAAATAGGGGATTTTTCAAATTCAGTCACATCTTTCCAAAAGATCTTTTGAAGAGGTACAAATATTCTCACACTACATCCTATTTCGAATACGAATCGACTAGTTTTAGAACCAGTTGGTCCTCCATCGCTGTCTTCATACATGATTTTCAGCATCCTATGAGTGGCCTTGACTATCTGGGATGTGCCTAAGCCACGAGTACGACCACGTCGCTTACGCTCGATTGGGGGTGCTGCAAGTGTTAAAACAATAAATGTCAATAAATAAAAGTTGAAGTAAGAATTAAATAACAATTATAGAACTACATGTCTCTGTTGGCAAAGTGGCTTGTGCAAATTGGATGGTAGGTGAACGCTGTATGCTAGGTTGAGTGATCGCTTGCATGATAGGACCATTTAGAGTTCTTGGGGGGTGGTGGCTTCCTCTTTGGTGTCATTGGAATAACTTAAGTTGTTGAGTGTAAAAAAAAATCAAGACACATGAAATTAGATTTGAGCACCTTGTAGCAATCATGCATTTGTGTCAAACAAAAAAAAATTGTTTCTGAAAAATTCACTATTCAGCAACTACTTGCCACTACATTTCTAGTCTGTAAAGGTTGTGTCAAAATCAGCAACTATATTTCTGGTATGTAACATATGGCCGTTGTTCTGCTAGCCTGTTTTTATTCTAGAACTGAGCCTGAGGCACAAAGAGCAATAAAAGCTGTAATAAGGGAATGATGATAGCTTCATTCATAAAATGAATGTACTCAAATTTTGAATCATATTTTATTAGCAGAGGACCAGAGATTGCATAAGCCTCAGAAATATATTGTTTCAATATAATGTTACGAAAATTGACAAAGGAAAGAATAATAAAAAACAAGATTTTTTAGTAAATTTTGATAAAGAAAGATAAGAAGACGTTGCAGTAAATTTTTGAATAAGCCGTCATTATTTCTTTGATGGACATGGAAATTAATAGAATAGTAATTATTTCTTATCAAATGCGATTCTTTTGTTTTTCTTATGCGATAGGGCTCGAAGATGAAAACATTTTAGATAAATCTTGATGTGATTATCTTGTTTTTCAAAGAATCACCTATGTTATTGGAGGAATGACCAAGTAAAAAATAGCTTATATGCTCCTACAAAAAGTCTAAGAATCTATTCTTACATCTAAAAAATTCAAAATATATCGTACAAAATTATTTCCATCTGTTACATAAAGCATTAACAAGCAGCCCACAATTAAGACATGTTTCCTATCCCCTATCTAAATTAGTCTCTCCCCTTCACTCTGATTAAAACCAGAGCTCTAAAATAGATCTCAATATAATATAATTTGCAGTCTAGAAAATCCTCCTAACCTTAAGTCACGTACAATATTACTTGTCACTCCCATTTGACGTTGACAAGTAGCTATTAACATATAAAAACCTATATGTAGGATTTTTTGATTCATGGCTACAATGTGGTCAAATTGAGTTTGTGTCTCATAATTTTGGTAGAGCGTCCATGATAAGAAAAAAAATAGAAAGGAATCTCAAAAAGGATTTTTAACCAATGATAAGCAGTGTCCACAGAGAACAACTCAAAAAGAAAAAGATAATACAAATTAACCAAACTAATAAAAAGCCATACAAAGAAACTAACACAAAATATTGATTTCTAAGATAAGAAGCGCCAATACCATCTGAAGCAAAAATTAGTACAAATAAGTTTCATGAAATACAAAATGAATAAGGAAAGTGAAAAATCAAAAATCCATACAGTGAGGGAAAAGTCAGGAATTGGGGGTGGACGTTAAAATATATGCAGTGATAAAATTGAAAAAATTTGAGAAAATTGAAAACCATACAAAATAAATAAATAAATAAATCAAACTGCTCCTTTTTCTACCAAGTAAACTAAACATATAACACAAAATTTCAAAAAATCCAGATGTGAGTGTGGGATAAAGAATTAGAAAGCACAAAAAGAAGAAAATGAAGAATCTGAAAACCTACTTTAAGATTGAAAATGGAGAAAGAAGGACATCACTTCGAAATGGAGAGAAAACGACGGGCTACAAATGGAAATGGATAGAAATGCACCAAACAACTTCAAGGCACTGAGAGAAACGGAAAGGGCGGCTAAAGAAAATTGGAAATGGAGAAGACAACGTTAATTTCTGACTTATGTAGTTTGGGTAAATCCAATTAACTATGGGCCCACATATCCCGCCACGATTTTTGGCCCAGTATAAGAAATTTATTGACTAAATTTATTTAGTCGGTAAATATTGTCTTATTTTCGCCTAGCAATACCTATTTTGGTCGGTAAATACTGTTTTAGCGACTAAATATACATTAGTGGGAAAAATTTTGGTCGGCAAAAGACTATTATTATTGACTAATTTTATTGGGTCGGTAAAGATATTGCCGATCAAGTATTTCTATTGGTCATTATAAAAGAGTTTTCACCTACTAGAATTTGGTTGGTTGGCAAAAGTTGGTCGGGAAAGTTATAATTTCTTGTAGTGAAAATTAACATAGATTTAATGAGTAAAATTGAAGAGATCATAGCAATATTATTTTGTAGGATCTTGGAAGTTGAGAGATGGGTGGGTACAAGTGGAGTGTATAAAAATAAGCTAGTTAATTAAGCAAAAGTAGACTTGAAAGTTAAGTAATTTTTTTTTGAGAAGTGCTACATGTATCACTCTAATATACAACTCCCTCACATAAAAAAGGGGTCGAATTTTTTAATTATTGTGGACCCCTATCATGTTAGAGGGTTGTACATTAGACTCTAATGTACAAGGAGCAATTTTTTTTTCTTGCCTGAAGTCAAATAGGTCTAGTAATCATACGATATCTTCACCACTGAATACAAGATTTCATCATCATTGTTCTTGATTCTTCATTTTATTGGGGCGTGCCCCCCGGGGGGGGGGGGTTCCCTAAAAATCATTCCAAAAGAAACATTGTATTCGTCATGTTTGTTTCACACTAATATCAGTTACAATATGGATAAATGTAAGTGGAAATTATCAAACTAGTCAAATTTTGCCTTGTCACTTACAGAAATGTCACTTTTTTAAAGTAATTGCAAAATTGTCATATTTGGACATTTGTGTAAATTCCCCATATTTTATTCATAGGTACAAATTCTGTCGTTTAAGATGTTCAAATCACATTCGCTAAAGTTTGACGTTTTATTGCATGCATAATAATGAAAAGCACATCCCATTGTAGCCATTACAATTATTCACTGCAGCATGTCATTGAGGAGAATCCATATTTAACAGAGAAACCTCACCTTAAAACTAACTCAACCCGTGCAATACACGGGCTAACGACTAGTGTATATTTAAGTAACTTTGTTACTTTTAATTTGTTGCAATATGTATTTATGTTTAATTAAATTATCGAACATGTTTATTTGAATATAGTTGAATGTATTCTAGTTGATATTGTCTAGATTGCACTTTTAATTCGAATTTATAATTAAATATTTGATGTAAATTACAATATTTTCCTTCTAGCAATTTCACTGCTTAAAATATTTGGATTTTTATCCTTACTGCTAAGCTCATTTCCCATTGAACGGTTAGTTAGCAGCCACACTCGTGCACTATAATAATATTGTCTCGTGGCCATGTTAACACATATAATCTAAAGAAAACATTTGGTATCGATTCATACTAATTTTATCCAGCAAAAAAAATAAAAAATAAAAAATAAAAAATAAAAATAAAAAAAAATAAAAAATATATATATATA
>NC_036243.1:13893283-13943746 GCF_002742605.1 Olea europaea var. sylvestris | reverse complement strand
AATTCCCGTCGCCTCTGGAAAGAAAAGTTCTCTTTTTGGTACGAGAGTAAATATTCCTTAAGAAACATAAGAACACTCAGAACCCCAGACCATAAACTAGTAGGCAACAACAAAATGTTGGAAAAACTATGAGTGGAGAAAAGAACGTTATCCGTTTCTGAACAAACTTTTTCCCAGATAGTCTCGCACAATATATTTCATAAATAGCATAATTGTTCATTTCTCAATTTTGTGATCCTGTGTGGTCATTATTTGGGTGCATAAGCCCTGTGGAATGTTATGAAGTATCTATTCTTGCTTTGTGCTCGACTCCGGATGACTGATAGGACGCCTCTCGGCAAGGAATCTCTTCGTGCTCTCCAGGACACCAAAGAATATCGAACCACCAATGCCTATCCACAGAACTCTCGGTCCAATGCCCTACAGTAGAACAGTGAAAATTTGAAATTCATAAATTATCAGTTTAATGAACTACAGCTACTAAAATAAGCAAACAGAAGGATTTCCTTGTAGTAGACCACATTGGCTTTTGCTACCCCCAAAAACTTTTGCACGGAGTGCAATGTCATTCTTTTTTTGTTCTCAAATAGACGTCGGCACCCTGCACAACCAAGACTTTGAGTCCTGATGGGTCCTGGGCTGGTCACCCACTTTTGCACTTCTAGATATCTCGACTTCTCCAGCTTCTAAGATACTAATTACATATCTTAGGCCAGCCATACATGCTTGCTGAGCACAATATGATGTAACAGGTGGAGAGAATTACTTGTACCTTTAAGAGTGCCCGAGGTCCTTCTTCTTTGACAATAGTCTGGACGCAATCAAATATTCCATTATACTGGTTGGCCGATCCCTGCAAAAAAATGTAGTCAGACTTCTGCCTGCTAGCATGTACAAGAAGACAATATGCATTTACTGAGTGTGTATGGATCCCTTTTCAAATGAAAATCTAAACACAAAAGGCAAGAGATGGAGGGAGATGAGTTGAATTGACCATACCTGAACCATCAATCTAGTCTTAATCACATCAAGGGGAGTGGTTAAAGCTCCAGTTAGAGCACCTACCAAAGAAATGATGACAAAGTAGGCAGCATAACAGTACAAGAAATAACCGAAGGCATGAAGTGGCTTCCACAGCTCATAAGTCCAAATTCATATTAACCTTTTTATTCGACTTGAACCCTACTTGATTTTCTTGTAATTGAAGCAAGTGTAGAATCACAGTTGAGTATATGTGCCTAAAATTTAAGGCTAGAGTCGGACAGATATAACTATCTGCAGGAGCAAAATTGGAAATTAAAAGATCATGAGAGGGCTTGGAACTTCTCTTCTTTAGGTAGTGATACCTTTATTTACACACTATTAATATTTGTATCCGTAATTCATGTTTAATGAGCTTAGATTTTACTTAATTTTGGTAAATACATTTGACATAAATAAATTATTTTGTTGTTAGGCAGAGCTCTTATTTGCAGTTTACTACCTTTTTCCACTTTCCATTTTTTTCTCTATGGAACTCCATTTTCCATTTTCTTTGGACCTTCATAAACAAAAACCACATTGTCTGGATTTAAAAAGATAAAAGCAGAGGAGGGGAGGGGAGGAAACCAATGTTCTAAAATTTTCATTAGCCGCCCCATTATGTTATAAGCCATTGATCTTTACAAAATAGAGAAATAGCTGATTTCTAAAAATACCATCATGTTATATAATAAAAAAGAAACCCTGAAGTTTTGAAAATCCTGAAAAGTCAACCACAAAAATATTAAAAGGCTAAATATATATTTTCCCTTCCAAAAGTCCACGTGATTACCAGTTTCCTTGCAAGATGAGCCATATTGGAATACAATTTTATATTTTTCCTTCTCTATTGATTCACTCGGACCACTCAACAGTTTGGTGAGCACAAGTTATGCTTTCCAGTGTTGCTTCATCACATCTATTTCCCTTCGTGTTTAGTATCTTGTTATGTTGAAGTATATACCACTTTATTTTATTCAACATTTTAGCTGGTTGAAACAAATTGAGAACAACAGCATGCAACATAATATCCTTCTAAATTATTGTAAAAATTAAAGAATACGGATAGCCACTGAATGTTAAAATTTGTAATTTTGTAATATCTGTTGATACAATAAAGCATGTCTAACAATTGCACATGATAACAAGATCTGAAAGGTTTTGGAAGCCAATTTACCAGCAAAAGCCCCAATAACAGCATTCTCAGGATCATTCAGATCTCTCTTTGCCTGATTGAGGATACAAAAGAATAAAAGGCTTTATATAGCAGCATTTATGCCAGAATATCATCAATTACTGCAACAGTTAATTAGTTGACACAATATATTTTGAGTCAATGAGTAAACTAGCACATTTGCCTAAAGTCATGCTTGGAACTACTAAAGCAAAAATATCCAAAAAAGGTGCTTCCTAACATTTTGAAATTAGAGGGAACTCAAGTTTCAAAGAACTTAGCTAGTCTATTAAAATAAATTTAATGTACCAGCTACTGAAGTTGTAGGAAACAAAGAAGTAAGAAAAAGTAAGTTTGCATGTGGCTTATATAAACAAGTCTTTCAACTAATTTTGTTCAATTAAAATTTTGGAAGTGAAAGATATCCTATAATTGTACAAAAGTACATGGCACCATTAGGCATTAGATGATGAACAAAGTAAAGGGTAAAAGTTGCTTTACTTATATCTTGAAAGATCTTATACAAGCATCCCTGACTATCAGCCATGATAACGCAATCAAACAATGAAAAAGGGGGTGAAAAGTCTTATATAAACAAGTCTTTCAACTAATTTTGTTCAATTAAAATTTTGGAAGTGAAAGATATCCTATAATTGTACAAAGTACATGGCACCATAAGGCCTTAGATGATGAACAAAGTAAAGGGTAAAAGTTGCTTTACTTATATCTTGAAAGATCTTATACAAGCATCCCTGACTATCAGCCATGATAACGCAATCAAACAATGAAAAAGGGGGTGAAAAGGGAGTACTTACTGCTAACTTATAACCTATTCGAAGTTGTTCATATATGCAGAATTGGATAGCATCAAATGGCAAATCTCTCAGCAGAAATGAACCATATCCCTGAAATATTTGAAGGAAGAAACACTAAAAATCTCTCCTGCTATTACAATGCATTCATAAATAAAATGGCACTCTTTACTTGTTTTGCTCGTATTATTTTCCTCAAGAAGTGCTTCCAGGTTATATATGTAAAATGCACTAGTAACATCAATTGTCCAAAAAAGCTGTTTTAGGCTTACACCTTGAGTTCCACCTCAAACGAAGCTTTCATTAATGCAACAAAAGTCATGCTTCAAGTGTTAATGCCATTTGTAATGCTTACGCCTCTCTGCTAAGCCTCAGCGTGACTAAGATGTTCACACAGTTGTTCTGCACATTTTGTTACTTGACTCAGCCTTTTGGCTATTTTCTATAACCTATAATGTTTTATAGGTTTTTTGGTTTGTTTTTCTGTCTTCTCATGGAAGGAAAAGAGGAAGGAGGAAACACCAATGCAAGGAGAAGATATTTTTGTAGTTTTATAATTTTATATTATTCCTAAGTATTTGATTGGCTAGTCTCGAGTCCTATGTTGCCCTATTGAGCCTTTTTAACAATGGTTACATCCCACCATGAATGCCCATACACACCTGGGAAAGCAAGAAATGAAAAGGAGTGCTCTCCAGAGCCATTCTCTAAATGAAACATATATAATTCTAGCTCACCTCAGTAATTGTTGATATAAAATGAAAAGGTTATCATACCGCATAGAGACCTTTAAAGCCTTCCTTCGAAACAATAAGCCTAACAGCATCAGGGGCAGAAGCAAATTGCCCAGTCTGCAACCTTTGCTTAACAACCTGCAATGTCAAGAAACCAAAAGGATATATTAAAGAAACGGTAATAAAAGGTAAAAGTCAAGTAACCGATAACATCAATAAAAAGGAAATATAGAATTACACATCTACCTCTGTTGGGACGCGAACAAGAGAAGCAGCCAGACCTCCAATGGCACCTGCAGTCTACATAAAAGTAAAGATTAATGGGAAAAAAAGGCCATTATGAGGTTCTAATAAGACTCAAATCTGCAGTGGATAAATTAGATGCTAACACTGCAGAAAATTCCTGAAAGATATCTAATTTACGAGTTAGATAAGCATATTTAACGAAAATAAGCCACTTCAGAATTTTTACTGATGGTTTTCATATAATATTCAGATGTATCAGGCATGCCTTCTAAAACAACTAGGATTCATATGGCAGTAAATGCAGAACATCACAGTAAGGTTTACATGGTTTCTTTCGGTATATTGTAAGAAGTGTATCTTCAAGAATTGTGCATATAGTTTTTGGCTGATGTATGTGCAATTCATAAAAGAAACCTGTAAGTTCCAAAACTAATATCCTGCAGGGGATGAATTGGGCAATTCACAATACCTAGCTCAGTAAGCAAATGTAGAATATTTCTGAACCCAAAGGACAACAAATTTTCAGGAAACCAATAGGGATTCTATCCTCAAGTCCACGTTTTTTCCAGGGGAGGGAGAAAGGAAGGGGGTTGGGATCGGCCTAAAATGGATTTGAACATTATGCTGAACTGATTATCAAACAAATGCAATGTTAAAAAATCTACTAACTACAAATTTACATTAGACTACTAGTGAAAAGAAAATCTCACCAGGTGAGCCACAGCACTCATATTATCAGGAAAAGTCTTCAACAGTTTCTGCTTTGTGGGTTCATAAACACCAACAAAGATGGCAGAGGCCCTGTCATTAGAGAAATTATCAACCAACCTACCTAATACCAATCATTACTACATTGAATTTAAGAAAAAAATTATGTAGTTACTCCCTAGATCAAATTCCAGATTGTCAAAGAAGTAAAAAATATTATGAACGATGTGCATCAGTAGATGTTTAAGGAGGGATTAATCAGAATCATGACATGCAGTTTCTGATATAGTTCAAGATAGAGTCGACTCATTTCCTTACTTGCCCACCAACCCCTCTCTTATACAGTTAAACTAAGTCCGTCAACTATATAAGAAGAGGAGAAGAAATAGAAACTAAACTCCAGTCGCGCCTTGTGGACGCAGACCTGTACCTGTTAGGTTGAAAATCATAAACTGCTGCATAGGGATTTTCTTACAGCTACATGATGGGTAAAGAGGCCTTTGGTAGCAATTTCTATTTAAAAAAGGGAGTCTAAATATTTGAATATGGTGGAAATGATAGCACTCAAAGGAAACCAGTTTATAATGTTATTACGGTAAGACTCCAGCAAGATTTCCAGCAAGCCCAGAATACAGCCCTTTAAGAACTATTTTTCCTCCAACTTGAGCTGCCTGCAAAAGAACTAATTGATTGAATTAAATTATGCTCTTAAGCATGCCGAAAAAAGCAAGACACAACACACGCATATAAATATAATGTATTCATCGTCATCTTTTCTGTTTTAGGGGCAGGCTTTGGTAGATGGGGTGATTGCACCATTTCTGAAACATTTACTCATTGTTTAACCGGAGACAACATTCAATATACATCAACACATAACATGTTCCCTAATCATGCAAACTTTTCTTATATTTAGCCCATCTTTGGTATGGATTAAAAGCTTATTTAAAATCTAAGTCGAAGTCAACAATTAATTTTAACCACACATTTTTTGGGACCCATAACTTTTCAACCAAACACTTCATAACTTTTTATCAAAATCTACTAAAACTCTGATTTTTAGCTACACCAAAGAGGCTCAATATCTGTTGTGATATATAAATCTTCACCAAAAGCCATTATTAAAAAGCAATATTCACTAGGTAACAAGTAAAAAAGAAGAAGAAGAAGAAAAGACTGACAAGCTTAAAAACGAAGCACATTACAAATTCATTCACAAACTTAAAACTAAAAGCAGGGTCATGTCACTAATGAGGATTTTTTCACCCTTGTCAAATAAAGATAATATCTTTCAAAGGAAAGAAGACAGAGAACAAAAGGGAAAATCAAGGCTCAGTGGAGATGCCAATGAAATAACTACCCCTATCTATTTTCAATGTACCAAATAAGAATTTTAATGTCAAAAATCAAACTTTTATATCGTATAAAATTTGAAATAAAAGCAACACCAATCATAAAATTATACGTACACAATGGTTTCTCAAATTATGGGATGAAGTGAGTGTCTACAGAAGTAACAAATGCTCGTCATCTAAAGATTGCCATTGACTGGACGTTATGTTTATTCATAGCAAAGCTAATATACATCCAACAATGGCTAATAGTCAACAATTTGGAAATTTTGAACCATTTTGAATGTCTAGTTAAGACATTCCTACAGTGAACCTACCTGCAGCCGTGTCTTTATTGTATCGATTGGATATAAGACTGTTTCCACAACAACACCAGCTGTGCCGCCTGCTATTACTCCCTCTGCAATATTACTTGAGAATTAAAATCTCAAAAGCTTCAAATGCCAGATTCCTTCTTCACTTTGCAGACTATGAATTACCAAACCAAAGGGTTTGCTTGAGTGACTATTGCTGAACAGAAATATGCTTAACCATAAAGATTTATGAGGTGCTGGAACACAGTATATGACAGACAGTTTCAGAAATAATAATAATAGCAAGTACACAGTAATAGATTCAAATGTACCAAATAATGTACGTAAAAAATCAAATGGTTTCTCTTCTCCAGTGCTGACTGAGGCAAAAAACTTTTTCGGTGCCAATTGAAGGTTCTTCATTTTCTGCTTTGATGTATCTACAAAACCAGATCATTAACTCAAACTACAACCAAGAAAAAATTACAGAAAAAAAAAAATCGATGAACAGACATCCATAAAACGTGTTCTCATGGGCGCCTTTCCCTTCAAAAATTTAACTAGAAATCATAAAATTCATCACAAGTGAGCACTTCGCATTAGCAATTATAAAGTTCAGATTTGAAGTGCCTTGAAATACACCCCTAGTTAATAAATAAATAAATAATAAAAAAATAATAGAACACACATCAACCGCATCAAATCTCGAAAAATAGAAAGTAGTAACCATGTCTCGCACCAAATATTCTCCAACTGATGATTCCGTGTCTCCCAAAAAAATAAAAATAAAAATAAAAATAAAGTTCATCTCTATTATTTCTCACACATTTCATTGACTTTTATCCATTGAAAGTCCACAAGCAAAATTAAAATTAACACAATTTCATCAGATTTATAAAAACTCGGACTTGATCACACAGACATTGGTATTACATTAAATGAATTTAAAAATAAAAAAAATAAAAATACACACACACACACACACACACACACACACACACACACATTAATAAGCTTCTTTGGGTAAATCATAAAAGTTTATTTCAGCATTTTCAGCTAATCCCAACTAATAACAATTTCGACAGATAGGAAATTTACCCCCAAAAAAATAATAAACTAAAATTAGACTAAATTGAAGAGATTTGATTACCTGAAGAGATTGAAAAAGAGCTCTTTACATCAACAGCTAATGTAAACGGACCCATCGAAGGTCCTAACAGCTAATACACAACACCAGGAAAAAATAATCAAAAGCCAAATACAAATAATTAAATCTATACATACACATATAGATATAGATATAGATATAGAGCGAGAAGATTACTTTTGAGGACTGAGGAGGTTGTGGTAGAACCGAGTTCACCAGGGAGATTCTCCTCTGGGGAGAGCCGTTAAAGTAATCTTGTGTTTAAATGAGAATTATAATATTTTTATTTTGGAAAATTCTACTAATACATAATTATTCCATATAATTTGACATGATAATCATCCGATTATTGACGTTGGATTTGAATTAAAGTTTGGATTCGATGACACTTGTAATTATGGACACCATTATTTAGATAATTATAATATATGGCATTTTCTATTTATTTTTCACTTATTGTATTGCAGTAAATATAAAAAAAAAAAAGAATTCTATTCCTTTTTATGATTTCAATAAAATCATTATTTTCCTTTCAGATATGGTAACTGTTTTGCAAATTATTGACATATTATTGTTAGGGAAAATTGCATTTCTTGTCCCCTATTTATCTTATGTTTGCAATCATTTTTTCAAAAATCATTTTCAACCATATATTTTCTCATAAAAATAATTTTATATGTAAATCGAAAAACTTTTTTTTTATTTTTTAACTGTACATTCTCCAAAACACATTTTCTCAGTAAAATGAGGCTCAAACAGGAGCTTAATGTCTCAATATCGAATCGATCTCCAACCATTGACAAAGCAGCTAATTGATCCCAACCCTTCAATATTGTTGCACAATCAATCTCTGGTAATATAAACAATTTATCTAATTTTACAGAAATATATTTTGAATCTTAATGTGTAGTTTAGACGGGTGTTAAGAAATTCAAATTAAGATCAATTTTATCAAAATTGGACAAGGTTGATCGGTTCATATTGAGTAATTGAAATCCAATTTGATTTTTTTTTTTTAATTTGAAAAGTTCATTTTGAGAATTGGTCGATTCACTTAAATCTGTTTATGATCATTTTAATCCTTTTACTTTTTTGGTGTTAGTGATCTATCCGATTTTTAAACATTGAAAAGACATATTTTCTTAAGTGCCACGTTACAATTGATTAAGAAATTTGGATTGTTTCATCGTTGGAGGCATGATTATACAACTATAATGAATTTTTTTTAACAAAGTAGCTCCTTTACGACGATGGAGATCAATTTGCAAATGAGACAATAACAAGGGAGATCAAACTTGCAATCTTATTGTAAAATTGCTTTATTTATTTATTTTATGTGGCGCAATTTATTTATAGTTAAAAATAGTTTTTATTATCAGTTGATATATTATGTAATAATAATTAATAGCACATTCATGTTTTATATTTGTCAATTGAATAAGGAGTCAATAATACTGAGTTTTAGTTATTTGACAATTATTTTAATTATTATTAACAATAATAAACTTTAAAAACTATTTCAGACCGAAGGGGTTAGTTAAGATAGTTTGAGCTAAATTTACTTATTATCATCATCATCATCATCATCATCATCATCATCATCCTTTCTAATTTACTGCAAGCATTTTTTTTTTCCCTCTTTTCAAACCAATTCTAAAGCAAAATTAAATTTAAATTTCTAAATTAATTAAAAGTATTTTTTTAATCAGCACTGAGAATAAATTAGTAAATATTAAATCAACATAAAACTTTTTAAATTTTTTTTTAATTTCCTTTTATTTTTTTAAGTTATTTAGTAAACATTACAAACATACTAATATTTTATCATCGAAAGAGAATGAGCCGTGATAATTTAATTAAAAGTTTCACATTATGTGCATACAAGCAAATCTCACATACAAGTTAATAAACAAGTTTGAAAATAAATGATTTTTTTATTTATTATTGTTAAAAATAAGTATCTTATTTATTTGACTTACTTTGGGATTGACAGGAAAAAAGCAAGAAACAAAAAAATTATCTCAAATTAAATATGATTGATTATTATTTTAAATAAAAATTTAATCGAGCTTTACTAATCAAGTAATATCCAAATTTCTATCTATATATACACACACACACACATACACACACATATATGTTTTTTTTTTTTTTTGATACTCAGGTGTCCACCTTATAGCGACTAATTCTGAAACCTACGATTCAGCCCATTTCAACCAAAAAACCTGGAAAAGAAACCTGGAAAACTACGTTTGGCCATCTCAACCAAAAACCATAGGAAAAAATCGTATATACCCATCAAGAGAATATATCTTCAACAAGTACTACAGTGTGTTTTATATTATGTAACATTAATATATGAAATAAAACCAAAAATGTTATTCCCTGAAATTACTTTTATTTCTCTCGATACATATATTTTAAATAATGTAATCAACATCTTAAAAATAACCACGGATTGTGCTTCAATTAAATTCTCTCCATTTTCCATCTTTATTTCAAAAAAGCCATGGGAAAAATTATCGGAATAAAGATAATCCGTAACCTTCTTCATCTCCAACATCGGCCAGAATTTCTTGAGTATTGTATGAGTTGACTCATCTTCCATTTTTGGATTTGGGGGGTTTTTCACAAATCGAGGTAACTTCTTTTTTCTTTTTCTTTTTTTTTGTGGTATCAAGGAACATTGATGAGAAATTCTAATTAATGTGAACCAAAACACTTGTCAGACTTCTATCGGTACATATAAAATTTAAAATGCTGCCCCCCGGGTCACAGCTCAACTGGTGGATCAATCAACATTGGCTTGCTTCCAGCGGCAGGGTGGAGGGTTCGATTCCTGGTGAGAATTTGCGGCCAAAAATTTGGTATGGAGCAATCACTGTGGAGGAGGGTCTCTTGTGCGCAGAAGTGTACAGTCAATGGAGGGAACCTGTGATCCAATTGAGGCATATCCCGCTATTTACTCCCTCCAAGGTTCTAGGGGCATGAGTCTTAGAGGTCCAAAATTTAGTCTGGTGTAAGTTGGGATACCTGGATATCAAAAAAAAAAATTTTTAAATGTTAACTGATTCATGATTGGCTTTTACTTCCTCGAAATATGTTAAACTTTTGTATCTTGTGATTGATTATGAAGCTAATCTATGTTATACCAACATATGCCCCGTTTGGTATACATTAATATGAAAATGAGAATGAAAAATATAGCATTTACGGGCCCCCACACAAAAAATAGAAATTCAAATATGATCGCTTAATATAAGGGATAACACCATATTTTTTATTTTAATAGGCAAATAATGAGAAACAAACAGAAGCATAAATTCACACTATTTATAGCTTATGGGCGTGAATTCATGTTAATGTTGTTAACTTTTATATATATACACACACACACACACATACATATGTATATGTATGTGTATACAGGTGTGTGTGTGTGTATATATATATATATTTTTTTTTCCTAATGATACAGATTGTATAGAATCTGTGTTTCTTGAAGTTTTTACGTTGCCCGTGTTTGGGATGTTACATTTTGATAAATATTGAATGATTCAAAAATGGTCAATCACTGTAGCAAGGCATGAAAACAAATTCTTAACCTAACCGATTAAAGATTTGTCATTCAATAATAATGTTAAAATATTTGTATAATTTAGACATTGTGTGTTTCTCTTGGATGTAGATATGGAAGATGTGAATGTGTTTGTTATTTGTGGTTTGGATACATATGGGCTTCTTGTGTCGATTGGTTGCAAATATGCAGATCTTGTTGACATGATATCGACGGAATTAAGTATTGATATAAGGAGACTTATGACAACTCTCCCTAGTTCTACATGGAGCTGAAGTGCAGGGATAGTTGAATGACTGCGTATGCATTGTGGGTTGAAACCATCAAGATGATGAAGCTTTGATGTACCAAATGCTGAAAACATCACATAGAATGCTTTTACCCAAACATGAAGATTTGAATACTACCAAAATTCTGAATCATACTTCTGCCATACATCCAATGCTTGAAGAGTTTGCTTCAGGGCATGATATACTATTCGTTGAACTAGATGAAGTGTTGTGATAATGTTGTTCAAAATCAACAACAACAATAAAAAAATAATAATAATATAATAATAATAAAACATACACACACACACACACACACACACACACACACACACACATATATATATATATATATGTATGTATGTATGTATATATGTATGTATGTACTTTGGTCCATGCGACCGCATGGTATAAACCAATGCGGTCACATTTGCCCAAGTCTCGGCATGGGCAAACCATGCGACCGCATGGCATATATGGTACAATTATTTGGCCATTGGAGGCTGTTTTCTCCCATTGTAAATTTAAATTTGGTGATTCTTGGCTTAAAATTTGGTACCATTCCATAAATGTGGTGTATGCCTATATATATTGGATCCATATTGAAGGGAAAAACATTACAAGAAACATCAAAGTTCCAAATTACTTCCAAAATTAAAGATCAGAGGCTTTAAAAGTCATATTCATATTCATTATTTGTGTTCTTTAAGTTTTCTAGGATTTGCACTTGTGGTTTGGTGCTTAAATCCTTTCAAGGCTTGTTATAATCCTGCAAATCATTTGCAAACAACCTTCGAAGCATCTCAAATTCATAATAGAAGGGGCAAATATTGTTTGAGGATAACGATATCTTGTTCAAGCCATTTGTTGATACAAATTCCTGATTATCTTGTTATTGGCGTTTTCGGTTCATATTTTGTGATTTCCACTCCAATCCGGTGAAATTTCTCCAACAATCTCAAACAATAATTCTGTAATGGAAAGCGAGACAACATTGGCGACAATCAAACTAATGAATCAAGACTTCGTGCGGTTAGATAGGTTCGATGGAACGAACCACACTCGATGGAAAGACATATTGAAGTTTCTTCTCACTGCACTAAAGATCTTCTACACCCTAGATTCGAAATTGGCGCCACTACCGAAACCAACAAATGGAGAAATCGAAGCGATGAGGAATGAAAGACAAAAGCGCCAAGAAGATGAGTTAATATGTCGCGGTCACATTCTCAACGCATTATCGGATCGTTTGTATGACTTATATACAAACACAATTTCAGCAAAGAAAATTTGGGATTCGCTCGAAAATAAGTACAAAGCAGAAGAAAAAGATACAAAAAAAAATTTAAATTTCTAAGTACTTCGATTTTAAAATTTTAAAGAATATTCTCCTTCTTCCCCAAATACATGAAATGCAAGTAATTGTCAATAAGTTGAAGGCGGTGAAAATTGAAATACTGGAGACTTTTCAAGTGGGGGCTATAATTGTCAAACTTCTCGAAACTTGAAAAGGATACCGAAAGAAGATAATGCATAGTTCCAAAAATTATTCTTTGGAACAACTACAAAAACATTATCGGATTGAGGAAGAGTCGAGAATACGTGATAAAAATAATTCTCATGAGGGCACTTCCTTAGTAAATGTTGTAGCAAATTTTGAACCACCAACAAAAGGAAGCATTCAATGAACCTTAGTAAGTTCAAAAAGAAAACCAAAGGAGGATTCTTTGTTTGTGGGAAATCTGGACACTATGCAAAAAAATTGTAGACACCGGAAACATAACAACTCCGAGGGTAAAGTGAATTTCATCCAATAAGACAAGATTGTGGTCACCATGAGCGAAATAAATGCAATTAAGGGAAAAGTTCTCGGCTGATGGTATGATACTTGTGCTACGGTGCATATATCATATGACAAATCTTTGTTCAAAACATACAATGAAATTGATGAAGACCAAGAGATCTAAATAGGTAACAAGGTGCGGTCCAAAGTAATTGGAAAATGAAGTGTAGAAATTATCTTTACTTCTGGGAAAAATGTTACTCTCACAAATGTATTACATATTTCGGATATGAATAGGAACTTAGTGAGTGGAAATCTTTTGGAAAAATTGGGCATTAAAAGTGTCGTTAAGTCCAGTAACTTGTATTATCGCTTAACCAAAAATTTGTTAAAAATAGCTATTCATGTGAAGGAATGATCAAACTTTATACTATTGACAATGAAATAAATAAAGTTGATTTTATTTACATGATTGATTTATTTTCTTTATGGCATGTTCGATTAGGTCACATAGGTAAACGTACTATGAAACGCATGAGAATTGTGACTTAATTTCATACGATAAAAATGATGTCATTAAATGCATGTGTAGAAACAAAAATGGTTAAAAAGCTTTATCAAAGTGTTAAGAGGACTTCTAGCTTATTAGAATTAATTCATTTCGATATATGTGAATTGAATGGCATGCTAACAAGAGGTGAAAATAGATATTTCATAATATTTATTGATAATTGCTCAAAATATACCTATGTTTATTTGATGAAACATAAATATGAGGCATTTGATTTATTTAAGACCTATAAAAATGAAGTTGAAAATTACTTAAATAAGAAAATAAAAACCTTAAGAAGTGATAGAGGTGGTAACTACTTCTCTAGTGAATTTAATTTATATTGTGAATAACATGACTTAATTCACCAATGTTCTGCACCTAGGACACCTGATCAAAACTGTTTAGCTGAAATGAAGAATAGAAATGATGAATGTCATGCTTATATATACTAAGTTGTCGTTTAATTTATGGGTTGAAGCTTTATTAAGTGCATGTAGGATATTTAATAGAATTCTTTCTAAACATATAAAGGTCTCTCCCTATGAATTGTGGAAATGAAGAAAATCGAACGTTGTATATTTTATAGTGTGGGGGTGTCTTGCTTATTGCATGAACACAAATCCTAATTGGACCAAATTGGGTCCAAAAGGTATTAAATGTGCTTTTGTTGGATATGCTAATAATAGCAAATCTTATGGATTTCTAAATTTGGAGACCAATGTGATTATCAAATCAAATGATGTAGAGTTCTTTGAAGATTTGTTATCAACGGATAATGGATTAAAGGAAAATATTGAAAACATCACTAACTCAAGTGGAACACGTGATGAAATGAACTTGTTGATCTACCACCAGGATCCAAACCTATTGGATGTAAATGGGTATTTTGGAGGAAATATAATGTTGATGGTTCTCTAAATACTTTCAAAACCAGATTAGTAGCTAAAAGATATCGACAAAAGGAAGGAATTGACTATTTTGACACTTATACATCGATAGCCAGAATAACATCAATTAGGATATTTTTCGCGTTGGCTTCAATAAATGACTTGCATGTTCATCAAATGGATATCAAGACGACATTCTTAAACGGGGATCTCGATGAGGAGGTCTATATGGAGCAACCCCGAAGGGTTCGTTCTACCTGAAAATGAACATAAAGTATGCAAGTTAGTAAAATTTTTATATGGTTTGAAGCAGACAACTAAGAAATGACATGAGAAGTTTGACTTAGCTATAACATCATTCGAATTTAAACATAATAGCATAGATAGTTGTTTATATTCTAAATTGTATCATTATTATGTGACATTTATATGTTTATATGTTGACGACATGTTGATTATGAGTAATCACATGGACGGTATAGAAGAAATAAAGAGGTTTTTATCTTCTACATTCAAAATGAATGATCTTGGTCAAGTGGATACCATTTTAGGTATCAAAGCTACAAAGACTAGTAGGGTTGTCACCTAAGTCAATCACATTATATTGAGAATGTGATAAACAAGTTCAAACACTTGAACATAAAAGAATATAGTACCCCGGTTGATCCAAGTTCAAAACTTGTAAAGAATGATGGAAGGGCGATTGCTCAATTGGAATATGCTAGTGCTATTGAAAGTATTATGTATGCAGTTCAGTGCATAGCATATGCTATTAGTAAACTTAGTAGTTTTACTAGCAATCCAAGCAAAAATCATTGGAAGGCCATTGGGAGAATTCTTGGATACGTAAAGAAAACCAAGAATTTAGGCCTGCAATATACTAAATTCCCGAAAATATTGGAAGAATTTACCGATGCTAAATGGATATCTAGCACGGGTGAAAGTAAATCCACCTCAGGTTGGGTGTTCACTCTAAGAGGAGGTGCTGTTACTTGGAAATCAAATAAACGAATATGCATAACACACTCAACTATGGAATCAAAATTTGTACCCCTATCAGATACCGGGAAAGAAGTTGAGTGGCTTAAGGATTTCTTTTATGAGATACCTTTGGGATCGAAGAATATTTCCTCAATACCTATCATGTGTGATAGTTAAGCCACATTAGCAAAAGCATACAACAAGGTATAAAATGAAAAGTCTAGACATATGAGTTTTAGACATGACTATATAAGGAAGTTAATCAATGATGGAATAATTTTCCTAAATTATGTAAGGTCAATTGAGAATTTGGCGGATCCTTTGACTAAACCTCTAAACAAAGATTTAGTAGCATCCATTTCGAGTAGGATGAGGTTAAAACTCCTTAACTAAAAAGGTTCATCAATGACAGCAACCCTACCTGTCATTACTCAAAAGGTAATTTATAGGTTCAAAATGTAACAACAAGTCATTCGATATGTAAATAGTTGCAGCATTATTAAAAAATTCGCAATAATCATATTCTAATTAAATTAATGTTGGTTGTCACTGAAATGAGGGATGAGTTTTAAGCTCTTAATAAAGTCCAGTGCTAAAATACAAGTACCTCTAAAGGCAACAAAGGTACTGGAAGAACTTCACCTAAACAATCTTCAAGGTGGTGCTGCCTTAATGAGAACACGTGGTACTCGTGTGTGTATTCTTACCGGTATTGTCATATGGAATAACTTTTTCAAAGCTACACGCTACCTTTGATTCCGACTATACTTTATTTGAATTACACTATGGTTAGATTTAAATCAAAAAATATCTAATTCTTATACATGAATATCGTATATTATGAATATGAGACTCGTTAATTTTGAACAGGTGGGGGATTGATGTGATAATATTGTTCAAAATCAGCAATAACAATAAAAAAATAATAATAATAATATAAATTGGTCCATGCGATCGCATGGCATATGCCGAGACCATTTGGGTAAACCATGCGATCGCATGGGCTTGTACAACGCGGTTTCATGGTATAATTATTTGGTCGTTGGAGGTCATTTTCTCCCATTGTAAATTCAAATTTGGTGAGTTTTGGCTTAAAGTTTGTTACCATTTCGTGAACATGGTGTATGCTTATATATATTGGATCCATGTTGAAGGCAAAAACATTACAAAAAAACATCAAGGTTCCAAATTACTTCCAAAATTAAAGATCAAAGGCTTTAAAAGACATATTGATATTCATTCTTTGTGTTCTTCAAGTTTTCTAGGATTTACACTTGTGCTTTGGTGCTTAAATCTTTGCAAGGCTTGTTATAATCTTGCAAACCATTTACCAACAACTTTCGAAGCATCTCAAATTCATAGGATAAGGGGGACAAATATCGTTTGAGGACAGCGATATCGTGTTCAAGCCATTCGTTGATACAAATTCGTGATTATCTTGTTATTGGCGTTTCCGGTTCATATTTTGTGATTTCTACTCCAATCCGGTGAAATTTCTCCAACATGAAGATGACAATGATGAAAATAGCAGAGATGTAGCGCAAATTGGGGACAAAAATACAGTTGAAAAAGAAATATTTCGTGATAAAATATCGCCAGACAACTCCATCTGCTGCTCATTAAACTTGAGACTAAGAGTGGATATGAGGTCATATTTCTAGCATATGTTGATGCTTTCCTCAAACCTATAACAGGTTGATGTAAAATTCTAATTCTTGTTGATTTATTTAGTTAATAGCGCTAGCTAACTATATAACGCAATAGAAAAAGAAATTTCATCTTCTCGCTATTTTATTCAATACAAATGTTTGGAATAAAAGAAATGGAAGAACGCAATGTGATGAAATGCAGCTTAACAACCACATGGTGTATTGTGGAATCCGGTGAAATAATGTGTGTGGGGGGTTTTTTTAGTTATTAAAGGGAATGAATATCTATAATGATTGTACATTCCTGGAAATTTATATGGTTAGCAATGTCATCCTCCCTTCTAATGTACCTCACAGTTTTATAATAGATATACATACATAAAAAGCTATAGCTAGGAATCACGTGCCTATGAAATGTAAGTACGTAAATGAGTTGCACAGTTAGGTACGGTTTGACTTTTTTTTTTTTTTTTTTTTGTGCAACAAGGAGTAGACGTGAACGTTTTATATTACACTTCACATTACATTGTGTAAATGTGGAAAATAAACAAATGTTGTACAATAATGTTGAGGTGCATTGCTCTATCATCTGAAATCCATATAATCATATAAATGCAAAAATCAAAATCAATATATTATGAGTGAAGTGTGATGATTATTTATTATCCTGGAAAAATTAATATACAACATAATGTCTATTATCTGTATTAACCAATCTTCAAGATTATTGATTACACAATGCTATCCATACAACCAGTTTATTGGGTTGTAGGTATGGATAGCATGCAAAGCATTTGAGGCAAAGTAAAAGCACTTAGTTGGAAAGCATATTGACAGGTCTGTACTAATTGGAAATTTTACAATTTTATATACATCAAGATACTTTCTTTAACATCCAACTTCCAAATGGCTAATTTCACTTAGGCATGACCAGAAAAACTATCAAATGAACAAATGTTAACGATTCATTTGCTACCAAGGTACAGAAATTCATTTTTCATAATTTGGTTCAAAAATCTCCGCCATTGTTGTAGCTTCACGATTGTCGTGGTTCCTGGTGGAATTCTTTTGTACAAGACGATTAGGGGTTTCAATGGCAGGCTCTTAACAACTGTAACTGGAGTGAGTAATTACAAATGTGTATGTAAGCTCGTAAAAAAATTACTATGGAGATTTAGTCAAAACCTTCTTTGAAACCAAGATTTTTATGAATATTTTGTTAAACCATTTGGAATCGATTAATGTGTAGGGTTTCTAATATAGGCTTAATATATTTACACGATTTGAGAGTTTATTGAATGTACGGAAAGAGATAAAGAATGAGATATATTATGATTTCTGTAAGAACGTTTGAGAATGTGTTGGAAGGCAGATGAACGGAAATTAGATAAATCCATTTTGATTTCGTATTTGTTGAGTTGATAAAGAGTAATTTGTGGATGAATTTGGGGAGATTGAGACAAGAATATTTCTAAAGATACAGATTTTTTTTACAGAATTCTATTTAAAAATTCTGTACCTGTAGCCAATTTTGAGAAGATAATTCATTTGGGATTTAAATTGATGACAACTTTTTATCTGTTAATTACTTTTCTAATTTTAAAGAGTTGGGGGATTTTATAGGTTTGAATTATTACAATATTCATGGAATATAAAAATATTGAAATGTAAATTTTGAATATTTATTTCTTAACATGTGCCAGACGTAATTTCCACAAAATGATAAGCCCAATGGCCCAATAAAGTTGACACAACCAAGACCCCAAACTAAACCCAATTCTAGCCGAAGCCCTAATTTGAAGACGGACTCTGCTCGTCTATGCCACTGCGAGCCAATCTCAGTCTTTGATTTCTGTACCTCTTTGGCTCTTTCCCTTCACAGTTGCACAGCCATTTGCCGAAGCATTTGAGGACAGGTAATTTTTTTAGTATTTTTCTCGCAATTTTATTAAGTGTTTACAAATTACAATTTTCGTTTTGACAGTTTGCATGTGTTAATTTCTTTTCGGAATTTTGCTTGTTTACGAGTTTTAGAATTTCACTTTTTTTTGTTTGTTGCAGTGAGTTTGTGGCTTTTTCTGTTAGTACAATTTGTTCCTTAAACATAGAGATTATATGTGTTGTTGTTCATATCATGGATCAAATTTAATCATATAAATAAGAATTATTTTTATTCAAATAGCAGAACGTTTAGAAACTAATATCAAGTTTTTCATAATTTATAATTCTAATTGAATAGGAACCTATAGCCAGTGGCGGAGTCAGTACCCGACGAGGTGCCGAGGTCGCCAGTGTTGAAGTCGTTGAAATTTACAAGTGCATTCGTGTGGTTGAAGATTTCAGAGCTGCTATGACCTTGAAGACAAGGAACTGCCGAACCATGGAAGATGAGCACAACTCATAATCGTAGGATCAGAAAGCCCAACGCCCAATTCCAAACTCTATATTCTACCTCCCCTCCCGAGTCCTGACTCTTGTTGTCTCCTACTCTTGTTTTCTATGTTCCAATGCAGTTGAACTAATAATAGAATGGTATTTTGATATGAAAACTATCGAAATGATCAATGCTAGGATGATTAATGATTTTAATCTGTTCTCTAATAATTTGGCAAAACATTATTTATTTTTCCATAAAGGAAAATGCTACTCATTTGTGTAATTTTCGTAATTTTCAAGTTAAAGTTGAACATGCATTGCACGTTATTCTAAAATTCTTTATAAATGATGTAAAAGTAATATTTGATATCAATTTCTTAGGGGATTTCTTGAGTTTGGAACGAATTAAAAAAAATAAAATTTAGCATAAAAATTTAAAAGAAGAAAATTGTATTCAAATTATACTTTTAAAACTCAATTTCTGTAATTAAAATTTTTTGTAATGATGAAATACTATAAATAAGCAATCTTTTTATATTACATTTGATACATAAAAATTAATTATTAATATATAAATTTAAGCACCCATTAAAATTTTTAAATACATAAATATGAATGAATTCATCTATAAAAATTCTAGATTCTTATAATTCAAGATTCATCAAATGAAAATTTATTAAATCTAAATTAATGTAAATGTTAATTAATTGAGAATTAATAACACAAATTTCATAAACAACTATAATTATATAGTATTTATTACATATCGAAAAGTAAAAAGTAAGGTATTATTGAAATAATTGAATTATAGGGAGGGTTAAAATCGTCCAAAAAATAATTTTTCCTTAATGTGATACTTTAATATATTATAAATTATAGATGTTAACAAGTCCGGCCATTTAATTCAAGCAGGGCAGAGTCCAATTAGGTCCAATTCAGGCATAAACTTTTGGGCCCAACCCAATAAAATTGAGTGGAAATTACATAAAACCATAGTTTAGCTATTCATAGTTCCCAAATCAGAGTGGAAGTTTAATATTTCACTAATCAGATTTTTTTCATTTATTAATTATTTTAAAATTATTTAATAACTGTCTTCCCTAAATTCACGTATTTTAAATTTTGGAAACTCTATATTCATTAAAACCTCCCTACGCGTCATTTCCATAAAACCCATGTCCCTCACGTATCCATATTATACGATTAAACTGTCTTTCATCCAAGCCATATTATGTCGTCCATCCCTTTTCGTTCTCCGACAATTCCCTGATGACCTTCTTTCACAATCGTGTCTATATATATTACGTTCCTTCCCAAAAAGAAGTGGTGTCAATTGAATTGTAATCTTCTAAAATTTCAAGGATGACTCGTTCAAGAAGTGAGAAACGAGTGGAGAAAATTGGAATCCACGAGTCAGGAAGAAGAGGTAAAAGGAAGGTGGATGAAGTGTAGAAGGATTCATCCTCTAAAAGACACAAATCCGAACGTTCGGTCACAAAATCGCCTGCGAAAAAGGTATTTTTGCAATTTTTCAATTGTTCACTTATTTCGAGCATACCTATGTACATTTTAATTGATGGATAATGTGTATGGATGAAGTATTTTAAATTTGTGAGGTATATTGCATTGAATTTGTTGCGCGGATTTGTAATTGAAATGCCGGATTCTAGAAAGGGTTTTTAATGTTTTTTTTCCAAAGTGGTTGTTCATTTGTGAATTATGGGACGCTATTGTGTCGTCTTGTATGTGTGTTGTTGATTTCTTATGTGGTGGAAGGGACTTGTGACCTATATGTTAATGTTGTGTCTACCTGGATTCCCACCTGTAACCAAACTGATGAGTTTTATTGTGACCGATGATGCAGGCCTGGAGATACATTATACTGGAGAAGAGTTGGTTTCCGAGTAAAATTACAATTATCCCCGTGAAAGGTGCGGTGTCAAATTTCAAAACAATCTCAATGAAGCCCAACGTCGAATCCTTCAGAATACGTGTTTTTTCCACTTCCTGGAATGCGAGGAAATTGTTATCTAATCTCAGCTGATACACTACATTCTGCTGAGACAAGTGCAACAACCTAATGACAGTAAACTGTGGTTCAACATAGCTGGAAGATTTGTAAGGTTCTCAATTTCAGAGTTTTATTTGGTGACTGGTATGAGATAGGACGACAATGCTGACACAAGTAGGATGGAAAAGACTCCATCACGATTGAAAAATTTGTATTTTTCAACGTTGAAAAATGTTACTCATGAAGACATCAACGATGCATTTCTTGGTGCTACTGACATCCCGGATGAGGATATTTCCATGCTAGGTGTATTGTATTCCATAACATCTTATCTACATCCGAGAGACTACAAGAAGGCTGTGGATCACTTCTTGTTTGTACTAGTTGAAGATTTTAGTGTGATGAATGTGTTTCCATGGGGTAAGTCATTTGTTTGACACACTAGTAAATTTATTGAGGGAGTGGTTGAGTAAGAGATCAACACATTATAGACTCAGAGGCTTGCTCGTAGCCTTTAAAGTGTGGATTTACGAGATAATTTCCAGTCTCGATGGATACACAGCGAGAAGAATGTCCAAAGCGTATCCCCGAATAATGAACTGGGCGGCTGATGAGCACCCTTTGATTGCGAAACTCGAAGGGCTTAGCATTCCGGACATAAGTGACCATTGATGCAGCATTATTGATTTTGAAATATTAAACTTGCACATTTTTTTCATGTTCCAGATCATATTTCTTAGGTCACAAATATATTTCGTCAAGTCACAAATCGCATTCACGAAGTCACAGATTTTATTCATTATGTCACACGTTTTCAATACAGATCACAGACATTTTCAAGACACCATTTGCCCTTGTTATATCACAATTCATGTCAACATATTGAACATATGTAATGTGCAAAATTATATCTGTTTGTTCGTACATAAATTTTGGTTGCTAACATTGCACTTTTTGTTGTGATATGAATGGTAGTTGGAAATATGACCTGGACCCCCTACTAGATGAAATGGCAATGTCATACATGACAGAGGTACGGTATGAGAAACCTATCCCACCCGATCGGTCACGTGGGGAGAAGAGAAAGGGTGGTAACATAGACCGATTAGTTCATCGTGCTGGGACTAGTACAAATCCAAGTGATTCGGGAATGAAACAATCTACTCACATGCTTCTGATAACTGATAAACATCTGGGACACTCTGATGTGCACATTGATGATGATGACTTTGTTAACCCACCACCCAGTTAGAAAGGGACATCAATCCGTGAAGATTCTCCAAGCGGGGAGCGTAAGTTAGATGATACTACCAATTCAGAGGATCTGCTGTGAAAAGATGTAAGCTCTTCCAATTTCATCTATCATGTTACAAGTCCATTTAGTATTAATGATATTCAAGTCACAGAAAAATTCTCAGGTCACAGAAATATATTCAGGTCACAGGTTTCAGTTATTAGGTTACATATCAATACACGTTTCACTGCTGGTCACAGATGAATGTTATATTTCATCATCATAAGTTACCTGATTATAGGTGTTCATGTGATGCAGGTGGTCGACGAACTGAGAAATTATTTCAAATGACGGATATCTGATCTCCAGTCTGAGAATCGGTTACTAAGCAAACAGCTTCAGGCAATGGAGTCACAGGTGTCATCTTTGAAGTCTGGTCAGCAAAAGAAACTGAAGCTACTTGTTCACATGCAAGGTGAAATCTGTACCGACATGTTGGATATCAAATCACACATGCAGTGTATGTTTGATTCTGTGACTGCATTGATACCTAATTCAATGGAAGAAATTATGAACAAATTCAGAGAAAACTCAGGACCACAAACTGTTGGAGGATCTGGACCAACAAGCGAAGTCAGTACGAACAATTTGGATGCCATAAGAAGAAATATAAACCATATAAGAAACATAAAAGAAAATTCAAAAACTACAAAAAATTTAAGAAAAGAAATTTTAAACCACACAAAAAAAATTTCAAGAAAAGAAATTGAAATAAAAAATCTAAATCAAGAAATATTAAAAAATGTAGATGTTTCATCTAATCTCTGAAACATATTCTGAAAATCCATTAGAAAAATGGAATACAGACAAAGTAAAGGCAAAAATAGAATTAATCAATCCAGACACAATGCTAAATTTTTTAGTCATTTAATAGATTTTGAAATACCATAACCATATATATTCAAGGATTATTTAGGAAATAATCTTGAAATAAGAAAATATGTAAAGTTCTCATTTACCTAAAAACACCACAAATGAAAGTTTTGAAGATATACACAAAAGACTAGTGACTGCCTCTTATTTTTCTGTTACCACAAACTGTTTGACATATACTTCTCATCAATTATATTTTTGTTCTGATTTTCAGGCTGCAAAAGTTGAAAAAAGCATTGATTCGAAAGGCAAAACAAAGGTTGACTCTGCGTGTGTAGTTGAATTTCCATGTTCTATTGAACCTGTATCTTTTGATCTCAATCTTGAATTTACACAACCAAGCCAGTTTGTTGCAAAGCATCTAAGGAAGTTGAAGTGCAAGTGGACTCGGTTATATCCAATATGCTGAAGGAGACGAAATGTATTGAGTAAGAGGTATCAAAAAATCTATATATTTGTTGATTAATGCATGTCACATATTAAAAAACACATTTTATTATGTAGCACTTACCTAAGGCCGCACCAAGTTCTGGATTGTCGTTGAAGAAGGCTCAAAAGCCAGTTAAAGCGCTTCAGTCCTCTTATGTTGTGGACGAAGTGAAACAAATGAAATTGTCAAGAAACGTAGTGGTCTTCGAACACTACAATCAGAATGTAGACGATGTAGATGTTGTTGACTTTCAAAATTGGTTCCAAAGAAGATACAAACCGCATAACAAGTACGAAATTGTTGTATTTTCATAATTTTCCGAATAATGATCCGTACTTCTCGTTCGCAGGAAGAAGTTCAATGATAAAGATGATGCCATCCATCCACATTTTTCCATCTGTCAGTACTTTGTGGGAAATAAGACATGGTGGTATGAACTTGTATCCAAGGAGGTGTCGTTGACTAGTTCCATAAGTTACTACACAAAAGTAACAGTTCTAAAGGGCATGTCGTAGAATAGGTCACATTAGTTACAGATCACTATCTAATAGTCACACAGAGTCCACACAAATGCAGTGTTGTACATGTCATTCAGTGAAAGTCACAGGTTACGCTTGTACTGTCTAACATCCCACTCATGCAGTAGGTCACAGATCACACGAACAATGGGTCATAATATGTGTTGCACGGAAAAACACATATATGCAGGTGCAATAGTATAGCTTACATGTATTTATTACGTCACAGATCAGTTATTGAATGGTCACTAACTACAGGTTGTATTGGTCACACATCATAGTAACAGTTCAATACATCATGTTTCCGGTGTATATATGATTTCTTAATTGTTTATTGTACTTGCATCTTTGTAGCATATGGATGTGTGCTTCTACTACATATGTTAAGTGGCAAGCAGTGTGAGAGATCTCAAGTTCATAGCTATCACAACGGACTCGTTGTTCCAGACCAAGCTCAAGCACATGTATTTTAGGTTCAAGGATGATGCAAATGTTGTTGTGATAGATAATAGACTGATTGACGACATTACCGGTGCACGAATTCCATTGAGCACTCCATGGGCTGAAGTCGACCTTGTGTTTATCCCACTTCTGTCTACCAACAAAGCACATTGGATGCTTGGAGTGTTGGACATAAAGGTACATACGTTGTGTATATTAAATTAGTCCAAGAAGACATACAATGATATCAAAGTCCATATTGGAATTGAACATTTTGTCAGCATGCTTCCGCATATCATGAAATGTGTTGGAATATGGAAAAAAAGATTCCATGGAGATGAATATGGATCTTAATTTCTCTCTTCTCCAACAGAAAAATGGGTAGGTTTTTTACTTCTACTTACAGTTAAACGTACTATAACAAGCTGGATTTCATAGCTAACAGACTGATATGTACGTTTCTAGACATGATTGTGGCATGTATGTGGTCAAGTATGCAGAGTACATGTTGCATGACGATATAGGATCCATGCCCATGAAGTTCGATAGGGTGAGAGCACGGTTGGATGTAGCTTTATTATTATTCAAATATCGCGAAATCGGGAAGGCTAGAAAGATGGTGCAGCCAACTGATGGGGAAAGCATTGTTTTAGAGTGATAGTGTAATGAGTAGTCACAAGTTGTAATAGATGGAAACATTGTCTAGTGTTTGGATATTCGTTTGTAATGAAAAAGTAGTTCTTACTTTTGTCTGTTTATATCAGAAATTCATTAGTGTTTGGAGACTTTATTACATTGTTTTTCAGAAGTTTCACTGTATATCATATTTTGCAAGATTGATGATGTATCGAGGACAAAGTCTCAAAACTTAATGCACAAATTTTTGTCATTGTGTCATGTTATTAGCATAGGTGGTAGATATGTTTATCGATTGACCGATACTGGAATTGATCCACTCTAGTTTTTAGGATTATTTGCAGGTCACACGTTACTGGTTATTGTAAATTGGTCACTGGTTACTGTAAATTGGTCACAGGTCAATTCTCATTGTCACAGGTCACTGTATCTTGGTCAAAGGTCATTGTATATCGGTCACAGGTCACTGTGTTCTATTCACAGAATTATCACAAGTCAATCCAATCTGGTCACAGGTCATTCAAGATTGGTCACAGATCATTTCATATTTTTGTCACAACTAATTGCAATTGAACCAATCCCATTTTTCCGAGTCTTTGCAATTGGTCACTGGTCATCTTTTATTGGTCACAGTTTAGAGCATATTTGTCCCAGGTCATTGTATATTGATCACATGTCCCTTCATTCTAGTCATATGTCTTAAGAAATTGTCACAGGTCACTGCATACTGGTCACAGTTCATTGACGTGTGATCACAATTCATTTCATATATTCACAGTTCATTGCACAGGGGTCACAGGTCACTGCATTCTGATCACAGATCATCATATATTGGTCACAAGTCACTGCATTCTGGTCAGATGTCATTAATAATGATCACAGTTACTGCATACTAGTCACATGTTATTGAAGAATGATCACAGATTATTTCATATTGGTCATAGCTAATTCCATATTGATCACAGTTCATTGCATGACAATCGTATAACAATTTTTCCTATAGATTTTCATGTGTGACACATTTGTTGAGTTTCTCATACGTGCTACTGGTCACACATTCCTGCCGTACATCCAAAGTGTATTGCAATCAATCTTAGAAAATGTCACAGATATTGTTATAGGTCACTGCACACTTTTATGATTCATGATCTCATTGATTTATCAGCAAAAAATCTTAGCAATATATTGGTAATGATATGGTCAATATGTGTCATCCAATGTTGTGTATCCTACATTATAAAAAATCAATGAATGAAAAAACGTGGGAATTATAATAAATTTATCAATGTGTATTGTCAGTCTTCGTCCTCTTCCTCTCTTTGTTTTTGTTGCTTTGACTTAACAGAATTAGGCTACTGCATGTTCTACGATTGTGATCACTTTCACCACACCGACCGCATTTGACGGTTATGTTTTCCTCATATGCTGGTTTGAATCTCTTCTCAGTAGGCCTTCCACAACTACGCTTTTGATTATTTGCAATTACAGCTATGTCATGGAGATCATGTAGCACTATCCATTCAGATGGATTTCCTACAGGAAAAATGATTTCTTGTTATGTATTTCTGTATGCTTCACTTGTATAATAGTAGGAACATTATTCATATGGATCCATCTTCATACTCGCAAACACAGCCAAAGCATGTGGACAAGGTAATTGATCATCTTGAAGCATCCTACATGTGCATGTTCGATTTTCTATATCAACAACGAAAGAGGAACTTTCACCGTTAACTGAGAACATTGCCTGATTAATAGGGAAAATCTACAAATACATATTCAAGTTATAGACATAATAAGTTGCGTAATGAAAAAGTAGGATCGGATGAAAGTGCATGTCACATAGTTATATATACTATTGCACAAATATTACTGAAATGCAACGGTACAGGTCACAGCAGAAGTCACAGATCAATTCAGGTAAGTCACAGATTATAGATTAGGCCACATTATTTAATTTTACCCTTAAGTTTATTATATCTGTGCTCATTTCCCTCATCTTCTTCTCATACTTGTTTGACAAGGTTGTAAAAGTGCCTTGGACATCCTCCTGTGTCTGCAGAACCAAGATTGTAGAATTTGTCTTAATGACTCCAACAAAACTAAAATAGGGTAGTTCTTGGCAGACTTTGTGACCACATTAACCGACTCTACAATATTCGATGTCATTGTGGAATACCGGTTTGAAAGCATGTGGAAACGTGACCATCTCTCAGGTTCAACTTCATCTTATAAACAAAACCATGAAAATGTATATCATATAGTGTATAGTATCGTGTCAAACGTATTTATGTGAATATCATCATAGGACAATGTATAGTATAAATCCAGGTAACCCATTATCTTTTCACTAATCGAGCCGAGTTGTTGCATGTAATATTCATATTCCAACAGTGTGTAGGCACGAACAGCTGCATTAAATCCTTGTGTTATGTTTTGTCCAGATCTCCCATACCGTGATTTTAGATTTTGTAATAGATGGTACGAACATATTCCGTGATAAGTTCCCGGATACACATTTTCAATCGCCTTTTTGATGATGTTGTGACGATCCAACACAAAGCACAAACCGTTTCTGTCCGCATATGCATTTCTCTGCTATCTAAAAAATCATGTCCAAGAGCTGTCATTCTCGTTATCCCCAATCTCGAAAGTAAGTACATAAATGCTGTTATTTGTATCTTGTGTACATGCTGTGAATAAGGTGCCACTATAGTGTCCATTTAGATATGTGCCATCAACCACAACAACTAGCCTACTAAATTTCCATCCTCGTATAGATGCACCTAGTGCCATGAAGTAATATTTAATCAATTTTTAGGCTTGTAATCGATCTAGGATGTTTGCTGTAGCACGAAAAAAAGGTCGGTATCTTATTGAATAAATCAGTTGGATCACCCCTTAGCACTTTCAATTTTTTCTCTCGAGATCGTCAAGCTTTGACATAAATCAAAGATACTCCATATGTATGCAACATGTCGTTGCGTATATCATTCGGTGTATATATAGTGTGCGATGATGTGTACAAGTACTTAATACAGGTTGATACAACTGTCTTTGTTACTTGCCTATAAGTACTGAGTACGATGTTTGAAGCACATGTGTGACATTCTGCAATGTGTCTGATTTTAAACATATTTGTTCTGGCTAACTTCGATGCTCTACATTTCGAATTACACTCATCATGTGAACATTTCACGAGATAGTCTTTCTTATCGGACCGAACAACCACGTATTCAAACATGTTTTGGATTGCATAAAATGACAAGCTCAATTTCATTATCTCCTTGTTACGAAAAACTCTTCCTTTCTCTACCTCCCTAGCATCTGCCATTGCCACAACTGTGACCTCATGCTCAAACTTGTCATTAGATGAATCCACTATTGCTCCACATATATCTGATGACATATCTGTTAATGAAAACCCATGTTCGTTTGATTGAACATCAACTGATAGCGCAATAGGCTGTTTTTTGATATTTGCAGTTGTGACCTCGAAGTGAATTGGATATTTGGCAAGGCCACAATTCATATCCTTCAAAATCATGTAAGACAAGACATTATCGTCACTCTTGATTGTTATTGGAGGCAGATACTATTCAAGACATACTGATGTGAACCCGCGTAGCGTGATCACTACCAAATCCACAAAAAATTGAGAATCAAACCCAAGAAAGCCAAAGACAAGGTTTTGGATTAAACCCAATAACCTGGAATCAAGCAACCCGAATCGCCGACAATATGCGGATCTTTTAATTACGCAATTTAAATGAATCTCACCTGTCACAAGATTAATCTTGATAAGTTCACAAGTTGTTTAACGAAGAACGAGAGAAAGCAATTAATGCCTCATGAATAATATTCAATAATATGAGAGTTGTAATGTTTTACAGTAAGGAATAAAGTATTTATACTATTCTAGAGAATCCTAAGTAAACTAGGAAAAATATCTAAGAATAATGCAAAATTTGTCCACAATAGCTTAATTATGGTAAAAATATACTAATAATGAAATTCTATTAAAATAAGGAAAAAAATGTGAAATTTGGAAAAATTCGTCTCGGACTTGGCCTATGCGGCCGCATAGCTTTAGAGTATGCGATCGCATAGTGCAATTGGTCTGTGACTTTGGGACTTCTGTTAGGTGTATGCGACCGCAGGACTTTAGACCTTTGCGGCTGTATGGTTTAATGTTTCAGCTCCGTTTTTCTTCAACTTTAAACACGTTGATCCAATACTCTTCGACCTTCGTCCCCAACACAAAACTTGCTCCATTTTGCATCCCAAACATTGTTTCATCAACCGTTGGTTTGATGAGCGATCCCATCACCTCTTTTACGCTATTGGCCCTCGATTGCGTCATCGGCCCCTCGACTATCAACGGATCTTTCCTCGGGCTCGACTTTGGACTTGACTTTGGTGCTTGTGCTTCCTAGATCACATCATCCCCTCCCTCTTCGAAAGGATTCAACCTCGAATCTACACCTGCATCGAAAAGAGATAAGTCAGAAACATTGAAAGTTACAGAAACACTATACTCACCTGGAAGATCTATCTTATAAGCGTTGTCATTGATCTTCTCAATCACTTGGAACGGTCCATCTCCTCGTGGCAATAACTTTAATTTTCTTTGCTCTGGGAATCGCTCTTTCCTGAAATGCACCGAAACCCAATCTCCCGGTTCGAAAGTGACATATTTCCGGCCTTTGTTTGCTTTTGTTGTGCGTTGATTGTTCTTCTTCTCTATTTGCTCCCTTACCTTTTCATGGAGTGTCTTCACCAATTCGGCTTTCTTTTTTTCCATCCATGCTACCTCGTTCATTCACATGCAAAGGTATTAAATTTATAGGTGTTAAAGGATTAAAACCATAAATAATTTCAAATGGTGAAAACGACTTAGTAGAATGCGTGGCCCTATTATATGTAAACTCAATGAAAGGCAAACATTCTTCCCAATTCTTTAGATTTTTATTAACCACAGTGCGCAATAGTTGTGTCATTGTTCTATTCATTACTTCAGTTTGACCATCGATTTGTGGGTGACAAGTTGTAGAAAACAATAATTTCGTGCCTCACTTATTCCACAAGACCCGCCAAAAGTGACTAAGAAACTTAACATCCCTATCGGACACAATACTTTTGAGAACACCATGCAAACGCACTACTTCTTTGAAAAATGAGTCTGCAATGTTAGTGGCATCATCGGTTTTGTGATATGGTATAAAGTGTGCCATTTTACTAACCCTATCCACCACAACAAAAATTGAATCACGCCCATTTTTAGTCCTAGGCAAACCTAACAGAAAATCCATTGAAATGTCAACCCAAGGTTCGCTTGGTATCGGTAAAGGTGTTTAAAGTCCATGGGGTAAAATCTTTGATTTAGCCTTTTTACAAGTTATGCAACGACTTCAAATTCGTTCTACGTCAATCTTCATTTTATGCCAATAAAAGTGTTCATTTAACATGTCTAAAGTTTTTGATACTCCAAAGTGGCCCATTAAACCCCCACTATGTGCCTCCCTAACCAACAATTTACGCATTAAGCAATTAGGAACACGTAATTTATTTTCTCGAAACAAATACCCCTCATACTTAAAGAACTTGTCAATAGCCCCCTTATTACATGAATTGTAGATGCTAGAAAAATCGAGATCGTTTTCATACATGCCCTTAACATACTCAAAATCAAGTAATTTCGCACTTAAAGAAGTGAGAAGCACATACCTTCACGACAATGCATCGGCCACTATGTTTTCCTTATCTTGTTTGTATCGAATGACATATGGAAAAGTCTCTATGAATTCCATCCAACGTGCATGTCATTTGTTTAGCTTACCTTGACCCCGAAAATGTTTCAATGATTCATGGTTGGTGTGAATAACAAACTCCTTTGGCCATAGGTAGTGTTGTCATGTCTCCAAGGCTCGAACTAGAGAATAAAGCTCCTTGTGATAAGTAGGATAGTTAAGAGCTGCCCCACTTAGTTTCTCGCTAAAGTATGCTATCGACCTCTTTTCCTGCATCAAAACTGCTCCAATACCTATTCTTGATGCACACACTCAATCTCGTAAGTTTTATCAAAATTAGGAAGTGCTAAAACAGGTGCTTTACATAAACATTCTTTGATAGTGTTAAATGCATGTTCTTGTTCTACACCCCATTGAAACCTAACTCTCTTTTTGACAATTTCAGTAAGTGGTTTGGCAAGTGTGCTAAAATCCCTAACAAATCGCCTATAAAAACTAGCTAATCCTTGAAAACTCCTAACCTCGGTTATGTTTTTAGGTGTTGGCCAATTTTTAATAGCTTTTACCTTTTCCTCGTCAACTTCAACCGCATTAGCACTCACCACAAATCTAGAAATATGATTCTATCCATGCAAAATGTGCACTTATTGAAATTAGCATAAAGTCGTTCATTTCTTAAAACGACAAGCACACATTTAAGATGTTCTAAATGCTCTCATAGGTCCTTGCTATAGATTAGAATGTCATCAAAGTAAACCACAACAAATTTTCCAATGAAAGCACGCAAAACATGGTTCATTAATCGCATAAATGTGTTTGGTGCATTTGTGAGTCCAAAGGGCATAACTAGCCATTCATACAGCCCATATTTCGTTTTAAATGTTGTTTTCCATTCATCACCCTCCCGCATACGAATTTTATGATACCCGTTCTTAAGGTCAATTTTAGAAAGATGCAAGCATCATATAATTCATCTAACATGTCATCTAACCTAGGAATTGGGTGACGATATTTTACCGTAATGTTGTTGATAGCTCGGCAATCCACGCACATCCTCCAAGTTCCATCTTTCTTTGGCACCAACAATACGGGTACGGCACATGGACTCATGCTTTTCCTTACATAACCCTTACTCATCAATTCCTCCACTTGCCTTTGAAGCTCCTTTGTCTCCTCCAGATTACTTCGATAAGTTGGTCGATTTGGAACGACAGCTCCAGGTATGAAATCAATTTGATATTTGATCCTCCTAATGGGTGGCAATCCACTAGGCACGTCTTTCGGAAACACATCGTCAAATTCCTGCAATAAAGAAGTAGCCAAACTAGGGAGGGATGTGTTAGACTCCTCAAAATTGAGGAGTGATTCCTTATATACTAAGAGAATCATTGGTTGTCTCTCCATTATCGCCTTTTTCAGTTCACTCCCTTTTGCAAAGAAATTCACTTTCGGCTTTTCTCTCTTTTCGGAAGACTCTCTTTCTTTTCTCTCATGTGGCCCCACTCTCATTTTTTTCCCTCACCAGCCACCTCACTATTTTCTCTCCTTTTCTCTAACTCTCTCACTCTCTTTTCTTCCTCATTTTTCAATTTGATTTGGTCATCATACACTTGTGTCGGTGTTAATGGTACAAGAGTGATAGACTTTCCCTCTTTCACAAAACTATATTTATTTTTATACCCATCATGCATTGTTTTCCTATCATATTACCAAAGTCGCCCCAACAAAATATGCTCCGCATGCATAGGTATAACATCACATAACACCTCATCATGATACTTCCCAATAGAAAAATTAATCAACAACTTTTTTGTCACCTTAACCTCTCCACATTCATTTAACCATTGCAATCTATAGGGTCTAGGATGTTTTAATAATGTTAATCCCAATTTTTCCACTACATTAGTGCTAGCTACGTTTGTACAACTTCCACCATTAATTATTACACTACATACCTTCCTGTTGACGTGACACCGTGTGTGGAATATATTTTCCCACCGCTGCTCCAAGTCATCCGCCTTGATTTGAGCGCTAAGTGCTCACCTCGTGACCAACAACTCCCCAACTGCATACTCTGTGGTGTTTTCCTCGTCAATGTCCTCCAACTCCGGCATGTCTTCATAATCACCTTCACTCTCGGTCTCCACTTTCCCGCTGTCTCACAAAATCATAGTTCTTTTATTTGGACATTGTGAAGCAATTTGTCCAACTCCCAAGTAACGAAAACACTTGACGTCCTGATTCCTTGATGGCTGGGATTCTACCTTTGGTGTAGTCTTGCTAGCTCCTTCCTCCTTTTCTCTCGGTACCTCTGGTCTTGCTCTTGCATTAGCTCCATCTCCTTTATTATTTTCCCACCTCGACTTCCAAGAAGGATTAGAAATCGAAGATCCACCTTGATACCTTGATGTCCCCTTTCACTTCAATTGCTTTTCCACCTTCATGGCCACATGTAGCATGTCTTCAATCTCCACATAATGTTGCAATTCTACTACATTGGCAATGTCCCTGTTCAAACCCCGCAAAAATCGAGCCATAGTGGCTTCCCTATCCTCTTCCACGTTCGCCCTAATCATAAGCATCTCCATCTCCTCATGGTAATCCTCTACGCTTCTAGTGCTTTGATATAGATTTTGTAACCATTGATGAAGTTCCCGGTAATAGTGATTAGGTACAAACCGTTTCCGCATTAACATCTTCAACTCCTCCCAAGTATTTATAGGTTGTGCCCCAATCCTCCGCCTCGTAGTCACCACTTGATCCCACCAAGTTATTGCATAGTCCGAGAACTCAAGAACCGCAATTTTCACCTTTTTCTCCCTCGAGTAATTGCGACAATCGAATATCAACTCAATCTTATTCTCTCACTCTAAGTATGCCTCCGGATCACTCCTCCCTTTGAAAGAAGGAATTGTCATTTTAATATTTCCCAAATTACCATCCAACTCGTCTCCACCAAGATTCCTACCTCTCACACCTTGCCTAACGCCTCTATTCCTAACCCTTCCAACCTCCGCATCCACAAGTGCATCCTCATCGAATCCACTATCAGCCTCAAAGTCATCCTGATCATCTATCCTAACTCTTCCATTCTGCCATGCATTATTGGCTCCCCGTCGAGGATTAGCAGACATTGGATTAAGCTTGTCTAACCACACATCCTGTCGATCCAACCGATCCCTCACGTCCCCTATCATCCTTTCCATCCGTAGTATCGATTCCGCCATCATGTTAAGTTGATCATTGTCCCTGCCAGAATGTGTTCCTTCCATGTCAGATATCCTATAATATAACTTTTTTCTGCCTCACCAAGTTCACTTAGAATTCACTCAATTTGGCTTTTACCATCAATTGATCTTACCATTCTGCCTTTTACTGCTCGTTGCTTTCACTACGTGCTTTAAAAAACAAATTGGAACTCAACCAAGGAATTAGTCTCGTGAAACCCAAACCGAATGTGAGTGAGATTACAAAACAAAGAAGGGCTCGAATTTGGAAGTTTTGAAATTCAAGAAAGTGGTTCTTGAATTGATTTGGACTAAGAAAGACAATTTAAGAAAATAAGGGACTAATTTGCAAATAAAAAAAATTTGAACAGTAGATGTGAACAATTTTTTTTTTACTTTTTTTTTCTTTTTCTGCTACTGTACGATGAACAGTACGATTTTTTTGATCCGGACTTTAACTACGACACCAACGAAAGAAACGGAAGTTGCTTTGGATTCTAAATGAGCCAAAAACAACTTTTGAAGTTTTAGATGAGAAGAATTCGGATCAAAGACTCAATAATTTTACTAGACAGAAGAACGCGAAGAACGAAGAAAAACTAGAAACAAAGATTCAACAAGAATTTAAAAGGGATATAACCTTGAATTGGAGTCTAAGCTCTGATACCAACTGATGCGAACCCGCGTAGCGCGATCACTACCAAACCCACAACAAATTGAGAATCAGACCCAAGAAAGCCAAAGACAAGGTTTTGGATTAAACCCAATAAACTGGAACCAAGCAACTCGAATCGCCGACAATATGCGGACCTCTTGATTACGCAATTTAAATGAATCTCACTTGGTTGATTTGAACGCCACAAGATTAATCTTGATAAGTTCACAAGTTGTTTAACGAAGAACGAGAGAAAGCAATTAATGCCTCACGAACAATATTCAATAATATGAGAGTTGTAATGTTTTACAATAAGGAATAAAATACTTATATTATTCTAGAGAATCCTGAGTAAACTAGGAAAAATATCTAAGAATAATACAAAATTTGTCCACAATAGCTTAATTATGGTAAAAATATACTAATAATGAAAATATATTAAATTAAGGAAAAAAACGTGAAATTTGGAAAAATTCGTCTCGGACTTAGCCTATGCGGCCACATAGCTTTAGAGCATGCGGTCGCATAGTGCAATTGGTCTGTGACTTTGGGACTTCTGTTGGGTGTATGCGACCGCAGGATTTTAGACCTTTGCGGTCACATGGTTTAATGCTACATCTCCGTTTTTCTTCAACTTTAAACACGTTGATCCAATACTCTTCGGCCTTCGTCCCCAATTCGAAACTTGCTCCATTTTGCATCCCGAACATTGTTTCATCAAATGTTGCTTTGACGAGCAATCCCATCGCATCTCTTACGCGCTTGGCCCTCGATTGCGTCATCGACCCCTCGACTATCAACGGATCTTTCCTCGGGCTCGACTCTGGACTTGACTTTGGTACTTGTGCTTCCTGGTTCACATGACATACTTCATTGTCACTGCAACTTTTACAAGGTCGAAGCTAAACTCTTTCATAACTATGTCGACATGCCTCAAATACCCGCAACTACGATCAATTAACACCAATGACATTTGTGATCCATTCAACGGACATACGTAAATTAACCCCAATTCAGCAAAATGAGCAAAAATATGATTAGTCAAATATCCAATTACAGTTACATCTAATTGCATATGGGTCAAAATTATGTTAAATGATCAAAGGTCACAACAAACATACGTCGAATCTCAAGTATCATTGTCATATATTGAATAAATGCAGGTCACATATTTTTATTTTCCAGATTTTTTACGAAAGGTCACAGGTCATTACATATTTGTTACAGGTCATTGCATATTGGTCACATGCCGTTGAAGAGTGGCCACAAGTCTTTGTATATTGGTCATAGTTAATTGTATATAGGTTACAATTCTATTAAATTATCACAGGTCACAACAAACGCATGTCGTATCTTGAATATCATGGTCATATATTGAATGCATGCAAGTCACATGTGCGTATTAAATCACAATTACATGTAATAATTAGTCACGGTAGCTAAGTGTAGATCGCATATGATTAGATTCAAACAAGAGCATTAATATCACATGACATAGATGCAGTATGTCACACGTCACACATTCCAAGACACAAACACCCTTGCGTACTGACTGCATGAGGTCACATCTTATGAATATCATATCACATGTTTTTCATAACAGTCACAACAGTTTCAAACAGCACTATATGATATTCACGATCACAGTTCCGTCAAAAATCACAAGCATGAATAAACGACAAATTATAATGAATCAATCGTAATTACACACTTAACGAATGTAATTATTGACTATTCGAGGGACCTTGTTTTAATCCGAGGTAATGCGACCCAACGACTACAATTTGTGATCAGAATTCGGTTTTACCGTCACTTCTACGAGAGCCGAGGGTAATTTGGATGTATTTTCAGATTTTCTGGCCACTAGAATCAGTTTGAGAGATGATTTCTTCTTTTTTTTGGAGAATCCTGTTGGGTACGGTATTTCACACTAATTGTGCGGGATTGTTTTCCATTTTTAATTAAATTAATATTTGTATTCATTTTTAGGCTAATATCTGATTGGTGAAATATGATACTTATTTTCTTATTTTTGAAATGTCCTATACTTAATCTCTTGTATATGAAATTTTTCTAAAAATTATTATTATTTAAATATTAGCACGGGCCCATTATTCAATTTCACCACGACCACCAACGGCCCAACCCAGCTCTTGCCCAAATCCAGTCCATTAGATTTGATTCTACTCATGTCTCTTCAATAACGGAACGGGAATTGCCTATCTACAAACGAACGGACATTGTGAAGCACGGCCACGGCGACTTTGAATCTTTTCATTCTGCCTCTCATAGTCTCACTCTTGTCACTCTGAGCCCTCGACGAGCCACGTCGGTTCTGCCTTTGGTCTTCCTTCCGTCGACTCCATCAGCGGCCGGTAGCGCAGGCCGCAGTGATTTATTTTTGGAAGAAGAAAGGAGGTGAACTAGAACCACTGAACCGTGAACGAGTGAAGCCCTCTTGTTGAACTTTTTTTTTTTTTTATTTGTTATTTTGATCTGATTTGAGCCTAAAATCAAGATGAGTCAGTTTGTGATTCTTATGAAATTCATTTGTTGATTTGCAGGTAGAAGAACTCAGTCCCAGAAGCTGCTGGAGCGGCTGAACCTCAAGCCTGGAGTTAGTACCTAATTGGATACTGCCCCTGCCCTCAAGGTAAACTTAATTGGATGTTTTGCTAAGGTTAGACACAAGCTGCCGATTTAAAATCATGTATCTGTTATCAGTTTTGTGAACTGCAGTCTACATAAGTTGTCTTCTGTGAACTTAATTGAATGTTGTGCTAAGGTTGAGAGTATTTTGCTTGATTTTACGCATAGGCTGATTTGAGCTTCACTTGCTTTTGCTTCCACTTACTTGTTTTTCTTTCAGTTACTTGATAGTGATGTTATTGTTCAACATTATCAAAGTATGAAAACTTGCGAGGAACAAGTTTAATTATAAACTATGTCATTTTTGGTATTGTCGTAATATTGTTTTATGGTTTTATCATCACTAAATCTATGACCAAAAACTCAACATTTGACATCAATTAAATTGTGCACGCACTGAACGAATTTCTTGTCTTCGCCCTTGAGTTCAGGTATTGATTAATTTGATTTACGCATATTATATAAATATTGCGATACAGTGAAATTTGCAAGTATTGATTTGGAAATTGGATTAGGAAATTGAATTATATTTGATTTTCATGTTTTAGTGCATTTATATAGAAGTTTAAATTTTTTTAATATTATTTAATTAAATATTAATAAACGACTTCATTATGACGGTCGTTGACCGTTGACAATCAATAGTCCGATCAATGGCTGTCCTAGCTAAACTTCAATCTTGGATCCACCACTGCCTGTAGTAAAATATTTTTATCTACTTTTAAAGGAACTATCATGAATGATGTATTTGAATTGCTTGCAAAAGTCATTTGAGCCTTTATATTCACGATAAATTATCATATTCTGACCTGTTTGTTTTAGTTTAAATTTCACCCTAGATGATGGACTTCAATTGATCATAACACAAGTGAACACTATTGGATTAGCCCTAAATTTATCATAACACATCGTCAAGAATATAGTCAAAATGAATTTAAAATGGTTAATGATAAAATGCATTCACATTGCAAAAAGTAAATTGATATAAGCACGTCATTTCGACTCACTTCAAAACTGGATTTTAATGGCATTGGGAAAATTGATCTCGCCACTTGCATCGGTTTTGCTTTTAGAACTTGATAGCAAATTTGCTCTTGAAACAGGTAGGGTTTTAGGGAGGAGGGGGATTTAGGGTGATGGCTGTGGCCGACAGGAATGTAAGAACAATATTTAGATAAAATTTATATTGGTTTATTGCTAATAGTCTAATACTAGTACTCTATTCTTGCCCACTCAGTGTGTCCTATTTCCCTATGGAGTTTTTCAGCATTCTTTATTGATATGGCGAATAGTAAGTACGAGTACGTGAAATCCTTTGAGGTGGAAGATGAAATTATGCTACCCAACATCATTGTTGTCCACATTGATGGCCGGGATTTCGGCAGGTACATTAAATTAAAAAGCATATGCAGGGAATTAGAACACTAAAACATTATTGTACCAATGCATGACCCATTTTTCTTTGTATTTATTAGATTTTCTGAAGTGCATGAGTTTGTGAAGCCTAACGACAAGAGGGCGTTAGAATTGATGAATGACTGTGCCAAAACGGTTTCAGAGCAGTTCCCAGATATTATTTTCTCGTACGGGTTCAGCAATGAGTATAGGTAGAGTAGAGAAACTACATCATTTATTGAATGAGTTGGCATTTCTTTATTTCTTAATATATTGCTCGGTTGATTTATGTATTTTCTACAGTTTCGTGTTCAAGAAGGAAACGAAGTTTTATCAGAGACGTGCAAGGTTCGTGTTTTCATCTTATTGCTGCCTATAATTTCTTTATTTTTATTTTAAATTCTTGTTGTGAGGTTTTTTTGCACCCGAAGTATGGCATATGTTGTGTGATATAACCTTCGAAATGTTTTTACTTCCTATGCTCAGCGGTTTTTAGTGTACAGCACTTGCTTAGAGAACATGTGTGGTTGCTCGAATTTCCAATTGGAATTTGGTGCTCGTGGATGATGCTTATCTAGGAAAAAGAAAATAAAAAATATTAATTATTAGGAATTTCTAGCAACTTGGAACTTTGTAGTTGTGTAATAGTTAAATGAGTATAACTTTGTAGTTGTGTAATAGTTAAATGAGTATATGTTTGAAGAAGTCCCTGTCTAACAGTGGGTGGAGCTACTTGAAGTCTTGAAGCCCAGTGGGGCCCAGTTAGCGACTTGGGAGACATTTACTCTTCACCACCTGTAGCATTAAGTGGGTTATATTTATGGTCTAAGAGCTCAAGGTTGTGATTTGGAAAGGTTGTAGTAGACCTAATAAAGTGGGAAAACTAGGGTCTATTGTGCAAGAAGTCAAACAATAGTTTTGTAAAGTTAAAAGACTAGACTCTAATCGAACATCTTGGTGAAAGTGAATTAGTTTGGATCTCTCTTTCTATCAAAAAGAAAATTTTCCCATTCTAATAGATGCTCTGGATAAGGATCCTCACCAGCCACCTAAATGATGGTTAATGAAATAGAGAGTAATTATTAGATCTAAAAAGATCCTCTTTTTAGTTAGTAGAAATATGAATTGAAATTCTTTTGCGACAACCAAAGAATTAAATTTCATGCATGGTCAAGCATAACTAGCTTGATGATTATCTACTGCATATCTTTTTTTTTCAGCCTATGTTTGCATTCAGAAGTCTTTACTTCAATCGACAGCTTAATTGTTGGTACCCGTGAATAGAAAATTTCAAGAATGACCCATGAGAATTATTAGCATTGTCTAAACATTTTTATGTAGCATTTACTTATACTGTAGATGTCTTCTCCACGTGCTGTAAATGTACATGTGGTGCATTGGGAACTCATTAGATTTTTAAATCCAACCGATCAGTTAAAAGATTAGTGTAGTCTTTTAGATGTGCCAATAACTTCCCTAAATATGATATCTCAATACCAAAATTTTCAGTTCTAGTTCCACAATAAATTTATTAGGAGTATGATATCAGTCATTTCTGTTTTAAAATGAGCTTGGCTGACAACAGAAATGGCTATGCAGCAAAGTACTCTCGCTCATCATCTCTTACTTCTCATCCTTATATGTCACCAAATGGAAGGAATTCTTTCCTCAGACAGGGATGAGATTTCCCCCTTCATTCCAATCACAAGTTATTAGCTGTGCATCAATGGAGGTTCTTCAAGCATATCTTGCATGGAGACAGCGCGAATGTAAGTTTATAATTTGTGTCTGACTTAGTTGTATAAATCATTAAATCTGCATTTGAATAATGATTAAATTTTTTAAGTGTAGAATATATATTAGTAATATAGGGAAGTCCCATTTGAATTGGCTAAACCCATCATTCTTTTGGCAGGTCATTTAAGCAACCAGTACAATACTTGTCTATGGGAGCTGATTAGAAATGGAAAATCTGAAAAGGAAGCTCAAGAAATACTGAAGGTGAAATACATGGAAATAAATTTGTATGGTTTTCCACATTAATGAAATAGTTGCATGATTTACTTTCAGTTTCAGAGGAAATGCGGTTTTAGTAAAAATAAAAATAAATAAATAAATAATTATTTGCTTCTGTGATCTCCACAAATGTTTGACCTTCTTTGAGTGGCTTCTTTCTACAAAAGAAGCCAGTTAAAGAAGCAAGGCCAAACATGCTCTGTTGCATGATATACTCTCGAAGGAAATACAGTTGTAATGAAAAATAAGATATACTTGCTTCTATGTCTCCATACATGCATAAAGTTATATTTTACAGTCCGAGGCTTGCCATTTGATGAATTGCTCAATTTTGTCATGTCATAAAAACAGTTCTTGTTTATGGATATGCTGAACAATCATGTAAGGACATCAATATGAATCTCTCATTTTGCTGGAGGTGGACCGTACCATAAAAGAGAAAAATGGATTAGTTATTACTGCAATATTGACAACGAATAACAAGAAAAACCTAAGTTTCTGATATACTTGTGGTGGATGATTATGAGATTTGTGGTTTAGCTTGGAATGCATCAAATGAAATTGTCGTGTGGGCACTTGACTGTCAAAGACTCAAAGTTTGTTCACATGGAAGTTTCAAATCATCTAGTAGATAGTCTTAGCTCCCAGTAAACAAATTCAGTCTGGACTAAGCATGATCTTCTGCTTGTCTCTCTCTGTGTTTACATTTCCTCCGTACTTGTGGTCATTGTGTGTTTCATCCAAATTACTCATGCTCACTGGTTGAAAAGACTTGTGCTCACTTTTATTTGAACCTTTTATAGGGAACACATAAGCAGGACAAAAATGAGTTGCTTTATCAGGGGTTCAATATTAACTATAAAGAACAAGAAATCATCTTTCGTCAAGGAACATGTATTCTCAAGACAGAGGTAGCTTCTCTTGGCCTCTTTCTCCAAGAAAATCGGTTTGTTTTATTATTTCAATAGTTTAAATTGTATAATGTTTAATGGTGTCTTACATATAATTATTTTTTCAATTTTTGTTGACTTTAATGTGACGCTCATGGTAGAAATTGTTGTCTTAGAGTAGAATTTTTTGGAGCTGTTTTACTTCATTTGCAAATTGAATGATATCCCAAAAATATTTTCTTATGCTTATTTCTACCATGCCTTAAGTCGTAGGTTGAATAACAATATTCTCAATTGCAACAAACAAATAAATTATAATGATTCTTCTTTAAAAAAAAAAAAAAGAAAAAAGAAAAAGAACTACCTTCTAACTTCCGCCCCTTCCCCTTCCCCTACCCCATGATATATAGACACTCCTACTAGGACGGCATGTCCGTTGGACACGTGTCGAGATGTGTCAGACGCCGACACTTGAAGACATGTATCCAACAAGCCACTTGCCCGTGTCCCGCTTTTTATTTGTCTTTTTAATTATTGACACTCTAGGAACCTTTAGAAACACTCCTCGGAAAAGTGTCCTGATGCCATGTGCAACTTAGGGGGTTGGAGAAATGTGGGAAAGGATGGAGTAATTGGACTGGTTGGGAGAGCGGGGGGAGGGGTAGTGCCAGTTGGGGTAGGGAGGGGAAACCATCTATAATCAATGTGATTTTGTGTGCATATGATTTATGAATGTACTCTGCATAAAACCAGACTTGTCCATCTTCTGTCTATTTTGACCTAGGTTCAACATATTGTGAAGTACAACCAAGATGGTTCTCCTGTTCAAAGACTGAGGATGAAAGCCATAAAAGTTCATTCAAAAAACATAGCATCAAGGAGCTTCTGGAATGACTACTTGTGTCTTTGTAGAGAGCTTGGACAATTTGCAGAGGATGTTAACAAAATTAAACCTGACTATGTCAAATCTTTCCTACATGTAAGCAAGTTGATGCCATCAACTTGGATTGTTATTCGCGTTGATGGTTGCCATTTTCATAGGTAAGTCACCTTAAGCGTTGCTTAACCTTAATTGCATAAAGTCATTAATGTTAAACTATTCTCGTGCTATTACATTTGACTGAAAAGGGTGGTTTGCATTGGTGATGTGTGGCCTTTTGTTGCTAATTATGTTTTCTCATGTTATGAGTGTGACTTAGCATTCTTTTCTTTTGGCTTTATAACAGGTTTTCTGATGTCCATGAATTTGAGAAGCCAAATGATGCACAGGCTCTGAACTTAATGAATTCATGTGCTGTAGGTGTGCTAGAAGAGTTTGAGGATATAGTCTTCTCTTATGGGGTTAGTGATGAATACAGGTAGTAAAATTGTACTACATTTTACAGCTTCTCTCTGCTTAAATAACGATTCCTCGCTTCTCACATTTGACAAATTTAGTTAGTAACTTTCAGTTTTGTTTTGAAGAAAGAGTCTCAGCTATATCAAAGGCGCTCCAGGTATACCTTCCCTCCATGTCTTACAGGTCCTAGAAATTAAAGGAAGGTTACTTATATATTGTATGCACTATTTCAATCAAACTAAATCACTTCTTTCTATCTAATTTACAAATTTGCAGTGAAATAGTATCTGCCATTGTCTCGCTATTCTCTTCCATGTACACCATTAAATGGAAAGAGTTTTTCCCACAGAAAGAGTTGAAACATGTACCATACTTTGACGGGCGGGCTGTTTGCTACCCAACCTCTGAGATTCTACTAGATTATCTAGCATGGAGACAAGTTGATTGTAAGTTGCTTTCTTCTCATTTGATTTATAAATCATCTTCCGGCAGCAAAGGGGCATTTGCATGAAAAAATTGAAAATGTATGTCATAGTTTAAAAGGTTTACTTATAAGTCCACAAGTAATTTTTTATTGGTTAAAGTTAGAAATAAGTTAAGGTATGAGTTTCTACCAAAGTAATTACTTTTTTATTTTTACTCAAAAGTAGAAACAATGGTAAGTTACGGAAAGATGTCTAGAAACAAAAATTTTAAATACTAAATTTTACATTTTTTAATCTTAGCCAAACATGCTCTTACTCTTGTCTTGTAAGCTATAATTTTGGTCCTCCATTATCTTACAAATAGAGGGTAATATTACTGCTTTGTGATTTTCAGGCCACATTAACAATCAGTACAACACTTGTTTTTGGATGCTTGTAAAGTCCGGAAAGAGCAAAAGTGAAGCTCAGAACTACTTGAAGGTGCTAAATCACTTCATATGCCGAGTTACTAGATTCTTAGTATAGTTTAATAGCTTCACTTGTTAGGGAACATGTTTTATGAGAAAACTCGTGATCAAACTTTAATTTTAACCTCATATTTCATGGGATCCACAACTTTTATCAAAAGTTTTGTCAAACAACCGCTTAGTTTATTGTAAAAGTTATAAACGAGTCTTGATATGGGGGGCAAGGGATTTCTTTCATAAAAGGTAGCTTTTTTTCTAGAATAGTAAGTCATGCATACATGTCCAAAGACAAACAAATACGTAAAAAGTAATTTTACATTCTTTATGCTTAGCAATCCCGCTGAAGGCCTAGATGTAATGATTCCATCAATGTAATTTCTCAAGATTGTAAGAGAATTAATTTTTACAAAAGGAATTCTTGATCTCAGAGCATTTGTTATCTTCTGTTCTGCAGGGTACTCAATCTCAAGAGAAAAATGAACTTCTTATGCGGCTATCTGGCATTATTGATTATTACAACACATTACCGCTCATGTTCCGCCAAGGATCCTCTGTTTTCTGGCACACGGTTAATCTATCTCTTGCATTGTAGATAGATATTTTAATAAGAAGACAATGCTAAGAAACAGAGGAGCTTAATTTTTTATTTTTCTTTTACTATTCCAGAAATTTGCATTCTGCCTCTTTTCTGGCTGAAATGTTGGATGTTATACATGCAGCATGATGACAAGAAAATGTCGAACCAAGGTAACGAGGCTGTTGGAAAATGCTGCAAAGTAGTAGTTGAACACTGTAATATAATTGAAAAGAGTTTCTGGGAAGCACACCCAGACATACTTGGCGAGAAGCTCAGTTGCTGTAAACCACTTGGTTGCACTTTTGCTTCGGACTCGCATCATTTAACAAGACGTGTAACTTGTTGCGATTGCAAAGTCGCCAAATTTGCCCGATCTGATAATCTCTCTCCCCTGGAGCAACCTTCCACCAATTGTCTCTAAGATACTGTAAGTATGTTTCGTAAATAGTATTAGATTCGACACTATTATAGACAAGAGTTCAATCTCTTTTTTCTTTAATACTGTGCAGTACCATGCAGTCTACCCTATTAATCAAGTCATGTTTACGTTAATAGTCAATAACTAAGCATGAGATATATCTTGAAGTTGGATCAGGCATGTATCGAGGAGACCAGTTGAAGACACTGTGACGACCAAGCAACCTTACTGATAAAGTACAGAAAAGCCTCGCAGAACTAATTAGCTATCAGTTATTGTGTGCTTTACTTGCATAAAACTAGTTATTTATCCCAATTTTATACAAGAAATATCCTTCTGTTATCAGAATTTCCTTACATTCTGTGGGATAATGACTATTGAAATGTATCCCTGATCCTAGTAAAATGCTAGGTCGTTTCTCTCAAACTTCCTGGTGTATTTTGGCTACTGACCAGCGCAAGTAAATGAACAAATTGGCTGTCTTCTTCCGGAAAAAGAAAAAAAAAATAAAAATAAAAATTGTACCCATGTATTCCAGTCTCATTATGAGATCACAAGATTTAAAAGACATGTATGATTCTATCTTGTAGGTTAAGCTTGAATGAGATTGTTAATAATCTACGTGATTTTTCTAGTATCAGAGAAAATTTTGAATTAAATTCTTTGTATTGAGTTGGAAAAACCGATCATAAGCATTAACATGATTTTAATGTTATAAGGCTTTTAACTATCTTGCACTAGTGGTTTAATGGTAGGAGAGTATTCTGACAACAGAATATCATGTTTTTTATGCTATAATTCCTCGACATATTTGTAGAAGACAAAATCCAAATAGTACCTTATCAAAATAATTCCTCATCCATTGGAATTGTGAAGAAATTAACAGATTTCGATTTTTTAAACCATGATTTGTTGGATTAAAATTCATAAATGAGATTCTTGGAAGTTGGGATTATAAACTGAGAAAAACCCATAAAAATATAAAATTTACTGATTAAACTTTACTGGAAGAATGTTACAAGAAAAACGAACACCGAATGTTGGACTTTGGAGCTAAATGATTGTAAGGAGGTTGAACTAAACTTCATTTCTTGTATTAGGATTCATAAAATGAGAAATCTTGGGCTTAAGAACTAAGGATAAAAAAATAAAAATCCCACAAATACAGGTTTGAAATCTTGTGATTGTCATTTGATATAAAAAAAATTAAAAAATAAAAAAATTAAACCCATAAAATTAAATATTTCAATAATCAAGATTTATTGGAAGAATTAATGTACCAAGAAGCTGAGGGGAAAAAAAAACTCAATTCTAGAGAAAAGGAGTTAAAGGTCTGTTTGGTTTGTATCTCAATTAAGAGTTTTGAGTTCATTTTCAGTTTTCTATTTTGAGAGCCAATTTTAAAATTGTTAAAAATGTGTTTGGTTGTCATTCTGAAAGTTGTTTCTCAAAAACGTGTTTGGAATAAAATTGTTATAAAAGCATTTGGTTGTTAGTTTGGAAGTTTGAAAATTTGCTTTATAGCAGTTTATTTCAAGAAATTTGATTATTCAATAAAACAGAACAACGTTATGTTAATATATTATTAAGTAATAATAGATTTTAAGTGTGTGTGTGTGTGTGTATTAAATTTAAAATTTTGATTTAAATTTTTGTTTCCCATGTTTTTAGCACTTTTAGAATTTTCATTGAAAACACTCAAAATTTCAAAAATACATTTTGAGTTTTATGTTATAAATTTTGTTTTGTTTTTGAAAATGCATTTTTAGAAATATCAGGCAACACGTTTTTAGTGTTTTGCAAAATTGAAAATTGAAAACTACAAACTAAATGCATCATAAGGATTTAACGAATATGCAGTTGTCGGGCTCATGTATATTGAATAGAATAATTCTATGTAGCATCATTATTATTAAAAAAACATCTTATGGCATAAAATAATGAATAATGCTATTTGTAGTTGCTCACTATTGCAGTTGCCCTACATGACATATATGTGGCAGTTAGTGATTTGATGCATAAGGCAATAAAAAATTACAACATTAATGTATCAAATCATTAACCGTTACATGTATATTATGTAGGACAACTGTGATAGTAAGAGACTACAAATAGTATTACTCATGATAAGTCTAATTAAATTTGATGTTGCGAGACTCATTTAATTCGACATTCTCACAAATTATTTATATTATATTAAATATTATAGCAATTGAAATCTAAATATATATATTAATTAGAAAATAAGGAAAAACAATAAATGAATGTTGAAAACAATAAAATAATTCTTATCACGCCGTGTATATTTATTTGATAGAAAAATATTTATGACATCAATAATTGATGGAGGTCAAGTGATCTGTAACCAGCAATTTCTATTTACAATTTCTAATTGTGACCGAAGAGTAACTCTATGGCATGAAGAATCCCAATATTTTCAATTTTTTATTTACACAGCTTATATCACAATTTATTCATTGATCACAAAATTACAAAATTTATAAATCACAATTTATTTAATAATATGAAATTATCAAATTAATTGATCATGAGTAATTTCTCAATCACAACTCAATAAATTGATAGTTACAATAACATTTTTTAAATCACATATTATTTATTGGTTACAAATTAATCAATTTATTAATCACAATCAACCAAATATTTGGTCACAAACACCCCATCCCAACCTATGCCACCCATGACCACCACATCACTGCTATGAGCACCACCACCACCGTCACCACTATCTCCACCACCTCATTAGACCGCACAAAACCACCACAACGGCAACAACCACACACCATAGCAACACAAAACCACCACTATAGCAACCACAACACCATTGCAATCGCAAAACCACCACCACAACACCAACAACTCCACCACATACAAAACTCCGGCACCGTCATCGCTATTAGATTGCGGCATCACCAAACAATTGGCAGTAGACTGCGGGAACAATGTACATCACCACTACTACACTATAACTACCACAATCTCTTCTCTTCTCTTCTCCTACCCCAATCTGCAAATCGACCACCATTAACAATCCAACGGTCAAAAAAATCAACCAAACACAACTTATGATGCGGTGCTCACTAGCTGCATTGTTCTGGTGCTTTACCACCTCAAGCTGTGGTGCTGCAAGTGGTACTTACAAGTCGATTCGAACAATGTTGCACTGTCGAGCGCTGTGACAAACTGTCGGAATGAAGCTTTCTGCAATTGTGAGAAATGAGAAGGGTATGTTGGCACCAATCGCTTCTCTTAGAAAAACTTCGCATCGACTATTCCATCGGACATACGACAAAGAGAAGGAAGACGGCGAATGGAGTGGAAAGAGTAGGGAGAGAGAGAGAGATTTGGGTTTTGAAATTAGGGATGGGATGGGGTGGATGGGTGTGGGGGCGAGGTTGAATTATAGATTAATTATAATATTAATTAATCCATTAAATTGTGAGCTCTAAATACCTGTTGGGGTGTAATTTCCACAAGGAATAATTGCGTTTAGCCCAACCCAACCAAAAACCATTAGCCCAACGGTCCAATGAAAATGAAAATGTTCAAGACCCCAAACTAAGGAATATGTTATTTGTACATTCAAAGTGCACATAAATGTTGACATTGTGAGAGGTATAAAAATTTGTGTGATTGATGGTTTTAAGTGTTGAAATCAACGACAAAAATGTCTGCCACCACATGCACAGTAAAAAATTGTCAAAGTGATCTAACTGTAGCAGGACTACAAAATTAAACCCAAATCTAGTCATTCCCTTAATTTGAAGACAAATTCTGCTCGTGTGCTACTGTGCCCAAATCTTACTCTCTGATTTCTGCCCCTCTTTGACTATTCTCTTCATAGTGAGCACTCCCATTCACATGATCACCACGATGACAATGCTCATGGTCACATGCATGTTGGAGATTAGTTTTTACATAACTTGAAGGAGCTTTTTGTTGGATAGTCAGTATTGGGTAAGTAGAAATTTGTGAATACGTGCTTTCCCTATTTCTGACCTCCCCACTGCCCTTCAAAAAATAAAATTCTTTTAGCATCTATAGAAGAGTTCAAAAATGTAAGATTACTGCATACTTTTGGAACTTTATTTATCCTTTCGCAAATTCATAATTATCTGACGTAGGGGAAGATTATAGGGAAGATGAACAATTACAAAATGAGAGAACTCTCAAGAAAATTTTTATTGAATCCAAGAACTGCTGTCTCAAAGGGTTTACAACGCCTTAAATAGAAAAAAACCTAGCAAAATTCAGAAAATAGAATAAAAAGAATATTTTTCCAAAAGTAGAAAAATATGAGATAACTACTAAGATGGAAAATCCTTATTTTTAGGATCATCCTCCAACGAACGGAATACAAATCCGAATTTTATGGAAAGAGATATTGCAAAAACAAAAATTACCATAAATTTTGCCCAAAATTGGTCTTGCATCAGGCCAAAGGCCCTGAGTTTTATTCATTGGCTCGATTCTAATCGAATTAGATTACAATTCGCCAAAAACGAACAAATCCGAAATTATCATGAAATTAAAACTATTATTTTGCCTTGCGACGGTCCCATTTCATCATAAACTCTAATCCCTTTTGCACTTCATCATTATCGCAAAAAAATAATTACGAAATACATTTAGAAAGTTGCATAATTATGGTCCTCATGCTGAGAAACATAGTCAATGAAATAAAAGTGAAAGCAAATTCTCTGTTCCCCTGTGCTGACGAAGGAAGTCAAATGTCAGAACTCGATTTTCAAATTATTACTTTCGTTGGCCTATGGATTCCTGCTCATTTTAGTGATGTCTGTTTTGATTGTTTTCTATCCTAAGCCTCACTAATATTATTCAATATCTTATTTAATATCTCATTCCTCTT
>NC_036243.1:13887273-13893245 GCF_002742605.1 Olea europaea var. sylvestris | reverse complement strand
GTTGTTAAGGTAACCTATTTATTTTTTCCCTTGTCTCTACTTCGGTGTTTATTCTATCTTTTTAAACCATTACAAAGATTGCCAAGAATCCAATAATATATCAATATTCCACAAACATACTGTTGTTTGCTTTACCTTTCTTAGATTGACATATTTACTTATGATTTGTATTCCACTTGAATGAGCGATATTTCCTATAAAAAAAATACCACTTTTACTTCTGTTTATATTTCTTGATGCTTCAAGTGCAGTGCTGTCTTCAATTGCAGTATTTCTTTATATATTTGTTTAGATAAACCAAAATTGATAGCAGTGTTATCTTTAAATTCCAATAAAATATGTTATTAAAAGAGTTTAGAATCTATAAGGGTGCATGTGAGTGCCAAACTTTAGAAATATATAAAGGTGGAAACAAGATAAAAAATCACATGAAATAAGGGGGGAAAAATATTTTTCTAGTAAAAATGCATGGAATAAAGGAAATAATTTTTTTTTTTCAAACTCGAACGAGTAGTATTCTTCAATATGGATTTCGAACTAAATCCCAAAAGTAAAGTACCAAATTGAATCTTCACCACGTTACTAAATTTATGCCGACTTTTCTTCACCTATTCTACCCAACCTCGCAATTTGTATAAATGGGACCTCTTCATTACCTCCAATACAACACTTATACCCTTCTTAACCTTCAAGACTCCACTTTCCTCCAAAGAATGTGTACCTTTTTAAATTTAGAGTACTCAACGATATGATATTCTTTTTCAAATTTGGAATATGTCAAACCTCACTGAGTGATTTACATGATCCATCTAATAGTTTTAATTTAATTTTACCAATACCAGCTATGCGATAAAGTTCGTTATTACTCATGACAACGAATTGTGTCACCATTTCATATGTTTCAAACAAATCCCGATTGAGACATAAATGGAACGCACAAAGTCGTATGCAAAATCCACTCCTCATCAGATTAGGATACCAGATTAGAAATTGTTAAAACATCTCCATCAATCAAATAGTTCTCCACTATGTTGGTCTCTTCTGAAGTATTTGATTGCTCCCCGTGATTTGCAATTAGGTTACCTTTGTTCTGCAATTTTTCACAATCCCTCTTAATGTGTCATTTCTTCTTACAATAATAACATACATAATTATTGAAATTTGACATCGACTTACTCTTTTCCCAATAACCATGAAAAAGAAGGCTTTTTCCATCTCTAGCATTAGATCCAACTAGATGCTTCATCTTCTCTTTTGAAAACAAGGCATCATACGTATTGTCAATGGTGATAGTTTCACGACTATAAACAATCGTGTCTCTAAGTGAAGTAAATGAAGCTGGCAACAAACACGAAATGATTAAGGTCAAATTTCTTCATCATACATTACCTCTAAAGTTTTCAAATCAGTGATGATCTCCTTGAACACAGCCAAATGATCTTCTAAAGATTCGACTTCTGCCATGCGATGAGAACACAACCTCGACTTTAGAAGTAATTTGCTTGTCAGACTTTTAATCATTGACAATTGCTCCAACTTCAACCACAACGCAAATGCTATTTTTCACTTCAAAACATCTTGGAGTATATTGTTATAGAAATGAAGAGGGATCTGGGAAAGTGCCTTTTGATCCTTCCGTTGTTCTTCCTTCGTCGTTCAAGTTGTGGGCATTTTGTCATATTCCAACAACGCATCATCCAAATCCATTTGCGTAAGTATAGCTTGCATCTTCACTTGTCACAACAAGAAAATTGTATTGTTATCTAAGATCGAAATTTCATAATTCATGGCTGTCATCAATAACAAAAGAACCTCGATTAAATCACAACTAATAATACCGATATCACTTGTTGGGAAATAAAATGGATTGAGGTAATATATATGACACGATATAAAGTACATGATCGCAAACAAACAATAAGATAAAAGGCAAAAGATTAATTGGCAAAGGAATGTGATATTTTATTCAATTGATAATATGGAGAAAATAAATACAATAACTGTGCCTGTACAATTATTTTATATTTTAATAATACAAAACTTGGGAAAAAATGTTTAGGCTTTATAGAGTGCATTCCAAACTCTAAAAATACCACAAAAATATAAACAAGATAAAAAATCATGTGAAATAAACCAAAAAAATATTTTTCCAAAAAAAAATAAATAAATTGAATTCGAGTCACAAACCCCACATACGAAGGTGGTTGCCTGTGGTGGTGGTGGTTGTTGTTGCTGCTTGATGATGATGCAGATGGTGTTAATTATAGTTGGTGCAGATATGGTAGTTTGAGGAGATGGTAGTCATGATGGTGTTAACTGCGACGTTGGCATAATAACATTGTTCACACAATGTGTTATCAATTTATTGGCATCGATATTGGTTAATACAATGACGGCTATGTAATGCAATTTGTTACAAATTGTAACACTTTATGTAAGAATAATGCTATTTAGTATCACAGGTAAAATATGCATGTGATATTAAAATGAGAAATATAGTTGAATGAATTAATGAGAGTGCGTTTGATTGTAAGTATGAAATTTGTATGGAAAGAAAATAAATTCTATATAATTCAATTGCCTAGAACTTATTTGCATGGAAATTGTTAATTAAATGTGTTTGATTGATTTAATTTTCTATCTAAAAAATATTATACTTATCTGATTTTTATTGCTTGGTATAGATGAGAGAGAAAAAGAGAGTGAATTTTTTGAAAAATAAAATTCCACTCCTCCTAAATAAAACATTTTCCTTGATTTTAAGAAAAATATTGTCACGTGATTAAAACTAGGAAAATATTTTTATGAGAAAAAGTCAATCAAACAGCACAAAAGTAAAAAAAAAAAAAAAAAAAAAAAAAAAAATAAAATAAAAAAATCTTTTTTTCCACCCAAATTCCTACTTTTGTACTATTTGATTGATTTTTTTCATGGAAAAATATTTTCCTATTTTTAGTAACATGAATAAGGAAGATATTTTCTTTAGAGGATACAAATTTTTATTTTTTAGGTAATTCATTCTCTCTCTCATCTACTCTCTTCTCTCCCATCTGCTTACCAATAAAAATGGACAAGAATAATATTTTCTAGGTTGAAAATAAAATCAATCAAACACATTTAATTGACAATTATCTAGTATTTATTTTCTTTTCTTATAAATTTCATATTTGCAATCAAACATAACCTAAATTCTTTCATTGAGTCTTTCACTTATCATCATTTAAATTGATATTATAGCACTAGCGGTGCCCACGATCACGAAAACAATGGTATAATATTGTTTGTTTACAAGTGTTACAAAACGCATTAGGAAAAATGTAATCCCTATTTTCATAATAAAAAAATTAAAACAATATTTTTTGAAATAATTTATTGTTTTCGTATATTTGTGACGTATCCGGTTATATATTGCGTGGGCCTATTCTATTTAGGCCCAAATGGCAGACCTAGCACAGCCCAAAATCAAAATTGCTCCTTCAATGGAATATGAGAAAATGCCCAAACTGTGTTCTTCCTCATGAGCAATTTCTGTTATGTAGTTTTGCTTCCACTCCAGGCCTCTTTATTAGTTGTCTGCACACCAGTTAGCACTTAGCCGGTATGCCCTAAATCTATATAGTCATTTGCTCTGGGTAATCGATTTCGCTTACCCTAAATTCCAAATCTTTCAATTTCCTTTTTGTTTTGTGCATTTTCTTTGGTGCATTCTGTGTCGTGCAATTTTAAGTGAGGGTTTTCTCCCTATTCCATTTTGCATGATGGAGTTTATGCTTGGTTTTTGAATTTGGTTGATGCATTTAGTTTTGCTGGGTCAATATTATTTAATGGCGGCATTTTTTAAGACTATGCAATCAAGATTAGAATTAGAACTATCGAAGCCGATTGGTGATGGTAGAAATGTAAAAGTATGTATAAAAAGGGGGAAATGAAGATAGCCCTCCCTTTTTCTTAATGCTTTCTGCAATTGGATGTTATAAGGTGAATTTCCTATTTGATTAGTACGTATGTTAATTTTTTTTCTTCTCTGGAAATTGGCTATTGTGCTTTTGTTCATGACACTATCCTCTATGTATGTTAAAGCAGTATGATCAGTTGAAATATGTTGAAGTGAAGATTTTGCTATGCGAATGTACATAATGTTATTTTAACTTGTCATTTTCTTACTATACTGAGCTGCACCTATCTTTATTATCTTTTTAATTAAGCAGAACACTGGGAGAAGAGAAAAACCTTTGAAACTGTAGCAATAATGGTTGAGGTATGGTGGTCCCTGCTCGGGGCTGCTATTCCTGCTGTTATTGCTGGACAAGCTTTCCGACTGAAGAGGAAGCGCGCAGAGGAGCAAAGAATCAAAAGTGCTCACGGCAGAGAAAAGAATGCTGATGATATTTTTGTGTGCGAGAGAGTTTGCACGTCAAAGAGAATGTTGAAGAAGGTCGGCACATTCTCCAAGGATCCAATCCCGGATACATGTGTTACAGTTTGTGGCGTTTCCGAGCTTGATGCATGTTCTGATGCCTGTGCTCGTACGGTCTGTGTTAATCAACATCAAGTCCCCAACTGGAATGATGTGTGCCTCCGTAGATGTCAAAGTGAATGTCTTAAACTCTCTGCTACTCGTTCGTCGTAGTCTATCCTTGTGTCCGAAATCAGTATCTGGTTTCCCTTTGTACGCTGTATTGAATTATGGAATCTTCAACATATGTTAGAGGATTAATAATTTTCAATGTCTAGCAATTTTGTAAAGTTCCGTTCTGTGTGATTTTGAACTTGTTGTTGAACAGTTTTGCTTGTTTTCATGATAGCAAGGCAATTAAGTATTCCTTTTTTTTTTTTGTTGTTTGTGAAAAAATAATGTTATCTAACATTAATCGTGCAAGAACATCGGTCCATGTGGTAATATGTTAAATTAAAAGTGAAATTATATGATTGATTTAATTGAACCTGCGCTTTAATACACTAATGTTACCACCAAGACTGGTGTTAATTTGCTTTACTCTTGTGAAAATAATCAAGATTTCTTTATTGAAAAAAGAGAATATATTCTACATCAATGAAAAGTAGAATATAAACTAATGGCTTACATGGCCATTTAGCAAAGGGGGAAAAAGCCAAAGTACTCTCAGAAATTATTCAAAATTGAGCAAAAATAGCTTTTTAGACTAACTCCAACTTTGCACCAAAATTTGAAATGAGTTTTACACCATTTTACACCAAATTCTGCACAAAACTAAAAATTATCTCCAACCATTACACCAAAACTTACGCTAAATGAACAGTATTTAATCATTTTCTTTATTTTATTTATTTGAAAAATTATTTTTTTGTTTAGTTTACAACTACATAAATTACTGAATAAATAATTACGTTACATTAACGAAAATATTAAATTCATTACAGTATTGACATTATGTTTAATATGACTGTTGAATGACTTAATTTTATTGACTTCTTTTCTTTACCTGCACATTTTTATTTAAGTAGTAGTCAATGTCATGTGCGTTGCACGATTATTATATTTAATGTGCCTTTATTAGCGTGATGTAGAGATTTTAGTTTTCTAGGCATAATCCTAACATGCTTTTGAAATTTGAATTAAATTTTTTTGGAATGAATCTTCTCTAACAATTAGTAAAAATTAGATTTAAAATTGTGGGAATATAAGTAAAAGATAATTTATAATTTTCTGTGGAGTGCCCGCACAGATTGTGACTCTGTACCAATTTTCGTGTGGGGTGCGAAGTTCCCGCACCAATTTCGTGCAGAGTCCCCAACAAAGTTTTAGGTATGAAGTTCACACGATTTGGAAATAGCGCCATCTTGTGTTATTAAAATAACAGTAGTACATGAAAAGAAGTTACTCCTATTGAAATTTAATCCTGCAGCAACCACAAAAGACAAAAAATTTAAGCACTCGCAAGGGTTCTTGCCTTGAAGTTCTTTATGCATGACATGGGGAAAAAATAATCCAA
>NC_036243.1:13882323-13883250 GCF_002742605.1 Olea europaea var. sylvestris | reverse complement strand
CTAGAAAAATAATAAATCGCACTTCAAAGACGATTTAGTCCATATTTGGTTGAACTAAAAATTAAATTTTTAGTAGATTTTTGATAAAAGTTGATGAAATTTAGATTCCATTTTTCTCGAATATTTTGGGTTTCACTTTATGTAAGGTATTTCACTTTTGGTATAATGTTTGTGTTATGATGTTGTTATTTTTCAAATTTGCTAATATCGTTTGCACTGAAAAAATTTCCTGGGTCTGCCCCTAGACCTTACAATAGGGAAGTCCTTTACATAGTGCTTCACTTGTTGGTCATTGACTTCAAAATTTTCTTTGGTTAGGTGGTATAATTTAACTGTGCCTTAGGAAAAAACTTGGCCTATTGTGAACAGTCTAGACTATTTAGACTGCAAGTTTCCCGGAAAAACTTCAATATGGAGATGAGTAGAAGTACTTCATCTCAAACATCTAAAATCCTAGGATGAATGTGTTTGTCATGCCATTTCTTTGTACGATCATTGTAGATAAAAGCATTTTCATAGGCATTCCATCTAAAATCCTCTAGCTCATTTAGCTGCAAAATTTTTATTTCCTCGGCTCTCTAAATCCATGTTCCACAGTTTTAGTGCCCAATAAGATTTGTGCTCAAATTTCACAAGTAGACGACAAGCTTTCTCGAACACCAATTGCTATGGTGTTACACCCTACTCATTTATAGTCAAAGTCAAGAAATTATTTAGTCAAAGTCAAGTAACTTAACTGGTCAAAATCAAAGTCAAATAAGGACTTAAGTTGAATAAATGATTTTCATGGGTTCTAATTTGTAGTTACTAGTATTTGAGGGATAGAAACGATATAATAAAGGAATCTAGGGATTTAGTTTCTATGATTGAAAATTTAAGGACTAAATATTATGTTATATGAAAGGGGTAAATTGACTTGCAATTATT
>NC_036243.1:13882059-13882223 GCF_002742605.1 Olea europaea var. sylvestris | reverse complement strand
TTGTATTAGATGGTATTATATGTTAAAGTTGGATGAAAGTTTAGATCAAATTAAGAAAGAGATCGTAAATGACATTAATGAAAATAAAACATTATTTGATTTTGAGATCGAAAAAATTGAAGATGAAGACATCTGATCAACAAATTGAATGAGACTGCAGCTTT
>NC_036243.1:13878962-13881959 GCF_002742605.1 Olea europaea var. sylvestris | reverse complement strand
ATATCTCGCCTTCACTTGTTGACATACGAACCTGTGATAGTGAGATCTATCCAAACAAAGAGAGGGTAAGGACTACAGTTACCTATACCTTTAACTTTAAAACACAACCTCGGGATAAGTGAGTGAAAAGAATAAGTTTGGGGGATTGTGTATCTCTCGAGCGAAGTAAGGATATTTTTGACCATTATGGGATCGAGATTTAACCAATCATGAGTTTGATACATTGGCATGACTTTACACACACAGGTCAAGTATGCATTCATCAGATAAGGGTTGATTTTCTTCTTGCACTATTGAAACTGTTCCTTATGTTGATTACTAAATTCCAATCATAAGACTCGGCAGGTTGTCAAGCCATGTTTTGTGTAGAGTTAAATCACTATTTTGTTTGAGGACAAACAATAGTTCAAGTTTGGGAGATTTGATAAGTGTGTTTTTACACACTTATTCGATCCACAAAACATGACTAATTATTGATAAAATTGGTTGATTATAACTTAATTCTATGCAATTTCATGTTATAGGGCCATATTGATGGATATGATGGAATTCATGAGAAAAAGAAGTAAAAAGGACCAAAACGCACCAAAATGAAAGTTCAGGGACCAACATGCAAATATCCAAAAGATGAACCAAATGAGCAATCAAAGATTCTATCGAGCCAAGTACCAATTGGAGGTTAACATTGATAGGGGGAACAAAAAGAAGGAAGAAACGAGGCCAAGAATGTGGAAAATAAAGTTTAAGGACCAAAATCAAAGTTCGAGAAAAGGGGAACCTATGCGGTCGCATAGGTTATACCTATGTGATCGCATAGGAACCTCCCAGCATTAAAGGGCTAAATTTTTTTTAGCCTATGCGGCAATCAAGGACCGAACCTGCAGTTTCCTATTTTCGATATAATTCTTTTGGAACTCGATTGGGACGCGATATAAAAGCCTAGAGCTATTATATTTTGAGGTAGAACGTATTGGGAGGCAAGAAACTACATCTTGAAGAGGATTTTGAGTGCAAGTAACGAAGAATTGCACGATGATTTTTAAGATTTATCAAGAATTCATAACCCGGTGATTTTTTTTCCTTCAAAATCTGATGTATTATTATATTTTATCTATGTTAGGCTAGATTTTCATGTATTAGGAGATCGATATATCACGTGATTTGATCTTTAATTTTCTAGTTTTATAATTTGATATTAAAAACACGTTTTGATTGTTTTGAATGATTTATATATAATTATTGTTTCCGCAATTAAGGGTCCGTAATTGTGTGAGTTTAGGTGACTTATTCTTGTATTCGAGAGAATTGGAATATGTTCGCCATAATATAAATCATCGTAGGGTCCGATAGGAAATAGAAATTTACCGTTATACCCTACGTGAATCTTTAAGTGTTCACAAAACCACATGCATTTTTATATATGCACTTGTCATAGAAATATAGGCTGGTGGTATGTAAAAATAGGTTTGATACATCTCGAGAGAGAATATTAGACAGATTTAGGAGTATTGATTCGCCAACAATTTAAGTGTGTTGTCACATTATGAAATTAGGGTTTAAAGTGATAATTGTATGAAAAATCGTGATCCTAGTGCTTTTAATTTTCATTGAATACAACCAATTCACATTCAAAACATATAATTTGCATTTTAATTTATTAAAATATCGTTTTGCATACTGAGTTCATTTCAATCATCAAGTTTTCATAATTAGGGTTTACTAAATAAGGGTTTTTCTAGGAATAAATTCCAGTTTTGATAGATTTGTTTCGGTTAAGGCTAAAATAGTTTTGTGGGATGATACTCGAAACTTAACATTCCATTTTATTACTTGTTAACAAACCGTACACTTGCGGTGATTTTAATTGAAAGAAAATATTTCGTGAACAAATTTCGTAAATTAGGTATACGCCACCCCTACCTTACCCTACCCCTTGATCATAATTCATTTTCTATCCAAACAAAAGGTCACAAAAACTTCATTCTTCGACATGATCACCTTCATCACTTCTCCGACACTACGCGCATGCTCAACGGTGTTGAGCTCTACTTCGAATCACTACAACGGTCATCGTGTATACAGTGGCAAGTTGCGAATTTTTGTGTGTGTGGTGGTCTGTGCAGTGGTTGAAAGGAAAAGGGTGTGATTCTATGGTGTGATGGTGAGTGAGGTGGTGGTGATCTATGTGCGATGGTGTATGCAAATCCTTGAAAGTGGTATGTATAGTGAGTGTGTGTGCGAATCTTTACGATGTTAGCTTAATGGTGTGTGGTGGATTTGAGGATGGGTACAAGCGATGGTGGTGATGATTGGTGCGATCTATGGTGATGTGATAGCGGTGCGGTTGCAATTATGATGAGGTGATGGTGATTGTTGGTAAAGCTGGTAGTAGTAGGTTATGGAACGAGGTGGGGTCAAGTCGAGGAGATTAAGGCTAATTTGTAACCAATTAATTAGATAATTGTAACCAGTTAATTTGATCATTTGTGATCGATAAATAAGTTAATTTAATCATTTGTGATCGAAAAGTAAATTATGATCAAATAATTTGATAAATTGTAGACAATAAATAAATTGGGATCATTTGATAATTTGTGATCAATAAATAAGTTGTTACCAATAAAATTTGTAATTTGGAATTGAGAAATAAATCATTATCAATTAATTTGATAATTTATGGCCGATAAATAAGTTTTGACAAATAAATTATGCTGAATTCGACTTCAAATCAAGAAAATGCCACTAGTTAGAAAGAAAGCACACACCTTTTTTCTGTTTAGACACATCTTGTGTGATCAACTTAAAGTCAACTATCTATTTTATTGCCTAGACACGAGATGGGACATTTTCCCTAAGTCCTGATCTTAGATGGACCTTTAGAATACTTAGGGTTGGAAAGAGAACCGAACCGGACCCGACCCAAAATTTTCGGGTATCTAGTAAGTGAAACCGCCGGATTCAAATTTAATTATGAAACCATTTGGGTTTGGTTTCATT
>NC_036243.1:13817332-13878107 GCF_002742605.1 Olea europaea var. sylvestris | reverse complement strand
GTGATGGTGAGTGATGTGGTGGTGATCTATGTGCGATGGTGTAGGCAAATCCTTGAAAGTTTGTATAGTGAGTGTTTGTGAATCTGTATGATGTAGCGCAATGGTGTGTGTGGTGGATTTGAGGGTGGGTACAAGCCGTGGTGGTGATGATTGGTGCGATCTATGGTGGTGTGATAGCGTGGTGGTGGTGGATTGTGAATTCGAGACAAAAAATACGTTTTGGGTAGTGCCATCAGAGGGGTGGGTGACGTGGAAGGATGAACGGTAATTTGCGATCATTTAATTAAATAATTGTAACCATTTAATTTAATAATTTGTGATCGAAAAATAAATTCTGATCAATTAATTTGATAAATTGCAGACGATAAATAAATTGGGATCATTTGATAATTTGTGATCAATAAATAAGTTGTTACCAATAAAATTTGTAATTTGTGATCGAGAAATAAATTATTATCGATTAATTTGATAATTTATGACTAATAAATAAGTTGTGACAAATAAAATTTATGATTTCTTATTGTGATGTTTGTGATTGTGATTAGTACGTAATGCGACTATAAAATGTATCTTGTTGTGACCTTGACTTATTTAATTAATAAAACATTTTAATTACCTATCTAATTATCAAATATTGAAAGAATTTCCCAAGTTTGTCAAATTTAAAAGTGCATCTTTAAAGGTTTAAAAATATATGCACACACAAACCCGCACCCAGACTTGTAGCTTGTTAAAGTAAGAATTTCACAACGGATTTTGAGGCTTGGCTCGGGCTTAACTGGGCCTGGCCGCAGTCTCACGATTTTTTCATTTTTTTATGAAATTTTAAATTTTTCAAGAAATAATTTTTAAATATGTGAAATACCATTCAGAAATAATTGGGTAAGAGCTCAAATCACAGTTGAAGATCCAAATAAATATATTCAACCCTTCAGTGACATTAACCACAAATCAGAAAGAACCTGGCATTAAACTCCACTTTCTGGACAAAATATAGATAGTGGGAGACATGTTAATAAAGAAGGTAAACATTACAAGATGACCTCGATAGTTCCTTGCACAGTAATTATGAATCCATTACATCTTTACCCCCCCAAGGTTTTTATGCTTATTTTGTATTGACATTTAGCCCTTGTTTGGTTCCCATTTTTTCTTCATTAAAATGAAAAATATGATCGTTATCCATCACATCAAGTCACCAAATTTGAATTTCTATCTCTTGTGTGGGACCCATAACGACTATATTTTTCATTATCATTCTTTCAAAATGAGAAACAAACGGGGACTTAATCATTTTCCGGTGTTAGAGCATAATCAATCTAGTTACTGTGATCGTCAAAATGGAAGCAAATTGAAGTGAAGAAGATTATCAAGAATGAATATTTCAACAGTAAGTTACCTGTCAAAGATCTAACGAGCTCTTTTGATACATATTCCTGAAGCCTGTGATTCGAAAATAAAAATCTCTGGAATAGGAGTCAGTAGCAGTTCTTGAATTACTAATACGCCAACTGCTTCTGCAAAGCTCTCCTATTGGTTCTGCTTCGAATGACAAAGTTTTGTAATGCACAAATTGCCACCATTAACATGGGCCAAAAATGGCTCGACAACTGGGCCGTGCAGCTCAGCGAGCAACAGAGGCTGGCCAGAGCTTTGGCTTGGGTCCACCAAACCCCGAGAACCAAGTCATGGGCTGCCCAAGCCGACTGGCCAAATTGTCATCCCTAACATGAATATTATTAATAAATTTTAGAAGTTGACTCGGTTTTGCACGGGAGATTTTTCTATTTGGTCTATTACTATTCCTTTTCATTGAAAAGTCTATATTTCCCTTAATGAAATGATTCTTTCTATATTATAACATATATTCTAATCTTTTTAAACTATATTCTATTTTGAATTTTTGAATATAATTTCATTCTATAGTCTAATAAATTGGAATAATATGCAACATATTGTTCACATTTATTATTTAATGTATTATATTCTTCAGAAGATGCATCCATATTTTCTAATTGGGAATAAATATTTTTTATTTCTTCTAACATTCTTTCTAATAAATTATCTAATCATTTAATTGTATATCCTGACATTTAATCATACAAATAATTATCAAATCATGCAATTAATCCATTTGATTCTCTAAGATCTAAAAAGATTCATTCTAATTTTAACAAAAATTTAATAGTTTTATCTTAATTTTGATTTGGATCTTTATTCTTAGAATCGAGTGACCTTTGAGCTCTGAATATATAAACTGCTTTCTTCAATGACCTCCTGCCTTCACGAAATTTTTACTATTTTAATTTCTTGCTCTCACTGTATCAATCCTAAAGAATAAAATTCTAAACTTTTGTTAAGAAAATCTCTCTTTTTGCTAAAATAAGAAGTAAACTTTCTATTAGATCCTCCAAGAATATATGGGAATAAAGATTTAGAAACCCATATTGATATCAAAATATTAGAATTTTATTTCTATCAGAACTTATACAAGATTTCTATTTGATATACAAGAATTTCCAAAAAAACTGATTTTTGAGACTGAGGATAACTTAAGAGTGACTATTGATTACAATTCGAGATTTCAAGATGATTTCTATATATTACGATGCCTCTATTTATACAAATATATGAGGCTTTATTATTGATTTATTACATTATTCAATACATCAGCAAAGGCACACTTGCATTTCTATTAATGTCCTCTTTGGACCTACATCTTCACATGCAGCATCTGATTAAAGGAGCTCTCATTATTGTCCTCCTTTTTCCTTTATCTCCACATGCTTTTTCAACTTTTTTATTCAAAGAGCATTTTTCTCTATTATTGTCATTTATCTTTTATGTCTTCACATGTAATTGGAGCACTCTTTTGAGTTGGCAGGATTCTTTTATAGTGGTAGGACATCCTGTAAATTGATGTATTTCGAATCTTGTAATTTAGTCTTTCAAGATTTATGATTTTTCACGTCCTCCATTTGATACTAGCATCCAGTTTTCATATTGACACAAGCATGAAAATTTTTTATCAAACAATTTTTTAGCAATATTGTATATAACTTTAATTCTAAGTGCTCTTCTATGTCTGATCCATGATTTTGTCACTGTTGGAACTTTTCTATCATTTTCCACCACATCTATTTGGAAGTTGGCTGCTACATGCCAATTGATATTATATGTTCAACTGATTAATAAACAACTTCATCATATTCAGGACTTATTGAATAAAATTTTAAATATATTCTTCGTCTTTTGGCAAATCTTGATACTTCTTTTATGAATATGTCATCAAATTTTGAAATTTCAATCAAATCTTTTCCTGGATATATGAAATCCATAAATCCATAGTCTGCCATAATTTTTATAAACAAAGGGTCTCCTCCTTTCATGACTGTTATTTTGGGATAAACATTATTTCCCGGAGAGATGAAATATAAATCATTTATTTTTATTTCATAAGCAATTCTGACTATTTTAGTATACTCTTCTTCTTTTGGATCTAAAGGGATTATATCATCCTGGTCTATGATTCTGATTATTTTGAAATCTTTTTTTATCTCCATGTATCACCACTTTTTTTGTTGGTGTTACTGAAATGGAATATGTTTTTTTATCAGTTGGTATATTGTCACGTCTAGGTCCACTGCTGCTTCTAGCTATCTCTGTTTGGTATTGATTTGGAAAATTCATTTCTGAGCTCTTTAGTATATATGTTTCAGATAGTATATCTTTTAGTTGTGCTGCAACAGCATCAACTTGATTTTTGAGTTCTATAGTTCTTTATGATGCTCAATAATGATATTCAACAATATTTTTATATTTGAGTTGAACATTTCTGAGATCTGTGTTGCTCTAGTATTTATATCTTCAAATTCTTTTTTAAGAAAATCTATCCTTTTTTGTATATGTAAAATATATTAATATAACTCCATGACCTTAGCTTTATCCATCAACAAATTCTATGTTTCTGCTGAGAAAATCTACAAAAAAAATTATTAATTCCTTTAATTTGAACTATATCAAAATCATAAAATGCTAAATAAGCTCGAGATCTATGGAGCCTTCTGTATTGAGGTTCTGATGGTAGTTAATTCCTGACTAATCCTGCAATTTGAGAATTATCAGTCTCAACAGTAAATTTCTTGGATAGTAAGAATAATGAAAACTTTTTTATCCCTCTAATAATTACTAGTAATTCTCTCTCATGAGTGGTATAATTTATTTCTACTTGATTAAAAGTTCCACTTGAATATCTACAAATCTCATTTAAATCTATTTTTAATATTGTTGCCCAATATTTATCTGAGATATAATTAACAATTAAATTATTTTTTTCATCTGGTAATCTTAATTTTGGTAAACTTTTACATTTTTTTAATGATTTAACTATTTCTATATGTTCTTCATTCCATCATTTAGTATTTGTTTTCTAAGTAAAATTTGTATTTTATGTATTTTCTTAGAAAGATTTTCAATAAAATATTCTGCATAATTTAAATATCCTAAAAAATTTTGTATTCGTTCTTTAGATTCTAATTTATTTGAAAAACTTTCTATCTTTTTAGATATATGAATTTGTAATTTTATTCCTCTTTCATCTATTAATAATCCAAAAAATCTATCTCTTATTTTTCTATTATAGATTTCTTTTTAGAAAGTACAATTACTTCTTTTTTATATTCATTTATGAATTGGATTAAATGATTCCTATGTTCTTCTTTACTAGTAGAACATATCAGTACATAATCAATATAAACAATTAGAAATTCATTAATTTTTTTAAATATATTATCCATTTTTCTTTGATATATTTGTGGTGTATTTTTTTAATCCAAATGGCATTACTAACCATTTATATTTTTTTTGAGGTGTATTAAATGCAGTATATTGTATACTATCTTCTTTTATTTTTATTTGCCAAAATCCTGATTTACAATTAAATTTGGAATAATATTATTTTCCTTTTATAAGGTTTATTAAAACTTCTTTATTTGATAAAAAGTATCTATTAAATTTAGTATATTTATTTAATTCTTTATAATTTATGATTATTCTAGTTTTTCCTCAAATTTGTTCAAAATGTTTCATAACCATAAAGACTGGACTACTATGAGGTCCATTACTTAGTCTTATAAGTTTCTGTTCTAATAATTTTTTTATCTGATTTTTAAATTCTTGTGTATATTCTATAGTATACATCATTGGTCTGACTCTTATTATAATATTTTCTGTCAATTCTATTTTGGCTTTAGGGTGATGTGGTTTCCAAAATAACAATGAATTTTCTTCATAAACTTTTTCTAATTGTTCAATATTTTTTTTATACTAATTTCTATTCTCGTTTTCAAAACTTTTTTATACAATATTCTTTTATTTTTTATTTCATTAAATATGATTGATTTTTTCTCCCATTTATCATCACGTTGGACTGACTGAACTTTATAAGATCTAAGTTCTTTTGAAATTTTTAATAAATGTCCACAAGGTGTTTGTAACGTTATCATATAATTATTTTGTTTATAATATTGAAATTGTTGTATAAAGTAATTTTCTAATAATATATCACACTTTAATTTATCATATTTATAAATTTTATTTATTGTAACTTGTTTACTTCCAATAATTATACTAACTTTATCGGCACTATTTATTATCTGGGTACTTTCTCCTGTGACTCATGTTATTTTTATGTTACTATTATCATTTGATGATTTTATCAAAAAAAAATTTAATATTGTTATATCACTTCCTGTATCTATTAAAGCACAAGTTGTTATATTTGTTTCTACAATAGTAACTTGTATATATACAGCTAATGAAAAATTTATCTGATAGTTCATCTAGTTCTTTTTACATAATATAGTTTGTCTATTATATACTATATATAATCTTTCTCTTTTTATACTATAATCTTCTAATCCATTTAGAAAACTCATTTCTAAAAGTATATGGGAGTTTATATTTGATAAGTGCATTTTATGCACTTATTCGGACTACATAACTAGGTTTTTATGTCGTCAAATTGTTAATTTTTACCTAACTTGTGTTAATTTTCTTTTGTTTTTAGTTATGGACCTGTTTTGAAGCAATTGGAAAAGAAAATAATCAATTGGCTATTACAATGAGTTTGTCAACAAAATCTCACGGAATAAAAAATGGAGGATCAAAATTGAGGAGAAAATGAAGAGAAGGATTAACTTGCATTACACGAAAGAATTGAGTACACAAAACTTATTGGACTTGGGCTCCTAATTTATATACAGAACAAGGGATTTATTGTTTATGTATATATACACATGCAGCCGAAAGAAAACAGGGGGGATACACGCACAAAAACGGGGGCTTAACTGCAGACCTTAGATAGCAGAAAAACGGCTGGAATAAATTGTATATATATTCACACGGAAAGCCGAAATCAGATTGGAGCCGGGGAATTGAGTAGCGTAATTAATAAATTCGGTCAGTTGCTGGGGGAGTAATTGTTGAGCTAAAAGCTGATTTGGATACATATACCATTCCCACCGAAAGTCGAAGCAACTGAAGGAATTGGAACTGGACAAAAGGCGGCTGGAAATAAAGAAATTGAAGTGCCGAATTGTGTATATCATATACAAAACAATTTGAGAAGTCAGCAGCTGGAATTGAAATACAAAAGTGGGCGGCTGAGTTGGAAGATTATATATATATTCACGCACAGAATTGGAGACGAACAAAAGGCTGCTGAAGGAATAATTTCAGATTTCTTTGTAAAAGGAATTTGGATGTTGATCACGTTTCGTCAATTATTGGTGATGTCGTTTCACTTTTATTTATTTAATTCTGTCGTTATGTTAGGCTAGATCTTTTCATGCTAGGATTTGCGATGAACCTTATATTATGAACTTTTAATATTGAATTTTATTTATTTTAACGCTAAAACAAGTTTTTAATTATTGAATGATTGACATGAATTTTATTTTCTCTACAATTATAGGCGGAATATTTGTATGAGATTTGTGGCTTGTTTTACTCTCGAGAGATAGGAAATAAATTAGACATTATGGGCCCGTTTGGTAGGGATTTTGAGAATTGATTTTTTAACCGTTAGAAGAAAAGTGGGGTCCACATGTGAGAGAAGAAGTCAAAAATTACGACTTGAATAGTAAAATAACGGTCAAAAAATCAATTTTTTGGGGCAAAAAATCCCTACCAAACGGGGCCTATGTTAATTGTCGTAAAGTTCGATAGGGGATAGAAATATACCGCTATACTTTACGTGATCTTTAAGTATTCATAAATCTTTAATACATTTTTATATGTTCGCATCCGTCATATAAATATAGTCAGATCGCATGTGAAAATAGGTTTAATTCTACTCAAAAGAAATTGTTAAACAAATTAGAAATATTGGTCTTCATAATTGAATCGTGTTGTCAATTTTATAAAATTCGGATTAAAGGGATTGATATAAGGGGATTTAGGATCCTAATACGCATTTCGTTATCATATTTTTATAAAACTTGCATTTAGTTATAATTACGCATTTAATTTAGTTAATTTAGGCTTTATATTTATAAGTAGATTATTAAATTATAATTTAGTTAGCGAAAATATCAAGAATTTCTATTGTTTCAGTTAAGACGTAGATAATTTAAATTTAAACTAATACAATCTCTGTGGGACGATATTTAGACTCAAAAGGTTCACTTTATTACTTGAACGCGACCCGTGCACTTGCGGTGTAGAATTTTAGCAAACAATATCTATACTTTTATCTATATAATATGGTACTAAAAGATTTATTCTCCCTACTTTTGTTGGTACCTTAACTTCCAAATATGTAATATGTACCTGCCCATCAAAATTTATATATCTATATGGATCAGTTTTATGAGTTATTAATCCTTTATTTTTGATTGAAGTTTTATGACATTCACTAGCTCCTGTATCTATTAATATATTTGGTCCATTTACATATTCTCTTCCATTATAATATTCTCCTTCTATTTTCATATTTCCAGAATTCCTATATAGTTTTACTTCTTTTATATTATTAAGTTCTTCTAACTGGTTTTTATTAGGTATTCTAAGACTTTTTTATTTTTTAATTAATTTTTCATCCTTAAATGTTATATTATTAGAATATTCTCTTTCATTTATTTCTATTATTTCAGGTTTAATTTTTTTTTATGCTAAATTCATATTCTTCTGGAATTAAACTTATTTGTTTATTTGATTTTATTATTTTGCTAATATCCTTACATTCTTTATGTACTTCAATATATGATTTATTAAAATAAATATTTCCATAATTAGAATTGGTAAATGTATATAAAGCTTTATATTCTATAGTCATAATTTGATCAACTGATTGCATGATATCATCTCTATACAGCTTAAAATGTAGTCCTAACACTTCATTAATATTTATATCTTTTAATAAAACACATTCTCTTTCTATCTAAGACTTCCCATTTTCATATTTGTAAATCTAAAGATAATTTTTGTAATTTTCTAAATTTATTGTTATTAAAGGTAACTTTTAATCCATATCCTTCTATTCCTTCATATTCTTATATATTTATATTATTACTTTCTATTTCCTCTATTTCTTTATTCAGATTCTGATTCATCATTCTCTGTTTCACTTATATAAACTTCTTGGTTATAATATTTTTCAATATATGATATTTCACTCAATTCATCTTTTATTTCCAAATATTCTTTTTATAATATTTTAACTTTCTTTTTATTAAAATCAGGGCTTATATGACATATTTCTCTACAATTCCAACATTTACATTCACTTTTATTTTTCATATAACTTTTATTTTTCTGTTGACCATATGGAATATTTTTTCTTTTATAATATCTTCTTCTAGATTTTATATTTTTTTATTAAAATTTCTAAAATTTTAAAATTTTTTATTTTTATATTTTCTTTTATTAACCCTTCTTTCAGGATTACATCCCCATTATATATGATTTTCCATATCTTCACAACATATTTTAGTTAGTTTTCCTGATTTTTTCATTAATTGTCTTTGTTGACATATATATGCAAGTCTTTCAAATAAAAATTTTATTCTTGAATCTAAAGTTCTAGGTATTCCAACATTGTCTCTAATATATTTTTCAAATTCTATTTTAAAATATATTTTCCATGAACCTGGTAATTTATTATAGTACATATCTTGGTATATTTCTTAGTTTTTATTACTGTAAAATTGAACATAGTAATAATTTCTAAATTCACAAGTATATTTTTTAATTTTACACATATCACATATTGTTAAATTTATTAGTTTAATTCTAGCATTGTCTTTTTCTCTTATTTCTTCTCTTTCAACATTTCTTATCCAATTTTCTCCTAAAAATTCATCTGAAATATGTTCTATTAACTTTTCTATACCTTGTCTATCTGATTTTATTATTTTTGTTTATACATTTCTTCTTATTAATGTTTTTGTATCATTACTTATTCATTTCCATCAATTTCTAACATTTCCTTGAAAAGATGCTATTAAGAAATCTATTTTTTTTCAGTATTTTCCCATGTGTTATCTTTATTATATAAAAAGAATAATATCATTGAATTTGTCCAAGTTAATAAGGCTTTTTTAATATCTATTTTGTAATTTAAATCTAATTTTGTTCCTCCATTGTTAATAGGTTTATCATAATTATCATTTAATTCAAACATGTCTATCTATTTATTTCCTTTAGGTGATTGTCTATCTCTTACTTTATCATAAAATTGTCTATATAGTTTATTATATATAGGTGCATAATTTTATCTAAATCTTGTAATTCTTGTTTAGAGATTTCTATTGGATTAGGTTCTCTTCCAATATTCATTAAAACTTGGTATTCACTTATATCACTTAAACTTAATTGATCAAAATTTTCTATTAGTAAATCTAATTCCTCATTCATCTTTATCTTCTTTTTCTTCTACTTTTAATTTTTCTAATATTTTTTCTCTAGATTCTTCTTCTTCTTCTAATATTTTTGGTAATATATTTTTTTCTAAATTCATCATCCATACTTCTTGTTTCTATTACTACAATCTCTTTTTCAATATATTTTTTTCTTATTCGAGTCATTTCTCTTTCTATTAATTTTTTTTTATCTATTTTCTTTTCTTTATTTTTATTATTTTCTTTTATTTCTCTAATTTCAATTTTTAATATATTTATATAATTTCTTATTTCTCTTACTTCATTTCTTAAATCTTGTATATCATTTATTAACATTTTATTAATGACTTTAATTCTTCCATATATTCACTTATTGACATATTAAATTATTCTGGTCATCTTTCTAATATATAAGTCAATTTACATCTTTTATCTTCTTTTTTATCTATTATTATTCCAAATCTTTTATTAGCTATATCTGTATTTACCAATTCTTCTTTTACTATATTAAAATATTTACTCTCAAGTCTTAATCTTTCACATTTTAATTTTATTAATTGTCTTTTATTTGATACTCTTATTCCTTCTGGTATTAACATTATACCTCGTATTTCTTCTTATATTTTTTTCCATTTTTATAAGTAATATATTTAATTTTAAATCTGTATTATTACTTGCACTCATAATTCTCTTTTTAATATATATTGATTTCTTCATCTTTATATACATTAACAATTTTTTCATATATATATTTATCATTTATTGTTTCTATAATTAATTTTTCTAATATTTGTTCTTTTATTTCTTTGGGTAGTTCTTTAATTATTGTTAATGTCATTATTTTTAATTTATTATGAATAGGTTTTAAAAATATATAACTTCCTCTTTCTTCTTCTAAATGTAAATAATTATTTATTTATCTTAATATAATTTCCATGATCTCTATGGCTTTGATACCAATTAGAGAGTGCTACTTAGAGCGAACAAAAATCAAATGAATCTATAATCTATCAAAATTCAAGTAATTTTAAATGTTAAGGATTAAAATGCAGGATTTCTATTTTATATTTACTTGTTATGCAATATTCAACAGGAAGGGTATTTTAGGTATCTAAATTAGTCAAGGGTTATTTTGGAAAAATGGCTTATTTGTTTAAGTCATTTCCATGTATTTCCCGCTTTGCACAGTGATGATGTGCATTTTTTAATATTCCCTAACATGGATATTATTAATAAATTTTAGAAGTTGACTCGGCTTTGCACAGTGATGTGCATTTTTTTTTTCTAACCGGCACAAAAACATTTGTTGGCACAAACACTAGTAAATCTATTAAGTATTGACTCATTTCAGTTGAAATCAAATTTTTGGCAATGTACACCGTGAAACTTTTATACATATGGACCAATATAATTATAAATAAGACAATCACTATGCCTTGACGTTAAGATTTCAAAATTATCTGCAAAAAGGTCAAATATGATTTTATTTTGCGGAAGAAGTGAGAACTAACTTGTCTGGATTTCCTTCTCATCAGGCTTTGGCGGGTGGCTTAAAAATGGCTTCACTTTGCCAAAAGGCCTAGTCTCTAAAACCCAGACTGGAGAGCTGACCCCCCGCAGTTGGGTTTGAAACAATATTCAAGGCTTTTTCGCCTTAGAAATATAGAATAAACCAATTCTTGTTCTGCGGTAGCATATGGACAATGTGTTGGAATTAACCGGCATTTGGTAGTGTTCATCTGGAAACTAATATCATTGTTCACAATTCAGTACAGCCATTTGAGGTCTACTGGCCAATAAAATCCTCCTTTCATTCATTGAGTTCGAGGAAGCACAAGATAAAAATCTTATAGACGAGAAAAATGACGCTGCCTTAAGAGGATGTTTCATCAAACTCCAATAAACATGCTGAGATTTTCAAAAGCTCCTACCTTATAACAGATCTAGTGCTTCCTGAGTGCCTCTCTAGCAGCTGATCTTACAATCATCCTAATCTACGACCACCTTTGCCACTTTATTTAAGTGGAAAATGATGCACAGTGCTTCTATTCACATGTGAGAAGAAAGAAGTAATAATCCAAATGAAGAACATAACAAAAGAAGGGACACCGTTGACAAACGCATTGGCCACACCCAAGAATGATTCAAATACTCAAATTTTCTTTTATTCCAACAGTTTATTACTTAGTAGTTTTATTGTTGAACGAAATATCTTGACTTTCTAGTAGAAAGAGATTTTTCTAATTATCTCTCCCTTTAAACATGTTCTGACAGTTTCTGGCCTTGCATTAGCAGAGCTTCTAATAATTTCGTCTCCTCTTTTTATCTTCTTGTTTAGTTCCAGATTCCTTACCTATAAATGCCCATTACTATATCTAAATAACAATCAGCATTTTTTGAAGTAGAGGGTTCATGACTAGCCAAAAATCACATTGTTGTACATTATTATTTAGGATGTTTTCTAACCTCAGATCTCTGATGTACATCAGGATGAAGAGGCCAAGAAGTAACAATTAGCACCAATAGGTGAATTTTTTCAACTTATATAAATTAAACGAAAAACTCGAAATGTTTATTTTAAATATACAGTAGTTATACACTTATACTCTTGATTTTAACATATTTGGTTTCCAATTACGACTACTAAAACTGTCCTTTCAAAAACCACTCCAGAATCACATAATTAGTCATCATTTATCATCTTAATATGCAAGTTCAGTCTATCTAGCAAAAAGAACATATCCTTATAAGCAAGTTTGAATTCATCTCCAGAGAAGAATCTAAAGATGGATCCTCCTACCTCTAGACAGCTCTCTCCGGCCATCTTTTTCAATCCTTTATCTCTCATAATATTCCTCACATTTGCTGCTTTCTCCCACAAACCCGCTTCAGCATACTTGTTTGCCACCATCACAAAGTTCCCACTTCTTCTGGGCTCCAATTCAAGTAGCTTTTGTCTCACCTTCTCCCCCACCCCACTTAAGTCATTAATGTCATGAATGTTGCAGGCACTGAGCAATGTCCTCCACGTTATGGCATCTGCCTCAATGGGCATATTTAAAAGAAAAGTATAAGCTTCTTTAAGATGACCAGCTCGACCTAAGACATCAACCATCGCACCAAAATGAACCGATGTGGGCTTGATCTCATACACATGCTCCATTTCATAGAAAAATCGCTCCCCATCCTGAACCAGTCCAGAATGGCTACAAGCACAAAGAACCCCAAGAAACGTCACATAGTTAGGCTCGACTGAATTTTGTTTCATCTCCATGAAAAGTTCAAGGGAATCTTTAGCAAAGCCATGCTGTGCATACCCAAGAATCATCGCACTCCAAGTCCAAACGTTTCGATGGACCATCTGACTGAAAATTAATCTAGCATAATCCAGAGCTCCACACTTTCCATACATGTCAACAAGAGCAGTACCCAACTGACAATTCAAAACCATACCTTTCTCAATTACATGAGAATGGACCCATTTTCCCAGACTCAAGTTACCAAGCTCTGCACAAACGGAAAGTACAATCACCATCGTAGTTTCATCCGGCTCAAAATCACTATCCAGCATCTTGACAAAAACCTCAACTGAATCAAAAAACTTTGAGCTCTCTACATAAGCTGAAATAATCGAATTCCAAGAAACAACCGTTCTAAACAACATTTTGTCAAACACCTTGTATGCATAAACAACCTTCTTACAAGAACCATACATATGAATCAAAGTATTCTGAACATACACATTAGAATACAAACCATACTTCACTACTTCCCCATGAATTTGCTGCCCTTCACTGAAACCCGAAAACGAAGCGCATGCCTTGAACACAAAGGGGAAGGTATGCTCATTGGGTTTAACTCCCTCACACCGCATCCCAACAAAAACCCGTAATGTCTCTCTTTCTAGACCGCATTTCGAAGAAGCATATGCCCTTATCAGATGATTCCATGACGAAACTTCCAAGTTTTGGGTCTGACTAATAATGAGACGAGCGTGATGTAATAAATTAATTCTATCTCCGATGTGATTTGCACAGCAGAATTGGATTATTCTATTTACAACACGGCAGTCGTAATGAAGTGCAGAAATTAAAATCTGGGCGTGAATTTGGAAAATGTGCTTTCCACTAGAAAAAGAGGTGAGCCGCGAGAGGCACTGTTGAATTCTTAAGGAGGGGGGAACAGATTTCGGATTACCGTTCAAGGGTTTTGGCGGGTGGATACGATTGGCGGTTGGTAGTGTCATATGAACCATGCAATGCCTTTGTTTCATGTGAATGACAAACTAGGTAGTTTAGTACTCTACTACGTTGACTTAGGGCGGTCTGAGTAATCTTATATATCAATTTCTTAAATAATAAAGCTTGTTAGCTAGAGTTAAAAACATTAAACGAGAAGACATATTGTGGTCGCGACAAATGGTTGGGTGTTTTTTGTTTTAATTTTTCAAACTGTTCAATTACGGGACGATATGTGTCGTCCCCATTTTTTAGCCTGTTTTTCACACTGGATGTGCAACACAATTGTTTCTTAAAATTAAGTCTTGATTGATGTGATTAAAATAAAATTTTTAATAGATTTTGATAAAAGTTAATGAAATGTGTAATTAAAAAGTTGTAAAAATTATAAAATATGTAGTTAAAATTAATTTTTGACTTTCATTGAAATTAAAGTATGAACAAGGGCTAAGCAAATCGCTATGTCCGCTTTTCTATTATAATTTTAAATTTAGTTTATAACTTTCAATTAAATGCGTGTTTGTCTTCCTTTAAAATTTTAAATTATTTGCCACAGTATTATTATCTGTCACACATTCACACAATAAAATATTTTACACGAAAATCAATAAAATTTTTTAACTTTTTAACCACACATTTTTAAAAAAATACTATTCAAAACTCTTTAATTTTCTAAATAATGGATGACAAACAGGGTCTAAATCAACCATTATGATACTTTACAAAAATTTGCATTTTTCTCCTCAACCTTAGCAAAATGTAACAAATATACCATCAATTTTAATTTTTTTAAGCAAGTTCATCCCAACATTTCAATTATTAGCAAAACTCATTTGTACCTCCATTTTGGCTATTAGACGATGTATTTGCCCTTCTCTTTAAATCATAAAAAAATAGAGGAAAGGTTAGTTAAAACCACAAAAATAAAGAAAAATTGTAAATAGAATTCCATATATATATTTTTTCTCCCCCCCCCCCCCCCCCCCCCAAAAAAAAGTCAATTTTTGCCGAGTTAGGATTGATTTTGTCAAGTTAGAGTTGATTTAATTGAGTTGGTATCAATTTGATGTTGCAATTACATAAAGGAACACAATCATCCACACTGAAGGCCCTGTTTTGTTGGAAAAAATGGTTTAATGGGTCAACTTTGAGCCCAAATTTCAGTAGGACCCACCTTTTAAATAATACGGGACCTAGCATATTCACGTTCTACTCCGCGAGATGATTAACGTGATATATTTATTTATCGAAAACCATTTAAAATTGAATGAAATATTAAGTGTTAAAGTAACCCACATAAACTAAGGATTATGGAAGAATTTGATTTGCCAAACACTTATCCCACATAGAAAAGTTAGGGAATTTGATTTGTCAAACACTTATTCCATATAGGAAAGTTAGGAAACTTTGGTGTGGTTTATAAGGTGGAAGTTTGGAATTGGGTTTGAGCCCCAAGGGGTACCAATAGTCTTTGGAAGGGGGAAGACCTATATCCTATTGGGTTCGATCATAAACCTACACGCGCGCGCCGTCGCCGCCCGTCCGACCGGCCGGCTCGGCGTGGCACGTGCCCGAGTCCAATCCGGGTGGACCTTTACACTATATTAAAATTTTGGGCGAAATTGTAAATAATCAAATTCTTGGGTACAAAATGAAATTTAAATTTTGGCTTATTCCGGGTGTTTTATTTTCTTTTAACAGTCGACTGTTACGACTGTTTAATACCGACCAAACAGTCGACTGTTAGCCGACAACAGACACGACTTTTAAGAACAGTATGTCTGTTCGAATTTTTGAGGCTTGTCTGAAAGGTGATGACTGTTCGAATGGCCACGAACAAGTCTATAAATAGCCAGCCTTTCTACCAGAAAATTTACACCATTTTCATTGCAAACTTTCTGTGTTTTGAATCTCATTTCTCTCTTTCTCGTTCTGATATTGTCTCGAAGTAAAAAGCATTTCGTTGAGTTCGTTGGAACTCCTACAGACTGCAGTGCTGCATCCGTAGGAGACGAAAATTCGTTCTATCCTAGGAAACGATTGCTGGACGCCTTTAGCACCATTGAAGGCAGCAAATTCGTTTTAAGGAAATATCGTGAAATCGGTGGGCTTGAATTACAATTTTGCATCCTGTTGATCAATTTTTGCATTCAGGTAATTTTGTCGGATTGTTTTCGAAGGAGTGAGTTCAAACTCTAGAAACAACACAAACAAGTTCACGTGCGCTCTAGCCTTTAAGGTCTCATTTAGAGATCAAGGCTTGAGGGTGTCCACTTCGGATGACGATATCCACCTTGGATCTGCTTCAGTTCATGTTGACATTTGAAGCATCGGTGCATCGGAGTGTGTATCTACTTCGAGTAGTTATGCGCTTCGGCGAATCAAAGCATGGCATGTGTTTGGTGAGGTGGCAGTTCGTCATGGGGGTGTAACAGTATTGATCGTTTAATGAAAAAAAGCAAACTAGATCCAAAAACCAATTTTATCATAAATTTATAAATCATTATAATAACTTAAGAATCATCCAGTTTAGCTTCATATTGGTAGTTTACCGATTCGATGCAGTACACTTTTCATCTTTTACTTTTCTGAATCAAATTGCTTGATTCAAATTTTGAATATTGAAATCAAATTGACAATTTATTTCCTCTACAGTTTACAGTAAGCTCAATAATCAAAATTCGTTGTTAACTTTATATTGTTAAGATTACTTTAACGCAAGATTCACGCACCTACCTAAATTGCATTTGCATTAATTTCAATGTACATCTTACATTACGATTGAAATTTTTCCTTAAATATTTAAATAATTAAAACTATTTAATTAGCCGAAGTTGCCAAAGTTAGACATCATACAAATTACCTTCAGCGATTATTACCAAACACTAATTTCTAGATCCTTCCACAACGTTCCACCGCCACCGCCTCCTCCTCATATAATCCTCAGCCTCCGAATCACTGCAACATTATTTTCCATTTCGACTGAAAATCAATCCTCCCCCCTCCCTCTCCAACCCAAAGTAGAAAAGCTGAAATTTAACATGGCTTCATCGGGATCGGAGAGGAGATCATCTGTGCCGCCGTCTCTCGAAGAATTAAGCACCAGAGGCGCCACCGCCTTCCTTCTTCCGTGGATTCTCAGCATGGCCACTGCCTCGTCTCAACAACCCCGCGATGTTGTGGTGTTCATAAACCAAGCTACAGGGGCCATAACCATGATCGAAGGTTCCCTCGATGTCGAAGCGTTCCTCAGCGGCATGCCCAGGAAGGAAGGGCCGTTGCCGGCGTCTAAAGCGTCTATCGAGTCTATGCCGGTGGTGAAAACAACGGAACTGGGTTCGGAGTGTCCGATTTGCTTAACGGAGTTTGAGGTGAACGGCGATGTCAAAGAGATGCCGTGTAAGCACAAATTCCATTCGGGTTGCATTGACAAATGGTTACGGGTCAATGGGTCGTGCCCGGTTTGTCGGTACATTATGCCGGTCGAGGAGAAGAAAGAAACTGATAGTGAAGGAGAGGTGGAAAGGAGAGAGGGACCGGGGATGAGAATTCACGTGTTTTTTGCACGCGGTGACAACCAGAGGGAGGCGGGTTCGGATACGAGTGTCGGGTCCGGACACGAGGGCTCGGGCAGCAATCCAGAAAGTGAGAATAGAAACGGGTTGCAACCCGAAAACATGGATTTAGATTAATAGGAAATTATATTTTGTTTTAGATTTATTTTTTATTTTTTTGTTTTGGGTGCGGTGGGGGTGTCAGTTTGTTTCTCCTAGGTGAGGTTATGATTTTGTATATGCCTTTTTTTTTTTTTTTTAAATGCGAGTAAAATGCATTTTTCATGCAATTGAAATCTTTGTAATGAGGAAATAGAATATCTTTGAAAGGTAATTTATGTAATTGATTTTTAGTTAATTAAAAACGAAAATTGATTTGTCATGGGTGTTAGCTTAGAACTAGGCATGATTATGTTATTTTGTAAGGGAGAAATTTGCGTCGAAGTCTTTAAATATTTGGAGAAGAATATTGTTAATTGTATATAACTTTGTAGAGAAAAAAAATTGGCTACATTTTATCTTCAAGAAATCTTTTAAGCGTAAGATATTTTTTATTTTAAAAAGTTAACTCTTAAATCATGCTTTCAGTGATTATTTAAATTTACATTTTAATTTAAAAAGTAGGATTGGTTTTTCAAACTCCCAAATTTAAAAGTCAAACTCATTCTCTATAATTAAATATATTTAAAGTATTTCAATTTTCAATATAAAAATAATAATTTAGTGAAAAAGTTAGTTATAATAAAAAAATAGAAAAAATAATAAATATTTTCTAATAGTAGACTTTGTGGAGTACTTTAAAATTTCAACTTTTTAAATTTATAAATATTTTTCCTAATGTTAGAATACACTATTTAAAAATAGAGTCTCTCGGAAATGTTTTCAAACCATTCAAAAAAAAAAAAAATTAATGATTCTCATCTAAAAATTCATTAGTTGATCAAAAGTAATACTATTGATATACTTTTTTAATATGATTTTTTTCACCTTTAATTAATTAAATCAATGGAAATTTGCAAGATCAATTAAAAATGTCAAGTACTCTCAAATCTTTAATAAATGCGCATTGAAAGAAGCTCCAATGGTTCTTATACTATTGATTTTAAATGAGATTTTATACTTTTGATTTTAAAGAAAATTTACATATCTCACTTATTTCTTTTTAGCTCTTTAAAAGTTTTAGTTAGGAGGAAATTGAGTTGATGAAATAAAGAAAATGGGGTGAACGGAAGTGGAAGAAATGAAAGGCTGAGACTCACCAGCCACGAAAGAGGAGACTATTGTAGCGATGGTGATAAATTTTTGGATGTAAATTGTTAGATGTCCTTTTGAAGTACATTTATTAAATGTTTGGGATCACATTGCACATTTTTGATACGTTTTGGAGCTTCTATATAAATTTTCTTGTTTTGAATAATGAAGGTTAAAAGATCATTTTGCCCTTTCAAAATTAATCGAATTTATGTCCAACGTCCTATTTGGTCAACTAACAGATTTTTGAATGAAAATTGTTAGAGGTCTTACCAATACATAATCAGCCGTGCTACTGAGGCAAGTTCAGTGCCAAACTCAAAAATAGGGGTTGAGGTGACATCGCCTCAGCCCCCGATTTCACATCTTTTTTTTTTTTCAGATCCAAGGATCGAGGGGTTGCCACCTCGGCACCTGAATTTAGCCCTGTTTTTGGGCATGTTCAAGCAAGTTAATTCATACACAATTATTAAAAGATTTGAGATATAGCTACTATGATTTAAGGTTTTGAGGCCATATTGCATATTTTTGAAAGGTATAAGATCTTCGCTACAAATATTCAATTGTAAAGATTTCAGCTATATGCAATTAAGCTCACAAGTGATTAAGCCCTTGTTTGAGCCACATTATTGGAATGAAAATGCATTTTTGAATAATATATTGATAGAAAATGTGTAGTTAAAAAATAAGGAAATGTTTTGGATTAGCGTGTAATATTATTTTATTGAATAACGTATGGTTAAAATAATGTCAAATCACTGTTGAAAAATATTTTTTTTTTCAAATAGTGTGACTCAAAGAAGGCATAAATATTTAACGTGATATCAAATGTTGATTATTATCGTTACGCATTGAAGTTTACAAAGGTGACATGAGTAGAGTTAAATATTTAATTCTATTCACTTTTGTTTAATCTAACATATGAAAGACATTTGTCAATACACGATTGTATCTTTGCATGTTATTTACCAAGTACAAGTCTTCATTTGTCTCAACCAACTATACGAGTGCTTAAATCAACATTACACGCAATACTCGAGTGATTAGTCCGTCAATCGGACTCCTTTGACTTCATTAGTAAATACAAGGACCTAATGTTCGTATCATTTTTTTTCCCACTCAACATTGATATTGATGTATCAACAAGTTTTTGACGCGAACACAAGGCAATGATGCTTTAAATTGACATGGATAGGTTAATAAGTATGTAAGTATCATGTATCTTTGATTTAAAGTGAAATATGAGTATTAATTACTCTTTTAATAGTGTTGGCTGCAATAAATGGTGCCACTGGAGCTAAATTATCAATGGGCGTACGTGATCTCTTATCCTATTAAATAAGAATAATGCTATTCATTGATCATCATCTAATCTATAATCTATCTATCAATAACGTGTATGAAAGAAAATTATGAAAGAAATCATAATCATAGCTTTTTTTAATCTTATTAAAGGTCCTAATGTTTACTTATTTTTTGAACTTTTATCTTGAATTTTTTTTCGCCCTAATGTACCCACAAGAAAAAAAAAAAAAAAAAAAAAAAAAAAAAAAAAAAAAAAAAATAAACGAAACAACCAAGATCGTGCAATCAGGTGCCTATTAAAAACGAAGAAACCATAAATAAATAAAAAAAAAAAAAAAAAAAAAAAAAAAAAAAAAAAGAGCACAAGAAGATATTGGACATTGGCACAGTTCTTTTCAAGAAAATTCAGCAATTCAAAACTAACAAATAAAATGACTAAAAATCGTAACTATCATACTTTAGTGTTACATTTTCAGAATATCAAGATTTGAAAATATCTTCAAAACATTTTCAGAATATTAAAGTTAGAAAATATTTTCAAAATTCAAGCCATAATGTAATTTTTATATTAAAATAGCTAATAACTAATTTCATAAGATTTGTATGTGACCTTAATTCGTGGTTATTTATAGAATAATTGAGATTTATCTCCCTCGTCATGTTAACACCCCAAAAACAGCAAAACAATTATGCTCGCTGCCATTTTTAAGTCTCTGTAATGTCATCCAAAAATTAGCCACCGTTGTTCATGTTACGTTAAGAAATCAAGGGCTTCGGTACGGGAACATAATTCGAAGAAACAAGGACATAAGTTTAGGTCACAATAGTTCTACATACAAAAAATAAAAAATAATAAAATAATAATAAAAAATTGGGTCATCACAAATTTTAAAATCGATCACAAATCAGCAGCCTGCTTTCCCAATAGGGAGACATTTGGAACTCTTAGAGGTATATATGTATCTTTTATTAATCTGCAGATATGTGATAATAAAAAATTATGAGTGCAGTCAGTTTGTTTGTGTTAAGATTTGGAATCCATCTTAATAAGGTCTACCTTATTAAGAGGAGTGATCCAAAATTTATTTAAATTGGTCAATATTTCGGTATTTAATCGATGTGGGGTTTATTTCCTTAACATGCCCCACAAGATGGTGATTCTTTTTTAGTAGATCAATCTTGAAATTCGTGTACTCATTTTTGAAACTTAATCGGATCGAATAGCTCGTTGAAGCTTACTGGGCTCTGATACCATGTTAAGATTTGAGATCCATCTTAATAAGGTCAACTTTATTAAGAGGGGTGGCTCAAGATCTATTTAAGTTGATTAATATTTTGGTATTTAACCGATGTGAAATTATTCCCTTAACAGTTTGTACAATGTTGCTGACTCTCGTTTCTATTTTCAATTGTGGTGATTAAGTATCTTAAATTGTGTCAACTAGAAACATTCACACATAGGTAAAAAAAAAATCAATCCCGCCTGGTGTACAGGATTCCTTTTTACAGAAGTTTTACAATCTGACGTGGCTTCTTTGTTTAATAAAAATAAAAGGACAACAAATGAAAGAAACGAGGCGCGAGGCAGCTTCATTCTCCTTCGTATAATCCCCAAATTGAAAACCCTTTCCCCACCTCGCCATTGCCATCTCCGTCGGCCGCATCTACGTCTGTGTCTGTGCCGCCCATTGCCTGTCGGCTACCGAATCAGGTAAAACAAAAAAGTAGCAACTGCAACAAAGACGATTTGTGAAGGTCGAGAAAGTGCAAATGTTGCTTTGAGTTTCCACTGGTGTGAAGCGACGACCACCGGCGAAACGCGACCACAACGGCCCACTGAAGATCTCACGATACAGAAACTCTTCCAGCTGCCAAGGAATCTCCAGCTGCCAAGAAATCTGCTACCAAGGAATCTGATCTGTTGCAACCACCAAATGTCAGTTAATACCGTTAAGATGAATTAGTTAGAAGTTGTTAAGTGATTAGTTGTAGTTAGGCAAGTCAGCTTGTATATATATACCTGTGTCTGTAATATGAAAATCAATTTTTTCCGGAATGAGAAAATCAGTTTTATCATTCTTCTCTCTGCTTTTAGCTGATTCAAGCTAGAATTAATTTTCATTTGATCTTGCTCAAGGATTTCACATGGTATCGAGCCAAAGGTTCCTGCTTATTCAGTACCTTCTACAATACGCCCCTGAATCTGATGATGGCGAGCTCCAACTCCAACCCTGCTGATGATCCAACTAGTCAATATTTCTTGCACCCTAGTGACAATCCAGGTGCTATAATTGTCTCTGAAATCTTCAATGGGGATAATTACACTTCTTGGAGTAGAGCAATTTCTATGGCACTAAGTGTAAAGAACAAATCTGCCTTCATTGATGGTTCCTTACAAGTCCCAGATCCATCCTCTGGTGCTATGTACAACTGCTGGATCCGTGCTAATGACTTGGTGTTATCGTGGTTGTTGAATTCTATCAGCAAGGATATCCGCCAAAGTCTGTTATACATCTCTTCTACACATGAAGTCTGGAAAGAACTCAAAACTAGATATAACCGCAGTGATGGACCTAGAGTGTATCACTTGGAAAAGTCTCTCAGTTCCATTTCACAAGGATCACAGATTCTCACAATGTATTACAATTCTTTCAAAGCTACTTGGGATGAGTATATTAGCTATAGGCCGCTACCTAAATGCAAATGTGGAAAACTTTCGAGTTGCACATGTGACATACTTAGCAGCATATCTAAAACTCAGCAATCAGATGCTGTCATTAAATTCCTCATTGGCCTTAATGAATCTTATTCTGCAATAAGAAGTCAATTGTTGCTCGCTTCTCCACTTCCATCATTGGCTCAGGTATATTCTCTACTTCTTCAAGAAGAAAGCCAAAGAGATCTACAGAACCATTCATTTCCAGAATCAGCTGCAATGGCAGTAAAGCAATCTCACAAAATGTTCAAGCCTTCTCCTTGGAAGAAGAAGCCTAAATGCACTCATTGTGGCTACCTCAATCATACGACTGACAAATGTTATCAACTCGTAGGTTATCCTCCTGATTGGAAAGGGCCTAGAGGACCAAGAATGTCAACTAATAGCTCTACTGCTCATGCTGTGATTTTAGATCAACAGACAGATGATGAGAGGCCAGATATTTCCAACCAAGAGCTTTATCAACAGTTCTTGGCCTTTGTCAAAACACAACAAAAATTTCCTCATGAGCCATCTAATGCCACGTCCTCTACCGCAGCCGTCACCACCACAGGTATCTCATCTTGTAATTCAGCTTTTACAAAAACCAAACTCATTCCTTGGATAATTGACACAGGTGCAACAAATCACATGATCTGTTCACCAACCTTTTTCACAACCATTGATTCAACCATCACCACTAATGTTCATTTACCAAGACCTTTATTCCTGTCAGCCACATTGGCAAAGTCCAAATTTCTAGCAATTTAGTTTTTGAACATGTTCTGTGTGTACCCACTTTCTCATTCAATTTGATATCAATTTCAAAATTGACAAAATCTACTAATATCTGTGTATTGTTTACTGCTTCCAATTGCTATATACAGGATATGACCAGCAAGAAGATGACTAGTTTTGCTAAGGAAAGGGGAGGGCTATATTACCTCCTAGCCACTCATGATCAACCAACTCCCCAAAACGTCATCAATAGTCCAACAACGTTTTTTTCTCAACACTCCAAATACAATCTTTGGCATCGCAGAGTTAGACACATATCCCATATTCGAATGATCAACATTCCACATATCGCTTCTCAGATTCCTTGTAATAATCCACATATATGTGATATTTGTCCAATGGCTAAGCAAAAGAAGCTGCCATTTCCTATCAGTACTTCAATATCAAATAAAATTTTTGATATAGTTCATTGTGATATTTGGGGTCCATTTAGTGTATCTTCTTTTAATGGTTACCGATTTTTCCTTACTTTAGTTGATGATTATTCAAGGTACACTTGGGTGTTTATGATGCAATCAAAATTAGAAACTCGTGCACATATTAAACGATTCTACAAAATGGTCCTTAATCATTTTAATACCAAAATCAAATCTTTTAGATCTGATAATGGAGCTGAATTTCACATGTCAGAATTTTATAACAGCCATGGCATTTTACATCAAAAGAGCGGTGTTGAATCCTCGCAACAAAATGGGGTAGTAGAACGAAAACATCAGTACATATTACAAGTAGCTCGTTCACTTCTTTTCCAGTCCAATGTCCCTCTCACCTTTTGGAGTGACTGCATATTAACGGCTGTTCACTTAATAAACCGTATCCCTTCCCCAATTATTGGAAATAAAACTCCCTATGAATTGCTTTTCCAGAGGCCTCCTGATTATGATCACCTTAAAACATTTGGTTGTCTTTATTTTGCCTCTACCCTTAGCATCCACAGAACGAAATTTTCCCCACGAGCATCTAGGTGTGTTTTTCTTGGATATCCTCTTGGGTATAAAGGTTATAAAGTCTATGATCTACAAACACACCAAGTTTGCATCAGTAGGAATGTTGTTTTCCATGAAACCTCCTTTCCCTTCACACAAATGTCATCTCCTCATAGCAGTCCTCATATATTTCCTATACCAGAACCAATACTTGATTACACTCCTCCTGCAATACAGCTACCAAGTTCCAGCTCACCTCCCACTTTTCCTGATTCTGACACAGGAACTTTCAATGATGTCTCTGCTCCTTTACTCCATACCTCATCATCTAACAATGATCTCCCTAATTCCTCTACCCAGCATTCTACCAGAAAGTCCCTCAGATCAAAGCATTTACCCTCTCATTTAAAAGATTTCCAATGTGATTTACCTTCCTCTTTTACAGCAATCCAGTCATCCATGTTGGCCGGCACTTGTACATCAGGTAAACCTTATCCTTTATCTAGTTTCATTTCCAGTAATCGCCTTGCTCCCAAACACAGAGCGTTTACCACCTCTCTTTCAAATACCTTTGAGCCAAAATTTTATGGCCAAGCTATTAAGTATCCTCACTGGCAAGAAGCTATGAACTGTGAGATTAAGGCTCTTGAACAGAATAACACCTGGACTCTCATGCATCTGTCCCATAACAAACACACTATTGGTTGCAAATGGGTTTATAAAGTTAAGTTCAAGGCAGACGGCACTATGGAGAGATACAAAGCCCAACTGGTTGCTAAGGGCTATACTCAGCAAGAAGGGCTTGATTTCTTTGACACTTTTGCCCCCGTTGCAAAACTTACATCTGTTCGTGTTCTTTTGGCAGTTGCAGCTGCAAACAATTGGTTCCTCCACCAACTAGATGTAAATAATGCATTTTTGCACGGTGACTTACATGAGGAGGTGTACATGAAGCTACCACAGGGATATCCTACCACTGATCCCTCGTTGGTTTGCAAACTAAATAAAAGCTTGTATGGGTTGAAGCAGGCCTCTCGTCAATGGTTTGCAAAACTAACTACCTGCCTCACCTCTTATGATTTTCATTAGTCAAAAGCTGGTCCTTCCCTTTTCATTAAGTCCTCTAATGAATATTTCATTGTCCTACTAGTCTATGTTGATGATGTCTTGCTTGCCAGCAATAATCTCAAGGAAATTCAGGTTCTAAAGAAATACTTGGATGATCAGTTCACAATCAAGGATTTGGGGGAACTTAAATATATTCTTGGACTGGAAGTGGCTAGATCACACCTTGGGATCAGTCTATGCCAACGAAAATATGCTTTAGATATATTGACAGATTTTGGCTTTTCTGGGTGCAAGCCCATTGCTTTTCCAATGGAATCTAATCTCATTCTAAGGGCAGAAAACTCTTCTCTTCTAGAGGATCCTTCCATCTATAGAAGACTCATTGGTCGCCTGATTTACCTGACCATTACTAGACCTGACCTTGCTTATTCGGTCCAGGTCCTCAGTCAATTTATGGCAAAACCTGCTCAATCACATTTGAATGCTGCCTATCGTGTTCTAAGATACATTAAAGCTACCCCTGGTCAAGGCTTATTCTTTCCCTCCAAATCAGATTTGCACCTCAAAGCCTACAGTGACAGTGACTGGGCTGGTTGCATTGACACTAGGCGCAGTGTTACAGGATTTGCAATCTTTCTTGGTGACTCTCTAGTTTCCTGGAAATCCAAGAAGCAAACCACTGTTAGCCGATCTTTTGCTGAGTATAGAGCACTAGCTTCTACAACATGTGAAATTCAATGGTTGATCTATCTCTTACAGGATCTGGCCATTAAGCATCCTCAACCTGCTCTCCTATACACTGACAGCAAATCAGCCCTCTGCATTGCTACTAATCCTGTCCAGCACGAGAGGACTAAACACATTCAGATAGACTGCCACTTGGTTCGTGAAAAACTTCACTCTGGTTTGATTAAAATCCTCCATGTCCCTTCTCAACATCAACTTGCAGATGTCTTAACAAAGCCACTTGGTTCTATCATGTTCCATCGTAACATCTCCAAGATGGGCATTCTAAACATCCATGCCCCTCTTGAGGGGGGGGTCTCACGATACAGAAACTCTTCCAGCTGCCAAGAAATCTGCTACCAAGGAATCTGATCTGTTGCAACCACCAAATGTCAGTTAATACCGTTAAGATGAATTAGTTAGAAGTTGTTATGTGATTAGTTGTAGTTAGGCAAGTCAGCTTGTATATATATACTTGTGTCTGTAATATGAAAATCAATTTTTTCCGGAATGAGAAAATCAGTTTTATCATTCTTCTCTCTCCTTCTAGCTAATTCAAGCTAGAATTAATTTTCATTTGATCTTGCTCAAGGATTTCACAAAGAAGCCGCTTGTTTCCATCTACACGCCTGAAGTAAGTGTTTATCAATTTCAAGAGGAAAATACAATTTTAGTACCAGTTTTTTGACCCATGTTGAATTAATTTTGTTGAAACAACGAATGAAAGAAACAATTCAGCTGGCTGTACCTGAGGACTTTCACTGATAAAATGAAGAGGATTTGGCATTTGTCGCAACACTGTTACGCATAGGGAAAAGTTGCACATTTTGCTGAAATTTTAAGCCAAACCGTTTAAATCCAATCCTTCAATTTTAGCATGCTAGCCAGTTCAAATATTGAGAATTTGGTAAAACATAGGGCTAGATTTTCCTTCAGAAATCGTTATTTTCCTTGAATTCGATATCACATATTTTTGGGCTTAAACAATGTGTAAACGGCATTAACTTTCTTTCATGTGGCATACCAGAACTTGATTCTCTTATTTTCTCTGTTAGTTTAGTATCATTTTCATTTTTAGAATGATATTTTTTATATGTTACAGAAGCATTTCTACCAACTAATCCCACTATGTAGGTGGACACACATCTTTCGAAGTAAGGTATAGAGACCCATTTAAAGACTAGTAACTCGTGTAGTGAAATTAATAGTCAATGTTGATCTATTGTTCGCATGTTGTATTTCAGGAAGTTGGATTGTAGTATTGATATGCTTGGAAAACTAGTCTTGACATGTTGTAATTCAGATTGTAGTATTGGTTGTCCTGGTGTTTCTTCTGCCACAATAGTCAATGTTGATCTATTGTTGACATGTATTTGAGGAAGTTGGATCCCTTCATCTGCTTTGATCTTCTTCCTTGTGTCTTTGGTTTTGTAGTATTGATTTGCTTGGAAAACTAACTTGAGTGTGATAATGGCATTTTCCTCTACAAATGTGATAATTTTACGTGAAGAAATTTTTTTACTTGAATTGATGATTTCCCATTTGTCGTTGTTTACCATCGCAATATGAAAGGGAATAATGTTGGAATATTTCATAGTTGTCGAAGCAAGTGGCACTCATTCGGAGAATGCACGAGAAAACGTCGTTGCCCATGGTGTCCACATGGATTTCAGAAATGTTTCGAGGTTGAGAAGCAAACAAGTAACAAAGGGTGATTATTCAACACTTGTAGTAATAACTGTGGGTTTTTCGACTGGGTAGATGAAGGACAAACAAGTGAAGAAGTTAGTACAGATAATGAAGTGATAAACGTTGCGGGAAATGAGGAAGTTGAAGATTTGTCAATCATGCTTGATACTCTAGCCCGAAGAACCGAGAAACGAGACGTCGAGGTGTCATTGCAAGTGACATTCCGCAAAGGAAAAGGATGTTTGGACTGGAATGGGAAACAGGACGGACCGGCTTGATTATTAGTTTTCATCATTACAAAATTCGCATAATATTTGTAATTTAAAGACTTGTGCGGCGTCACTATGTGTTTTGTATAAAACCTTCCAACAATTTTTGTCAAATGCATCTTAAGTTTCGTTGTTAGGTTCTGGATTACTTCTATACATTTTGCCTCCATCATACTGCTAACTGCCTTGTACTCTTTGATGGTGAATTTTTTTTTTCTAAAGATTGTAGTTCTGGTGCTTGACTCCTAGTAGTTGAATTAGAATCTAACAGCAAGACTCATTCTTCAGTTGTTTTCTGCTAGTCCTAGGAGATATAGGACGGATGCTAAGGCAGTGAACTGGTTTTGTCATGCGTTATTTCATTTTTTGTTTATATTTTATACAGTTAATTAGGTATTTTAATGTACTAATTTTAGGAGATTACTTGTGGGATTCTTCTGATTATCATGGCTGTTGGAAATTTTGCCAACAAGGTACAGACACAAATGGGAAAGTCTAGTGATAAAGTGAAAATTAAGAGGGGTGGAAGCAGGCAAGGACTAAACCAAGGATCTTAATAGTAAGAGTTCGCGACGTGGTACAAGCTATTATTTATTGAGGATGTGATAACGTAAGGATATAACATCATAAGCATAATTTATTAAATTGGCATTTTAACCTTTTATGCATAGTGAATTGTATAGTGGACATGGTGCTATTCTTTGATGCTTTCAGGATGATTTATTTTCAACACAAAATAAAATGGGTTTAGATACTATTATGGATGCAACAAAATGCTTGCACTATATGAAGACAAATATAGCCAATTTATAAGTGCTCCAAAAGTGTAAAACCTGTCACAAAACTGCTTAACCAAGACATGCCATAAAATCCACCAGGTACTACCCTAAGCCCTAAAACATGTCACGATATAATAACAAATACATACAAGACTTATGTTTTTTCATGAGTTGGAGTTGGCTAGCAAAACCACTTGTACATACATTTAATGTTCTTCATTTTGGCCATCAAAACCACTTGTACGGCCCACTAAACCTTGAACATCCGTTAACCCATTTGTCGCAGTTGAAGCCTTCCACACATTCATGAGGTCGGACCATCTTGTGGTGGAATGTGTGCATAGTAGTACGGAAACGGATGACCTGTCAAACAATACAAAAATTAGTATATGTAGTTGAAGAGTACGGAAATGTAATGAATTATCCTCATCGTCACCTTGCGGATTGAATGTGACACTTGTTGACAGCGGTGGGGTTATAGTAGACGTTGGCAAGTGTGGCGTGAATGCATTACTTTCGGTATTGCCCCGCATAAAAAAGAACTTCAGTAACACAGAGCACAATAAATGTTAATTTAATGAAGGCACTCACCAACAACGGCTGTGGATAAGAGAAGTGAATGTGCGGGGAATTATGTTCCTGTGAAGCCACAAAGGTAGGTCCAGCCATGTCACTATTTCCGTGCCTCGCTCGCGGTCTCTTTCCTTTGTGTGATGTCGAACTTGCCTACATGTACAACGAAATTACATTAGAATACAAATTTAGGATTACCGAATCATAGAGACACGAATACAAGAACAAACCCCCGATTTCTTTGACGTTAACTCCAATGGACTTTTCCGCCGAAGCCTTCGGGGTGCACCCTTTTTCTTTACCACATTCGGATCTCGTATGATCTCGTCCGCAGAAGTCTACGAAGGAGGACACTGAGCGGATAAATGCGCTGTTTGCAATGAAACGATATTCCTTCCAGAATAAGATTTTGTTGACTTCATCTCTTTCGCTTGCAATTTTATCAAGTCCAATATCGCACGTGTCCGATTCGTCATCTACAGCAAGGTCAGCCACTCTGCAAAAGCATGGACCATACTGTCGTACCTTAACTGTCCAGGAACATTGACAAGACCAGCATAATTCACCACAACCCTCATGTAAGCTGTACTGACATCTCTTCTCCATCTTCGCAGGGTATAATGTTTAGGCAACTGTGCGACAGCGTTACGAATTAATACTGCAATCGTATGTCTGCAAATAATACCACAAAACTCGAACAAGTGGCAGCTACATATAAACTCGGACGTCTGTCTCTGAAACGAGACAAAAAAGATTTCTTCTTCCGCTGCTCTTGATAAAGGACATCCTCATGTACTTCATATGTGGTTCCAGAAGATCCCTCTGACACAGGTATGAGGTCACAATAGACCTTCCCCTTGAACTTTTCTTGAATCTTCCTGAATTTCAATATGCTATAGATTAACTGAAAATGCTTTTCAATGTCATAATTCGTAGCACATGGTACAATCTGCGAATACGACCTGAAATCCTAGAACTCCTTTTCAACCTTACTTCTTAGTGCTCTTTCATATTGCTCCACAAACTGCTTCAGTAATGTCTTTGAATGGACATAACCATCGAAGAACGCATTCATACTCTCACTACGTTGCATTGTGGACATCCCTGTCCAGAAAGTCGTTTTCAAAAAGGAAGGAACCCATCGACTTCTATTAACATACAACCCCGACAACCATTCATTATCTGTCAACTCATACGTCTGTATCATCTCTTTCCAACATGCCTCAAATTCTTCGATATTTTGTGAATTACACACCAGGTGATGTATAGCTGAAAATATGGAAGCTTTATCAACATGGTAGCCAAACTTCTCCGACAACTTCTTCAAAATGTGCCACAAACACCACCTGTGTTTTGTATCTGGGAAAACGATCTCAATAGCATTCTGCATGGCTCTATCCTAATCGGTAATTATTCCATGCGGAGCTTTACCGCGCATGCACTCGAGCCACGTCCTAAACAGCCATACAAAGGTATTTGTATTCTCGTTCGATAACAACCCACAACCAAATAATGTTGATTGACTGTGATGATTCACACCAACAAAAGGTGCGAATGGCATGCCATATTTGTTAATGAGATAAGTTGTGTCGAATGTGAAGACGTCGCCAAACTCCATGTATGCCTGCCTATACCTACTATCAGACCAGGAGACATTTTTCAGGCGAGACTCATCGCCTATATCCATACTGAAGTAAAAACCATTGTATTGTACCTGAATTTTTGAAAAATAACATGTATTGCTGCCACATCTCCTTCTCCCAGTCGCAATCGCCTCACTTGTTCAATATAATTTCTACAGTCTTTTTCCAGATACCTCATATTCTCATATCCCCCAGCTTCAAAAACTGCAGAGTTAAAACTTTTGTGTAACGGAATTCCTGCCAAGTCATTCGCTTCAAGTCTTCGTTTCACATTTACATTCAACTCTCTGTTGCATCGATATAACCTTGACTTGGAAGGGCTGGTTCTATGATTATGGTCAAGGTGGATTGTGTTAATTTTTCACATACCGTGACTATCTGAAGAAGCAGATATCCGTGCTTTACAATCTGTCCGACTGAGTGGTTGTGGATTTAAAGAACCTCTTGCATTGCTCGTTCTTCAGCCCTCACAACTACATGTCAAGGTCAAATATTTCAATTGTCCATTGTCTCCCTTTTTTGAGTTTCTTTTCCGAATTGGAAAACTAACATCATAGGCATATCTCTTGTAGAAGTCAAGCAATTCATCCTCACCATTGAAAATCATACCCACCTCAGGCACAATTAGCCCATTGTGTCCTAATGTTTCTTCTTCCACCCGGTTGGTATTCTCTGCCACATTATCATTATCGAACTCCGAAAAAGTTTCATCATTCACATGTTCCATAATTTCCCACACTGCAAGCAAATAAGCAATAATGTATGTCAACACATATACCAATTACCTGATCAAATAAGCAATAATGTATGTCAACACATATACATTGTATTATCATTTCTTGGAATAATCCTGCACGCAATTTGGTTGTAAAATAACTGGAATACCATTTTCCCATAATTTAATACTAAAAATTAGACTTGATTTTGAGACAATATATAAAGCATTGGTCCCATATTATCAATCAAATTAAGACTGCCCCATACCAGAAGGCTCAGAATGATGTTTAATTTACATATTATATTATTCTAGTACAAAATGTAATACTGTCCGACATTTGCATTTTTTAAAATTGATCTGTTTGGCAAGATGAGTTACGATATTACAGAAAAAGGGAAGTTAAAATCTCATAGGTTAATATAACAAAAGTTTTTTTATTTACTACATTACAAAACTCTACAGCATCAGTGTGTCATGATGGTGAACTGATAATTCTTTGTTTTTAATGGCATCCTCATTACATGAAAACAGAGAACATAAATTGCTTCCTGACGGTTTTCTGCAATATCATTTTCACACGGTATTCTGCTATGTTAGTTTATATATTTAATGGATTAATTATGATTAAGATTGTGTACATCAAAAATATTCCGCCATTCCTTGGCAATTTTTCAGTTATTTCCCAATCTGGGTAGCTTTAATCTTCTTATTGTGTTGTCTTCACTTCGGTTTAGGAACTGATGCATCATATAGGACTTTATCTGGCAAAAGGTAGAGGAGCCAAGGTGGTTTTTGAAGTCTCCTTCAAACAACAAATTTTTACGACCTCATTGCACTTCCCCAAAAAATGAGAGTTTAACTCACCTCTCCGGAAGATTGAAGACGTCGTCGAAAGTTGTGTTCTGCAACTGGACAGTGATAGAAAAATTGCCCGTTCCACTTGCGGAGCCTCAAAATCCCAACTCCTACTCTTTACATCATCCTCCTTAACAGAGCGCCATTGGATTATGTTTGTAGTTCGATTGGAGGTGCACCATGAGCATTCAAGGAACAGAGCTCACGTGGGGACCGACTGACGGAGGGGGGGAAAAATTGGGGTCAGACCTCTTTATTCAGCTTCACGTGGCTTTGTTTTTGTTTCACGTGGTTTTGCAAACTTTTTAATACACGTCAGCGTTTTCAAAATCTTTTGTAAAGGATCTGTGAAACTCCATCGGTACAGCCAACTTAATTGAAAAAAAATGGAGCCATATGTGACTTTTGTTCTCCCAAAAGTACACATCAAATATGTGTCATATTTCCGTGAAATACGACCCTTTTTTACTCGTAGCTCATGTCCATAGTACTCTATGAGTTGTAACACCTCGTCGATTTGTATAAGAAATCTATGATTTGTTTTCTCACGGCTGCTAGGATAATTTTGCACCTTCAGTCGGGTAAACCTTATCTTCGTCACGCATATGTGGAAATTGGGGAAGAATGTGACCACATGATGTGGCATGTATTAGTAGTTACTATAGATATGATTCTTAGATGATTAAAATGTAACATGTGAAATGTGTTTATATTTGTGATTGTATTTGTGTCCGTATTTATACGAATTGCGAAAATTATATTGCTTGACAAATTTTTCTATTATGTTTCCTTTTGATCTTCATATTATTCATTTTTTTTTTTTTTATATCAATGGGTTTTTTTCCTTAAATTTTTTTTCTATTGTATGGATGCAACATAGTAGTAATATTGTTCCACGATAATGGCATATTCAACGAATTCATTGACAATATAATTGCCTTTGTCGGGTAAGGATTAAAATTCAAACTTTAATACAAATCAAAATTAATAATTAATTTTGATTTGTTATTTCATGATAATCACAACTTTTCAACCATCAATTTCATCAATTTTCATCAAAATCAACTAAAATTCTAATTTTAATCCCCACCCATCAGAGACAATATCAGAATTAGGTTGGGTTCTACATAAGTAACAGTAACATTGAAGTGAGACCCTGCCTCCAGTTTGAATATTGAGTAACAATAATGACCTTTCAAGATACCCTTTATACATCGATATTGTGCCCGTAGAAAATGGAAATTCTCGTACAAGGTTTTTATTTTATTATTATTATTATTTTTATTATTATTTTTTTTTTTTTTTTTTTTGTATTTTTTGTTTTTGTTTTGTAGAGTCGACGAGCAATAATTAGATAAAAGAATCAACTGGAGAAATATATTCATTGCAAGATATAGCTGCTGACATATGTCGTGCCATGAAAATTGTAGAATAACACATTTATGATCCAACGGTCACCGTGATATCACATGATGGTACAAAAGAAGTATTAGACATGAAGGTCTTTTCCAACGAAAATGTTCTAAAAACAAATGTGGCATTTTATGCCATACAAAACTAATTCGAGTTTAGGAGTTGTGTAAGTATGAATATATATTTCCATGTTCAGAAAATGAATGCAAATAGTCATTTAGGGCTTCAAGATTGGGCAAAACAAACATGTTCAAAATTAGGGAGATGGGCTCGCTCACATGTGTATGAAGTTTCATCGTGTCTCGTTTCATAAGATATAAGTATATATTATTGCAAATCATATATTCTCTAAATGACCTAATATGGAGTGACTATTAATTACTATAAACCTTGGAGATCTTGTAAGCATACTTTGTAGACAGTTTCCGGTGATCCAACCAAGTCTTTTAAGAGACTACAAACATACTTAAATATACTACAAGAGACAAACCCTAGGATAGTGACGAGAATTGAGACAAATGGTCACAACATAGTCAAGTATTGCTTCATGATTTTAGGAACATCGATTCATGGTTGGAGACATTGTAGGCCTGTTATTGTGATCGACGATGTGTAACTCAATGGACATTATGGAGGTACATTATTCACAATATGTAGACGGGACGTAAACAACAATATATTGGTACTAGCTTTTGGGATTATTAATAGCTGGACGTCATCAATGATGATATCAAGAAATTTTGCTTTTGAATGCATTGAACAAGGTGCATATCATTGCATCGTTGGTGCAAATCAATTTTGCCATTAATTTTTGATAGACTAAATTGATTATAGTGACTCATAGAGTAACTATTTATAAAGTTTAAAGAAGATAAAAAAAATATATATATTAACATTTTAAATTCTAATAATTATTTTACGACCATACATATAAGTTTACAAATCAAGCTTTTAACTTGAGACACTATAGATGCACCATATGTGCACTAAAGTTATGTACAAGTTTGAAAGGAACTTTCAACTTTGAAAGTGAAGCACAAATTTTGCACTTTCTCAACTTGCATCGTTATCCACAAATACGAACACCAAACAAGGAAACAGAATTAAAGCATTGAATTGGACCCCACTGAAATGTTTGGTGACTTTTAGAAAAAGTGAGGATAAGATGTAGCCGATTTTAAAGAATAGGAAAAATATAGATCCTCGACCTATTGGAAGTGTAGAAAATAGGTCCCAACTATTATTTAGGAAAAATCAGACCTCGAACATTCATTTTTGTAAAGATGGGTTATATTACCACCATAATAAGTGTTTGATAAACCTCAATTTTCATTTTTCTTAAATAATCATGAGTAAAATGACATAAATAGCCTATATATTATTGGCTCATTTATTTATTCATTTCATCACCATCATTTATACATTACTGAAAAAATATAGCTCATAAATTTTATTCTATGTTAATAAAATATTAGACAAGTTGTTGGAAGAATATGTAATTGGAAATAAGTTGAAGGAATTACTCTAGTTTGTACTGCTCAAATGAGATATGTTCTCTTTTGAAAAAAAATATTACCATCTCTATCTCAAACAACATTTTAAAATTATTCTCCCTATTTCCGTGTAGTTTTGGACACTTGGACTTTTAAGTAGTCATGGTGTACATCTAAAGCCATATTGTGATTGAAACATCTAGTGCCTGTTTGGAACCGATTAAACTAGAATTAAAAGGAAAAATATGACTGTGAGTTACAATAAAATATCACTTGTTTATTCATGGAATCTTACTCCTTTCAGAAAAATACTATACCCACTAGTCATTGTCTAGAACAATTGTCGACAATGCCATGAATTCATTTCTTATTTTTAGGATTTTGCTTAGTGCGCAGGAGGGGTTTTACAAAACCCCTCGAGAGAACACACACAATAGGTGGGGCCCCACATGTGGGACGCACCTCATAAAAATTCAAAAAAAATAAATAAATAAAAAAACAAAAAATCTCTCCTCCCCTCATTGTGTGTGTTCTAGAAGCAAAATCTTATTTGAAAGTCATGTACTGTAAAATAGAAAGATGGCACATTAGCTTTATCTTTTACATGTGTGGGGCTCATGAGTTGACACAAAATTTCTTCCAAAAATTGCTTCCACACAAGGACCTAATATGTAGAGATCAAGTTATCTTAGAGTATCGAGTTTTTTTTTTTTTTTAGATACTTATTTTCACTACTGCCTCAATATATTAATTAAATAAGATTGATCAAGTAGTTTCTCCTAATCAGTTGAGGTGATTTAAAGCCCAGATGGTTTGGCCATATGGTAATTGATTTCTTAAGATTTTATGTTCGCGGAAACTGTATTTTATTAAAGGGGAATTTACAAAAATGTCACAAAAAATGAAAGTTCCAAAAATTTTGTCATTTTCACTTTTTGTAAGCAAAAATGTCACATTTTTTGGGTGCAAAGTCCAAATTACCCTTAATGACACATTTCTAGTAGCATTAAATGCTTGATTTGAAGGAAAAGCATTGACTTGATGTGATCATTTAATTTCTATATAGAAAACATGGAGAAATGTATTTTTATTGATTAATATGAATTTTTGTTAATAAAAAATCACCAAAAAATTTTGAAAACATAACATAAACAAGAAACCTTACCTTTTCTCCATCTTTTTCATTTTCATTGATCAAGAAGACATTTGTGTTACATTTTTCATCCATTTTGAGAGGTTAACAATTACAAATTATTTATATTTTACTTTTATAATTTTTTATTTGTACATGTTAAATACAACATGGGCATATTTTTTTGAAATTTTTGAAAGCATTATACATTCATTTGTTTGGTTTTGGAATTCCTCACAAAATGTCATTATCACCATTAAAGTTTTAAGTAATTTCTTCCATTACCACCATTAAGGTCTCTTTAATGACAAGGCCCAAATTGCATTTACATTTTATCATTTTGTAGTTGAATAATAATGACCACACTTAATGCGATGTGTTGAAGAAGCCTGAGAAACCCACTGCCGTCTGCTTTCCGACATTCTCGACAGTTTAACTGTCGAGTTCGACATTTACAAACCGTCGGGTTAGACGTTTGAGATGTCGAACCCCACATTTACAAACTGTCGGGTTATACAATTTTACTTTCAATTCGGACACTTCAAAACTATGGAAACTGGATTTACGTATTATGCAGTGTCACTTTCATGCTATTAAATGCCAACATATTGATTCTGAATTCTTATCGTTGCAATCCCAACATTTCAGGTATGAGTAATCATTTGAAATTCATCGTGTTACATGGGGGGAAATTTGTTCATGCGGATGACGAATGGAAGTGGAGAGGGGACAAAACCACTTCCATTCTGGTGCCGACAAGTATTACCGTAGCCGAACTTTTGTTAAGGTTGAAGGACAAACTTGGTATTCTTGATCCCCACATTCAAATTGAATTGAAGTTCAAAGTCCCTAACTTGAATACATCTCTGGCCGAAATACCCGACGATGAAGACTTAAATTTGTGGTAAAAGTGATTGTCAAATGTAATCCCGAAAATGTTCCTACCTATGCAATGTACATTCTGAACTTATGTTATTAATTTGTTGTTATTATCATATGCCAATAAAAAATTGGTCGTTATGTTTTGCAAGCGAAGTACCGATCATTACGGTTCCATTAGCACAAACATGATGTATACGTTATTTTCATTATAAACTTAACTGATCATTATGATTCCATTAGTTTTGACTGACAGTTTGTCGAAATGAAAATTTGATTTTCATGAAACGACAATTCACAAGCGAAACACCAACATTACATCCCGACAGTTCATATGTCGTTCCCGACAGATGGGTTCTGTAATTCTCGACAATTGGGAACAATAACGGCTTTCAAAAATACGCTATAGCGGTTACCCATTATGGACATGCTATTGTTGCACGTATGCAGATGACGTGACCAAAATCATCCCTACCACAACATACTATACATAATTTCCTACAAAAGGGCCCTTTATTGTACACTTGCATTGCTATCGACATTTTAAACTTCTCCCCCACTTTCTCCATCAGAATCGTCACAATTATTTTTGGATGTGGAAGATGAGCCAGCCACTCATCCTAGTCGGACAGTGATTCGATCAGATCCCTGACCTTGAAAACTTAATCGAGCACGCTGTTCGGTGACTTAGATTCTGCACTTGACACTTCGTCGAACTCGGCACCATGGTGCTCAACGCTTACCTCCTCATCATCCGAGGATAAAACGATGGGAAATTTAGTGGCGAACCCAGTATTGGCGGATGCATATTGAGGTCAAATGGTTTGTTGCTGGAGGTGGATGAACCTATTATCTCGTACTACTATCTGTTTCAATATGGGAGTCTCACAAGAGCTTATCTAGTCTTTCAAGGGTTGGATTATGCCTTCAGCCACAAAGTGTATTTATATTGGTCAAACATTCACTATCATTTTCTCATTCGCGTTTTCAAGGAGAAACTTATAAAATGCATTAATTTCAATTTCTCCAAAAACGAGAAACTTATAATCTTTATAATTTCCATTTATAAACTACAATTCGGATATTGGTCAAACTTATAATTTTCATTTTGTTGAAAGCGAGAAACTTATAAAATGCACCAATTTTCATTTTTTGAATAGATACCAGTTTTAATCTTTAGGTCGAATGAGTTCAAAAAGTAAGAAACTTACAAAGTGCGTCAAAAATAGTTTCCGTACCAACATTTTCCGTACTAAATTCACACAGTTTCTTTGACAGTAAATACCACTTGAACATAACCAACATTTCCCAAAAAATAAATATACAATAATATAAAACAAAATGTTCCTCCGTGAATTCTCCGCAGTCACCTGAAGTAAAACATTGTCAACATCGTTCTTTCTTTGACATGGACCTCGATTGGTTCCTCCTTCCATTACAACAAAAACCTGTCGACCAACACTTTGATGCTTGTTCAGGTCATGAGAATGAATCTATACATAGGCCGTCACACATCAGTAAAATGAGTATTCTGAGACAAAACACGTAAAAGCAAGGTGAAGAAATGTAATACCGTTCAGGTCCATGCTATCTTTATCGATCACCTCATAAAATAACAAAACGTTTGATATAATTTCAGAAAGGTGTGTAGAGTTTGTAATTCAATCCATTTGCATTATAAATTGTATCGGAGTAGAGTTTTATTGCATCTAGTACAAGCTCAATAAGTGCAATCATACACCAGGTTTCAAATTTCATGGCATTTAAGTTTTTGAATGCAATTGTATTGCCGAGGTTGCCAAAACAAAAAAGAATTGCTCACTTATTTTTTCCATTTCTTTGCAATTTCCCTCATGTACGGAATCCTAGTAGATGGTGCAGGACGTCGTAGGCGTCCAAATCACATCATCTTTGAGATAGGTGGCGTATCCCCGAGCACGACTGTGGTGGCCTCCACTGGCATTTCACTCGCACCGCCTACAAAATATTGCAGAGGGCCCTAAACATTTAACCGGAATTTGTACCACTAATCGTAATTAATCAGATCAAAATTTTCCCACAAGAAACTTACGTCCCCTTCCGCCATGCCGCTAGCGGAAGCAATTGAGTCTTGCTCAACATTCCCATACCAGCGTAGGGAACTTCCTTGTCGTCACCGTCCCCCGAACCAACACAAGCTTCCTTGTCATCACTGTCTCCGGAATAAGAGGCTCGAAATCCATTTCTGCAAAGACAAAACAAGAAATGAATGCGTCAGACCATAATATAATATTTCTAGCCGCATATAGACCAAAAACCACAAGTATGCTGTGAAGTGTCTATCAAGAGTTCCACCCGAATACAACGAGTACCACACACAACAAGTGGATTGCAAGTGAAAGCAAGATTATGACACACGTAACATAAACATTGAAACGAAAGATATGTCAAGTGTTAATCAAGATTTCCACCAAATGCATACAACGAGTATCACCCATATTACTTCAAGTCACCCTTTACGAATTTGCTTCTGTAAGATCGAAATTAATGCGAAACACACTGAGCTAGGGTAAGGATTGAACTGTCGTTCCCGACATTTAGCCTCGTTAATTCTCGACAGATGAACTTGTCAATAGATAAAAATGTCGAGAACGAAACATTAAATCCACAAGTATGCTATCAAGTGTCTATCAAGAGTTATGGTATTTCCTCTCTAGTTTTCCAGCTGACCTAGTTAATCTCCTTCTTCATTTCAGAAGGGGGGAAAAAGAAGAAAACTGAAAATAAACAAAAGCCCAATTGTAAACTTGTAATATTCACATTTTTAATAGTTATATTAAAATACTATGTATAGTGAAGAGACGTTTATTCTTACTCATAGTTAATCTTCTACCATTAACTAATAGGGGCTTGATCATTGTTTGTTGATTAAGAAGTGCAAGAAGTCCATTTACATTACAGCCATCCCATTGCACACCAAAAATTGTGAGTTCACAAGGATACTTTGCTAGACTTCATGATATCAGTTATAAAAAAGCAAAGATAAAAATTACAATGAACTTGCAATCAATCCAACATTTCTATCTTTCCACCATCAACAGAAAAAATTCCATAAATCAAGATAATCTCTTTTCGAATCACAACATTTTTTCTTTAAGGGAACACGAAAATATTCAAATCAAGTCAAAAAAAAAAAAAAAGAAACATACCAAAAAATAGATATTGATCTTCAACAATTCTCCTAAGCTTAAGTGGACTCCTTATAATTTCAATAAAATGTACATAGGGTTAGGGTTTCAACATTGCTGCCAGAGTAAACCGTGAACTTTTTAGACCAACAAACCTGGACAAAAATGGACATTTTGGCAATCACGAACGATCTTGAGCGAGAGAGGAAATTGAGAGTTGTTTAGGTTTAGGGCTTTAGTTGCTATATAAATGAATATTTTTACCTTTTTATTTTTCATATTTTTATTTTTATTTTTTCTTGTAAGTAGTGAGATGGGAGCTTTTGATGTGATGCAATTAATTTTTTGTACTATTCTTTCATCTAATCAAATCAATTTTAATTAAGGACATCCAAGGTATTTCAATTTTTTTTGAGGGCCATAAAAGTCATAAAGTAATAGTTTGGTCAAAACTATTAAAATGTGACATTTTTGTAAATGCAAACCCAAAAAATGACATCCAGTGTAATTTCCACTTTATTAAAATATTTGCATTTTCTATAAATCAACTTTTTTTTCTTTTTTCAAAAAAAAATGATAAAAAGGGTAGCATTATTCATTGAAATAAAAATGCTATAAAAACATAAGGTTGAAAACTTTGGCCCATCAAAAGGTTGAGGTCATAAATAGTACATTTCCAATAAGTTGGAGATCTCGACTGTAATTTTTCAAATGAATAACAGAAATTTGGGGATTGCTTATGAAATATACTATATTTTCATTAATACGATTACAATTTAAAAAAAAAAACCTACCGACAACCAAACTTTCCTCGTATGACATAAAGTAACTGGCATTTTCTTAAATGGGCTGAAGAATTGGAAATCATTTAATCGCCTCCTGCCATCCGAGGAACTCAAATTAAAATGGAAACCAACTTCATAGTGTCTAATCAACGAAATTAGTTATCTTAGTGTTTTCCCAGATTGTAAAATTACAAATTAATTTATACTACAACATTCGTCACAACCAATTGTTTAAATATGTTCAGTTTTTACTGATAAAAACATATTTCTCCTGGACTGTGTTATTCTCTTTGAAATTAATCTAATTTCGAATTTATTTTTGTTCTTCTTTTGAACTGAAATTACACAATTATTGCAAAATATGAATGTCAAATGATTATTCATATTTCACTTTTTGTACTTAACAAATTTGTGATGATTTTGATGACAACATTATCCCGTCTTATGCTAACTGTTGTTCTTTATGTGCACATTACACATTTTCCCCTTGTCGGTCATCATTTTTACTTTGACTTTTATTCGCCTGCTCATATTTCATTTCATCACGCATCAATCTTACAAACTAGTTCCCCTAATTTGAATCTTTTTCGTAATTTAGCCCCCGTTTGATTCTCATTCTTTGGCCATGAAAATGAATAATGTGACCGTTATCCATCGCATCAAGTCATTATATTTGACTTTCTATGTCTTGTGTGAGTCCCAACTGTAACTGTTATATATTTTATTCTTATTTTTACAAAAATAGGTACCAAACGGGCTTTAATTTATTCTCTGTGTGTAATATCATGCGACATCAAACTTTTGTGATTTTCGAAAATGACAAATAAAAAAAAATCCCAATAGTCTTCTCATTTAGATGAACATATATTATTTATAACAAAGCCAAATTTCATGAAGCTACAATAGTGGTTTCGCTCTACCTTCAATAAATTTGCAATGTCAATAACAAATCGATATGTAACATCAGATTTCGCAAGGTGATCCATCGTAATATTGATATAATCAATGGGAATGATCTCCACCTCGTAATATGTTGTGATAACTGTAATTAAACTAAAGTGGTCATATAATCTTATAACGAAATTTATGTAGTTTAGTGAATGAGACGTCAAAATTCACAACTATATCTTTTCAGAAGAAAAAAGTTTTTCACAACTATACGATAGCTTTTAATGAACTAAAGTTGAAATATGAAGTCATTGACTTCAAAAAGGAACCAATTTAGCAACCTCCTTTCAAGTACTGGAGGCGAGAGGGTCTAAGGAAGTTCCCTTATTTCTTTTCTCAAAAGCAGTATTATGGATTTTAAGTAAAAAGCATGTGAGGTTGAAAGTGTGATTCCTAAGGGCATCTAGTTGCCTTCTTCCTACTTGCATTAGAGGAGTCTTACAAATGGCTGGAAGTAAGAAATTAGGAAGATTGAAAGCTAGCAAGTGAGAGAGGTTTTTTCTAGTCGCAATTGCTTAAGTGACTCATTTTCCTAGTGTGAGTTCAAAACCTGTGATTGTGGCAAAACAAGATTTTAAAAGCTTTACTTATGGGTAAAAGTTAATTGCATCGGGATATAATGTTACCACAATGCACAAACTCCCTAAGCCCGAGCCAACTATTGTACCTGCAGATTCTTTATCAAACTGTGGCATACAATGCCTTCAACTACACATCTGTGATGGTTAGCCCTCAACACCTCAACAAAGCTACACAAACAGCAAAAATGAACTCAACAGCCAGGTGAAAATTGTAGTAAAACAACAGTATAAAGTTGGCTTTGATTAAAATGAAAGAAAAAGAAAAGGAGACAGAGATGGGAAATAAGAGAGAAAAGAGAAGATTTGGAGAGATAGCTTCCGATTACACATCCATCGATGTCCCTTTTCCTCTATTACAGCTGTTATGCTAAATTAGATGTAGAAAGCGTGAGTGCAAGGATAAAACGTGTTTAGTCATCACAATTTTGGAAATAAAACAAAACGACACCGTTTCTTCAAATTTGAATTTTCAGCTATGGTGGTTGGTAATCTTCTCCCTTCTGTAACTTGGGTATGCTTCTCTTCTTCTTTTGTTGCCACTTCCAACGGTTGTCTTCTTTTCCCTTGTAACATCCCTCCCCCTAAGACCAACCTTGTCCCCAAGGTTCAGATGATTGAAGTGTATCACTCACTTGTTCTGGTATTTCAAGAACAAGTATTTCTTTCTCGCCAATTTTCTTCTTCGACAAGGACACATGGAAAAAAGGGTGAATATGAGCTCCAGCAAGTAATTCCAATTTATATGCAACCCTTCCAAGCTTCTGAATCACTTTATAGGGTCCATAGTATTTTGCCGCTAATTTCTTGTTAGCTTGCCTGATCACAGAGTGCTAAGCAAAAGGGTGTAGTTTAAGGTACACCCAATCTCCTAACTGAAATTCTCTTTCGGTTCTATGTTTATCCGTATATAACTTCATTCTAGCTTTGGCTTGTGCCAAATTTTCTTTGAAGATTTGGTCCATTTTATGCCTTTCTTACAATAATTCATTCACTACTGCCACATTGATCTGTTGGTATGGGCCTAATGCCAACTGAGGAGGTTTGATGCCATAGAGGGCCTCGAACGGAGTCATTTTAATAGATGTGTGAAGGGTGGTATTGTACCACCTCTCAGCCATACTTATCCACTTACTCCACTGCTTGGGATACTCGTGAACCATACACCTAAGATACATTTCCAAACACTGATTTAATCTTTCTGTCTGGCCATCGATTTGAGGATGATAGGCGGAGCTCAACTGCAATTTGGTTCCCAAGTGTTTGAATAGTTCGTGCCAAAATAAACTTGTAAAAACCTTGTCCCTATCTGAAATGATGCTTTGTGGCATACCATGGAGTTTATAGATATTGTCTAGGATTAACTTGGCAATAGTTGCAGCTGAGAAAGGGTGTGACAGAGTTAGGAAGTGACCATATTTCGTGAATCTGTCTACCACAACCAATATGGCATTCTTGGCCCCAGAGTTGGGTAATCCTTCAATAAAGTCCATAGATATGTGACTCCAAGCGTACTACGATTCAGGTAATGGTTGCAACAAACTAGGATATGCAACATGCTCTCCTTTACACCTTTGGCAAGTGTCACATTCCATGACCTCTTGTTTGATTTCTCTCACCATTCCAGGCTAAAAGAAGTGAGACTTAGCCCTATGAATACTGGCTTGAACTCCAGAGTATCCCCCTTCCTGGGATGAGTGAATGGCCCCAATTAATTTCTGTCTCATCCCTGCACTAGAGCTAATATAGATTTTGGATTTGTACTTAAGCAAACCATTCTTGTAAGTATAGTCTGGTTCTGACTTTTCATCAAGAAGTAATGCAGTGATCTTGCTCCCAGCTTCCTTATCCTCCTGGTAATTGGCAATTACCTCCTGAATCCAAGCTGGGGTCATGGTGGTTATGATCAAACATTCAGTATCCTCAGGGCTTACCTTCTTAGACAGAGCATCTGCCACTTTATTAACTAACCCCTTCTTATATTGAATTTCATAGCTAAGTCACAATAGTTTGGTTAGCCATTTCTACTGCAATGGAGTTGTAATCCTTTGTTCCAATAAGTAATTGAGAGATTGGTGGTCCGTTTTTATTATGAAATGATGTCCTTCCAGGTAGTGCCTCCACTTTACTACTGTTGTCACTAGTGCTAGTAGTTCCTTCTCATATATGGATAATCCCAAAAATCTATTGTTGATCCCTTTACTCAAGTAGGGTATTGGCCTTTTATTCTGCAATAAAACAGCCCCCAATCCACCGTGGCATGCATCAGTTTCAATCACAAAAGGAATAGTAAAATCTGGGAAAGCCAATACAAGTATAGTACACATAGCAAGTTTTAATTCGTGGAAGGCCATATCAGCTGCTTCGTCCCCACAGAAACTTATCCTTCTTCAACAGATCTGTTAGTGGTCTGGCCATTGCCCCATATCCCCTTACAAACTTTCTATAATAACCAGTGAGTCCTAAAAAACCCCTCAATTGTTTAACATTTACAGGTATAGGCCATTCTTGCATAGCAGTAATCTTGGAAGGATTTGCAGACACCCCTTCAGCTGTGATAATATGCCATAAATACTCCATCTTGGATTGCCCAAATGAACACTTACTCCTTTTAGCATAAAGTTGGTGTTTCCTTAGTAATTTTAAAACCTCACTTACCTACTTGTAGTAGGTTTCTAAGTCCTTGCTATAAATCAATATGTCATCAAAGAAGACCAAAACATATTTCGTAAGTTGTTCTCTGAAAACTTCATTCATCAGGCATTGGAATGTGGCAGGAGCATTTGTGAGCCCAAAGGGCATTACCTTGAATTCATAGAGCCCTTCATGTGTTTTAAAAGCTGTTTTATGGATGTCTTTCTCAGCTATCCTAATTTGGTGGTACCCTGATCTCAAGTCTATCTTGGTAAACCACTTTGCTCCTTTTAATTCATCTAGTAGCTCATCAATTAAGGGCACATGATACTTATCTTTGATGCTCAAGTTGTTTAGCTGCCTATAGTCTGCACAAAACCTCCAAGTGTCATCCTTCTTCTTGACTAGTAAGACAGGGGATGCATAAGAACTAGTACTTGGTTGAATTATTCCACTCCCTTTCATCTCTTTAACCAACCTTTCAATCTCTACTTTTTGTATGTAGAGGCACCTATATGGCCTCAGTTTGAAGGGTTGTGCTCCCTCCTTAGTTGATATGTGGTGATCATTGAACCTGGGTGGAGGTAAGACTTTTGGCTCAGAGAAAACTATTTGGAATTCATCCACCACTGCCTGAATTTTAGTTGGTACTATTTCTGGCTCCTTGTCAACACTAATGTCAATTTGTGCTATCACTCTATAAGTTTGACTCCTGAACTAGTTTCTTTCCTCCTCTTCTGTCATCATATGACATTCCTCTTTAATAGCCTCATTACTCAGTTCCAGTTTGGTATCACCATGAGTGAATATTATACTTCCTTTGCAGAAATCAAAGAGCACAGGGTTGAACTGACTTAAGCAATCAACTCCAAGAACCATATCACTACCTCCCAATTTGAGGACCTTCAACTGATATTGAAATTCTAAACCCTACATTTTCCAGGTCAATGGATTGCAGATGGCATTACTCACTAATTTTTTCCCACCTGCTACTGTCACAGTCACTAGGCTAACTGATTGCATTCTACAATTGAGGCTCCTGGCTAAGTGTTCATCAATGAAATAGTGGGTACTTCCACTGTCAATGAGGATGGAGACCCTCCTATTCTTGATGCTCCCTAGAAGTCTAATGGCTCTAGTTCTATAGTTGCCCATTAAGGCATGGATTGAAATCTCTATCACTTCCCTTAATTCTTCCTCTACTTTTTGTTCTTCCTCTCCTCCAGGTAATCTTCCTCTTTCCTTTGTTTCTTCTCATCTACAAGTATGAAGTTCAACATTCTATTCTTGCATATATGCTCACGTGTATACTTCTCATCACACTTGTAGCACAACCCCAGTTCTCTCTTGGTTTGAAATTAGATGGTGTAATAGCTTTGAACTTCAGGGGGTTGGTTGAGTTTCTTGTGGTAGGTTCAGTATGGGGTGTATCTTTATGGGTGGTTTCAGCTGGTTTGATATTAGGAAGGGTCCATTTGGTCTGTGTATAAGGTTTATAGGTTTTGGCTCCTTTATTTATGGCTGTAATTGTATTCTTCTGCAAGAGAGCCACTTCAAAAGCCTTGGCTTAGTGGTAGGTTTAATGATTTTCACAATAGATTTGATCTCCTCTTTCAGGCCACTAGTGAAGATAGATATGTAATAGGATTCAGGTCGATGTGGCAGTGATAGCATCATCTGCAATTTCAATTCTTCAAACTGTTCCTGATATTCAACTATATGTCCTTCTGCCTTAGTTTGCTAAACACTTCAATTACCTCTTCAGCTGTGTTCTCTGCAAATCGCCTGCATATTTCAGTGGAAAATGTTTCCCAATCCACATCTGGATAGCTAGCTATAAATCCATGAAAACATATATCTGGTTTTCCTCTCAGATACATTTCAGCAATGCCCACTTTCATCTCCTCAAGCACTTGATGGATCTGAAAATACTTCTTAGCCTTCCTGGTCCACTCTCTAGGGCTCTCCCCACTAAAGTACGGAAAATCAATCTTAGGAATCCTTGTGTTCAACCTGTAATCACCCCTATTGTTTCCCTGCGAAGAAGAATCCTTTATCCCAGTGTTTATCACTCCCCCAGCAGACAGAACAGGAGTCTGGTGAACTTCTACTTGTATTCCTTTGCCATTACCTTGGGGTGAAGAATTTCCAAGGTTACTCCCTCTACTCATTTTAGCCATCATTCCTACAATATTTTCGTATTTTTGGTTTATCTCCACCATTAACCCTTCAAGTGTATCATGTCTGCTACATAGATGCTTCACATCTTGGTCGGTGCTTTGATAGGCTACACCCAGCTCTCCCAGCTCTTTATCCATCCTTTTAATCTGTTCTCCTTGGCTCTTCTTCAGGTTTCCATTCCTTTCCTAGTTTACGTATGGCTTTGATACTAAATGTGATGGTTGGCCCTCAACACCTCAACAAAGCTACACAACCAGAAGTATTAAACACAAATAGCACAAATGAACTCAACACCCAGGTGAAAATTGTAGTAAAATAAAAGTATAAAGCTGGCTTTGATTAAAATGAAAGAGAAAGAGAAGGAGACAGAGATGGGAAATAAGAGAGAAGAGAGGAAATTTGGAGAGATAGCTTCTGATTGCACATCCATCGATGCTCTTTTTTCCTCTATTATAGCTGTTATGCTAAATCAGATTAAGAAAGTGTGAGTGCAAGGATAAAACGTGTTTAGTCATTACAATTTTAGAAATAAAACAAAACGGCACCGTTTCTTCAAATTTGAATCTTCAGCTATGGTAGTTGGTAATCTTCTCCCTTCTGTAACTTGGGTTTGCTTCTCTTCTTCTTTTGTTGCCACTTCTAACGGTTGTCTTCTTCTCCCTCGTAACAACATCATGCCTTTTGATCTCCCTTCTAAGAATTTCACAGGGGAAAAAAACCTCACTCTATCCAAAAGCCTTGGGTGGGTGCTCTGTTTCTGGATATTCAAACATTTGGTCCATTTCTGTATCTTCCATTTCAGATAAAAGTTAGAGACTAGTGTGGGAATAACAAAAACCCACTATATAACAACATGTATATTCAATGTTTAACATGTTTGTCATGATTTGAGATTGAAGGTGAGTGATATGTGTGATGATTTGAGGTATTTTTTGTAATATGCAATTTGGAGATTTTGGTTTTGTTCGGAAGTGATACACAAAAAATTGAATGGTGAAGATCTCTTCTTGAAATATAACTACAAATCTCGCAAAAAAGTGAGTAATATTCATGATAATTTGGGATTTTGATTTTTGATGAAAATGGTTCACAAGAAATTGGGGTTTTTGAGATAACGGGATGTAATTACGGGATTTCTTCATTTATTTTGTAGTAAATACGGCATGTTTGTTGGGTTGGTATTTGTTGTCCAATAAACTATTAAGGCCTTTTTTGGTTCACATTCTTTCAAAAAAATACATTCTAAAACAGTGACTTGATATCATTTCAATCACACATTCTTTAATAAAATAATATTACACATAAATCCATAATTTTTTCTCATTTTTTAACCACACGTTTTCAATCAATCTACTATTCAAAAATACATTTTTTCAAAATAATATAGCTCAAACACACACTAAATGTGTTAGAAGTGTTATTTGTTTTCATTTTTTACTTTAAAAAATGCAGTATAAATGGTAAGAAAAATAATAATAATAATAATAATAAATTATGTGAGTAGCATATGATATATTATGAAAATATAATTATTACATGTAATTTCCTAAAGAATAATCCACTTTTAGCAAAATAGAATCAAAAGATGAGAGAGAAAGACGGGATCTTGAAGCCCACATATAATTTGTGGCTGAGAATTCACTTTTTCTTGCTGACTTGGCTTTGCTCACCTATTTAGTCAACTTTCGCCTGTTGTTACGAACAGAACCCTACGAACCCCAATCCAACCCGCAGAACTCAGAGAAAGAGAGTCGTATGAGTCAGATCCCCTAATCCCAAAAAAATCTGGGCTAATTTTTGTGTTTGTTTTCTTGTTTTGATCTGTTTTAAGTAAAGTTATGGGTTTCTTGATTGTCGAAACACAAGATAAAGAAATGTTTGAAGTGAATGACCCAAAGATAAAGCTGTTTGGGAAGACCATTAAGCAGCTGCCGGATATTCCTCTTTTGGCGGCCGATGGAGTAGGTGGGACCGATCAAGTTCAATCTTGTGATGCTGCTGTTTGTGATGGTTCAATACAAGATGGCCCTTGTTCATCGAATTCTATAATTGGAGATATAACTTCAGGTATTGATGCAGAAGAGGAAGAATCAACAAAGGTATGGTTAAACATAATACTTTTGTTTTGTTTTTTTTTTTTTTTTTTTTTTTTTTTTTTGCTTTTAAAGCCAATTCTTGATTTGAAATGGTATAAGAATTAATGGGTCGATCTTAATTTTTCATTGTTTTCAATAACTTGTTGATTTTCGGATTGGGTCTGGTTTTAACGTCATGACTAGGGTTTTTCATTTTTATTTATTTATTTTTTTGGAATTGCTCATATAATTTTGCAACTAGTGTAGTTCATGATGTTGGGGGCAGAAGCAATAAAAACAATAAAACAAACATGCTATTGAAGTTCCATGAATTTCAAATGAATATCGCAATGTGATCACCTATTTTTTGTCGATTTCTAAGAATACTAGAAACCTAGGTATCAAAAACTCTTGGATTCGTGCACGAGTACATTAAAATTTGGACTAGCTGATTTTAAATATCAAATAACAAGAATTTAAGAAATTGGGGAACTTCATAACAATTAATATTTTATTTCAATTCTAGAACCACCTACTTGCTATAACCCTTATTTAAAACAATAAATGAAAACTAGGGGTTTTGTTTAGATAAAAATAAGATTTTTAGTAGACCGATAAAAGTTGATGAAACGTGTAGTTAAAAATCTACGAAACCTATGACATGTGTGATTAAAATTTAAGTGTTGACTTGAACCTCAATTTGAGCCAAACAAGAGCTAGATAAAGACTAAAATTAAAAATAATGACTAAACTCAATTTTCATCAAGACTAAATCTAGAAAAGACTAAAATTAAAAATGAAGACACAATCTTCATCATTCTCCTCCTATTTCAGAAAATTCGTCCTTGAATCTTGTATTGTGTTCTAGATCCAATTCCTTGAGACCATGACAATCAATTCGTTAGCTCTATGAAATGTTCATTAGCTGCTTCATTCAATTTCATTAAAAGTTGCATATATATCAGAACATGAATGGCAATCTCATGCTCAATCAACCATATATCTTCAATGTCAAAATAGAAAAGCATGTGTTCCAAAACCAAGGACATAATGTCGCCTCCTTCCCAAAATTTGCCATGTTTTATAGTCATACCCTTGACACAAAAGCATGGGTTCTTGGCATCTAAGCTGTCATATTGAATTTTTGTTTTTGTTTTTGTTTTTTTTTTTTGAATTTTTTGGTAATTCTTCAAAGATTTCGACATGTGATTAGTTACGAGAAACTGGAACATTATTGTATTTTTCATTGTCCAAATCGAAAATTTCTTCAATCTCTTCATCGAAAATCAGAGGCCCATCATTATTATCGTTACCTAAATCCTCAATTTTTCAATTTCTTCATCGAAGATTGGTGGAGCTGTCGTAACTAAAATCCAAAGATTCTTCCACCTGTGAATTATTGAAATCAGTAAAATGGGTTTTGTCCCAAAAAGGAACTTCAGACATTAGATTTCACGAACGTCAACTTGTTTTTATCAGGAATGAATCACGCTTTAATGCCAACAGATAAAACAAACACACTATCGAAGTTCCGTTGATTTCTTCTAGCTTCTATTCATGCTTAAGAATACCAGAAATCTAGGCATAAAGAACTATTTGATTCGTGCATGAATACAGAGAACTTGGACTCGTTAATTTTAAATATCAAATATCTAGAATTTAAAAAATTGGGAAAGATCTCAACAATTAATATTACATTTCAATTCAAAAACCACATAATGTCGTTAAGGCTTACAAACCTTATTTAAAGCAATAACTTGAATTTAGATAAAGACTAAAATTAAAAATATTGATGTAGACTCAATCTTCACCACGACTAAATCTAGATAAAAACTAAAATTAGAGATAATGACTAAAATAATGATGTAAACTCAATCTTCATCAGTTTCAGTTTCAGTTTCAGTTTACTGATTTAATCTTGGAAATATTACATGCTTAAAAAGATGTTCTGTGAATTTCTGATCAATTGTATCTTATGTATCATTCTGAGGGTGCTTCAAGTTCTCTCTCCACTCCACTCCACTCCCCAAAAAAATAGTTGTACTTTTTTATTTTATAACACGGTACGTTTGGTAGGTCGTATTGTACAAAACTGGACGTGACTAATGAAGTAAAAACTCATTAATTGTACATTCTAATCGTCTCATTAGAGTTGTGCTATATGTATAAGTTTTATGCCCAAATCTTTTTCAACGAATTTAAGTAATAGGTTTATGCGTGTGTGGTGAATCGTGGTTTCATACATAAAAAATGAAAACTTAGTTTTCTGTTTTAGTTTAAATTCCTGCTTATTATACTTGTTCACATCCTATATATGTATGCCTCTGTTTGGATACAAATTTATAAATGGTTTATAAATTCAGTGAAAGTCAAATATTAATTTTCATTATTTACACATTTTGAGGCCCACTACTATTCCTTTTATATGTCATGCTGACAGTTCTTTTATGTCGGATATGTAGTGGTTTGTTACCTTTTTCCTAATGAAGATATCGAGCTGTAGAGGCTCTAGAGTTTGGCTTTTAATTTCTTGCTTACAATTTACTTGGACAAAACTGCTAGAGAATCCGTAGCTTCCAACTGGTAAAAAGAGCTTTTCTTTGGACCTTAAATCGGGATTCTCAAGGACCATTTTTAGTTTGAATCCTTGTTGACCTAATATTGTTTGTAAGTCTGTAATTCTAGCTACATATGGTACTTTAATTTGGTTCTAATAGCGTAAATATCTTACCTAACTATTCTGTGATTTTCATGTTGCTTCTTTTTCTCGGTCTCTCTCTCTCTTATTAAAGAGTGCAAATTTTATTGGGCTATTATTTCTTTATTAGTTCAAACCCATAATACGGAAAATTGCATTCATGGCTTGTTGGATTTGTTTCTTATTTCTTTACACATAATTGGGGTTGGACCGTTGGTTGCCTGCAAGATACACTCGAAAAGAGGAGGAGAAAGAACCAATCAAATCACTTTTGCTCACAGAGATACATAAAAAAGAATTGTGTACAGCATAGCAGCAAATAATTCTTTAATCTTTAGAATGAAAGAAAAGAGGCCAGTTTTCTTTTTAAAAAATTTTACATAGCAAATGCGGATTTTGTTCCTAAATCATGGGGTCCATGATGTAGAACCAATTGAAATAACTACAGAAAAACCGACAGGAGAGAAGAAGAAGAAGAAGAAGAAGAAGAAGAAGAAGAAGAAGAAGAAGAAGAAACCAGAGAGTGGGGAAACAGGGGAGAAAAAGGGGGGAAGGAGGGAAAAAACTTGGCCACAAACCAAACGTAATTTAATTCATTCATCAACTAAGTTTTGTTTTCAATTACAAATCATATGAATAGATAAACCAACAAACCTAAAAGCTAAGGGCTTGGGCCAGCCCATTAATACAAACCCAACTCTAAATAAAATAAAGTAAACGAACCAATAATAACAAATGGAACATAAATGGCCGAAACAAATGACCATCAGCCCATTTCACTGCTGGTCATGAATCGTAGATCGTGGCATGTTATCATTTTGCAAAGATAATATAAGGATTTAAGTACAGTAGTCTGGCATTCATGTATCTTTCAAGTTCTGTTCATATGTTATGTTCACAATAAAAATTGTGTTCAAATAATTGGTAAATTATAAAATCCAACCCTTGATTTTTCTTTTCTCATGGAGAATCTATATGCATGCAGGATTTGTCTGGTCATAAACAGGAGAATAGTGATCGGAAGGATGGTACACAACCTTTGACGTCAGAGGAATTAAAAGATTCTAATATGACTCCTTTGGCTAATGATGATTCAAATGCATTGTCTACTAATAACGATGCTGAAAGAATGAAAACCTCAAAAACCGGAAACGACCCGCGTGACACAAGTACCTCTCACGAGAAGACACTAAAGAAGCCAGACAAGATACTTCCATGCCCTCGCTGTAATAGTATGGACACGAAGTTCTGTTACTTCAACAATTACAATGTTAATCAACCTAGGCACTTCTGTAGGAAATGTCAGAGATACTGGACAGCTGGTGGGACCATGAGGAACATGCCGGTAGGTGCAGGTCGCCGTAAGAACAAGAATGTGGCTGCTCATTACCGTCATCTAATGGCCTCAGAAGCACTTCAGAATGCACAAGCAAATCTCTCAAATGGAATTCACGAGCCAACTCAGAATGCCAGTGGCACTGTCATCGCTTTTAGTTCGGATGCACCCCAATGCGAGTCGACTGCTTCTGGTTTGAGTGTTACAGATAAAACAATTCAAAACTGCTCACACAACAGGTTTCAAGAACCAAAAGAAAAGGGAATTTCAATATCTCGTGGAAATAAGGATGAAGGGGATGATCACTCGAGTGGATCGTCAGTCTCTGCTGCAAATTCGAACAACGAGGTTGGTAAAACTGGGTTGCCCGACTCACAAATGCAGAACTTTCATAGCTTTACTCCTCAGGTGCCTAGCTTTTCTGGAGCCCCGTTCCCGTACGCATGGAATTCAATTCAATGGGGCGCTCAAGTGTCCCCCTCTGCTTTGGGACCTATTAGTTTTCCTGTGCCATTTTATCCTACAGCACCATTCTGGGGTTGCCCTGTACCTGGCCCATGGAATGTTTCTTGGGTGGTCCCACCTACTGCTTCCCATAATCACACACCACCGGGCTCTGGTCCTGATTCCCCGACTTTGGGGAAGCATTCACGGGACGACAACATGCTAAAGCCAGCCAGCAACGACGAACAAAAGAAAAAGAGAGACAATAATTGTGAGAGATGCTTGTGGGTTCCCAAAACATTGCGAATTGATGACCCGGAAGAAGCTGCAATGAGTTCCATATGGGCAACACTGGGTATAAAAAATGAAAGAGTTGGTTCCTTTGGTGGACGTGGCCTCTTCAAGGCCTTCAATAGGGTATCAAAAGATGATGAGAAGAAGACTCATGTTTCAGAAACCGCTACAATATTACAAGCCAATCCAGCAGCATTGTCCAGGTCATTGAACTTCCATGAGAGCTCATGAGCAGATAAGTTCGGTAAATCTTAAACTTTGGTGACAACATGGAAAGTATTCAAAGGATAATACCTTTCGCCCACAGGTATGCTTTGTCTGGTCCGCTTTCTACTCCTTCAGTAGAACATATTCCTAAAGCACAGAATAACTTGGAGAAGATTGAGGATACATTTCAGCAATTCTCCTAGGTGGATGATCAAGTAGGTGCCTTTTATTTTAAAGAGATGGTCTGGTGAGTTTTTAGTTCCTGTACATGTATATGAATAGTTAGAGCTTGAAAATAGTGAGTTTTATGTACCAAATTCCAGACGCTGTAATATAAGTTGGGCATACCAAGAGTTGTGTCTTTTTGGACATGCCATTCAGTTGGTGATCTTATCAGGAAAGGAATTTTTCTCTAGTGATTTTTATAGTGGTTCGTTTTCCTTTATGCTCAAAGAGTCAAGGTGCTGAAGTATCTTGCTGCCCATGGAAATCTTGCGAGTTTTATTCTTTTCTCGACTTCTAATTGTGCCTATACATATACAGATATGTAAATGTACTTATGCATGTACATGGCACAAGCACATGTTATATTCTTGAGCTTCACAATAAAGTCACTCTAATGCATTGATTTTTGGATGGCCACTGTAATTTGAATTGTTTGTGCGAAGAAGCCACTGTATGAAAGTGTTTCATACAGTGGCTCTCTACCCTTCATTTGTCAAGGATAAATTAAAAGTTTGTCATTTAGTACTTGATGTTAAAGGGCTGTTCCGGGTTCCTTGCAATGGCGTCGAGGTTTTGCGTTCCCAATCAATCAATATACATTTTTTCACTTACAATAATGAAAATTTACGAATTTTGACCAAGTATAAAGCAGAAGATTAAACATGTAAGGCAAACTACAAAACATAGATTTTATGGAACCGTCCCAACTTTATTTCTCACTAAAAACTAAGGAACATATACAAAACACGAAGATTGAACACAGCCTGTTGTCTCATCATTTTCACAATCTGCCTCATTATTCAACGAAGTTCTCAACACTTAGAATTTAAAGATAAAGATACAAATTCGGATGGCAGCTTACATCCCAAATTGCAAGGGTTAATTTGACAGTTTTTCAGCCCCACATGGCCTGAAACTGTCAAAGGTGTCAATGTTGTCAAACAGTTGCCCACCAAGTCGAAAAGTCTTAAACTAAGAGAGACAGATGTAACCAAGTGGATTAAGGCTGTGGATTATGAATCCTCTATGTGCGGTTTCAATTCCCGTCATTCGCCCATAACTAAATGATAGCATTATCATCCTATTTGTTTATTTATTTGTTTGTTTTGTTTTTGTAAAGATGAAGAAAGAAATTCTATTTTCTCGCCTCTTTACTGTGGTGACGAAAAATGAAATTATTACTATATTTATTCCTTTTTTCTACTTCTGCATTCCTAGAGACGCATCAAAATATTAACATCTTATAAATCTGCTTTGATTCAATCCATCGAATAACCATGAAAATCTTTGATTCAAGTAGATATTTTGCAAAATCAACCATTTATTGATCTTGTATCCATTTCAATCTTCGTCAAAAGTCTTTTCCTTTAAGACATTGAGATTGTGATCTTTGATTAGATTTTGGTAGAATTAAAGTTGCTCCCTATATTTAAACTCTAATGTTTCCTCCTCAAAGAAGAAGTACAGCAAGATTATTGGGGTAGGAGTTTAAGTCAACTCTTACTTTATTATCTTAATAAATTTTTATAACCTCAACGTTACGGAGATGTAATGACAATTTAATTAAATAGGCCTTGTTTAAGCCACATTATTTGAAAAAATATATTTTTTAACAGTAATTTGACATCATTTCAACCACATATTCTTTAATAAAATAATATTACATGCAAATCCAAAACATTTTCTTATTTTTTAACCACACAGTTCCCACCAATATACTATTCAAAAATGTATTTTCATTCCAATAACGTGGCTCAAACAAACAAATAATGGATTTCATAATTTAATGACATTTTTAGTGGGTCAACTTAAAAATAAATTATGATCAAACCTGATTGTCGGTGATTGCAAGATTGAGTGATTATTTTTCTTCTTATAAAACACCCACAAAAGCATTAATTAGAACATTAACATCGAAATACATAATTCATGATGTCAACGTTCTCCTTGCAAGTATTGATTTTTTGTGTGTAAACATTTATGTGTGATACTTACTTAGAGGTGTGAAGGTGAATTAGGTATAATATAAACCAAGCTAGAGGTGTACGAGAGTGATATGGTACAAAAGGAATTAGACTTTATAAAAAAGTGGGACTGCGCAGATAAAAATAGCCAACTTCCCCATTTTTGGAGAAGTTTTGGGATTGTCTGTTTTTGGCGAAATTTTATTTAAATTTGATTGGAAACGAGCAAATAAACAAGATATAGCAGCTTTGCTCTTAAAGTAGGCTCAATTTCAAACAAGTTCCCTCATTTAGGCCTTCGTTTATGTGTTTTTTTTTTTTTTATATCTCAATCAATTTAAATTGAATTTGAATTCCGTTTGTTGGAAGATAACCCTTAAGATTAGGACTTTCAATTTTGGCCATTATCTTAATTTTTTTCATATTTGGAAAAAAATCTTTTTTTTTTTTATTATTTTAAAGAATTTCCGAAATTTCCTAGCATTTTCCCCATATAAAGCATTGTAAGCCCTTTGTGGCCACATTAATTGACAAATTAAATGATTCGTCAATTTTTTCATTTTGTAAGATTTGTTCATCTTTTCTATAACTTTCTGCTACGTCTAAGAGAATCAGGACTAAGCAGCAACCCCTTTGGAAAGGTGGGATAGCCTGCGCAAACGTATTTTTATATTTAAAACGTAAAAGAAACAAGTAAATTGCAAAATTGAATTCAAGGCATATGCTTTAACCATCCTTACATCATTATATGAAGTGTGTTAATTTTATCCAAAACATACCTCACATGCACACGGGTCAGTTCATAATAGTAACGGCTAATAACTTAAATAATGCTATTTGGCGCAATCGATCTTACGAGGCTAGTTTAAGTGGCGCTAAGTAATATGTTCCACTAAAGGTAAAATAATGTGAACTCATTTAATTGTACAATATCTCATTTAACGTCACTTAGTGTTGTAACATTTGTGGTGTTAATATCATTACTCAATAACTTAATACTTTGACGTTTTCGACGATGTACGAAGTATTGAAATATATTTTGGAAAGCAACCCACTTGCCAACATTTTAAACAAAGACTTAGCCCCCAGGGCATATCTCCCAGTGGCAAAGGGGAGGGCGGATAGGGCTCAGCGCGGCAGTGTGCAGAGTTTGATTCCCTGCAAGGTGGAATTGATTTTGTTGCAAGCGGGAGTTACCATATGGGTTAACAGTCTTGACCTATCCATGTGCTCTCCACCCTGGCTCCTGGAAGGTACATCCTGCGATTTACCTCCTCACGATGGCCCAGGACAGGGTCGGTGGGGGCCCTTAAGATTGGGATTCAACCTTTTTTAAACGAAGACTTAATTTCTAATCTGTAAAGTTATATTCCACTTTTAAGGCCAAAGTTATGAACATGAGCTCCACTTTGTAGGGTAAAGCTCATCTATATACAGCAAAGCAACAAGAGAGGCACGCTTTGTTTCTTTAAAAACCATCAATGATGTTTTAATTTGAATCAATAATTTATTATTATTTTTTTCAAAAAAGGAAATTTGATATTTTTTCTTCTGCTACTTTTCCTTGGTGGTCTAAAATATATCCTAAGTTCAGTTTTCAATTTAAATATTTAACTTCAGCTTGTCAAGGAGTGTTATGTTGTCTTATCTAAAAATTAAAATTTTCTGGAAATGTATGACATTTATTTATCTTCAATATAACCTTCACGTACAAGCAGAATTTATTTATTTATTTTTATCAAAAACTACAAAAATACCATGATAAACCACAATATTGATAAGAAAAGAAAATTATGTGCTTAAACGTGTTTGATTTTTATGCCCGAGGATGTTTATTAAACCACCTAGTGACCTAAAATTTGATATATGTCCACTTGCATGAAGTCGATGTCCATTGGATGTTAGAAATAAGAGCAAGACGAATGAGATATGTGGTATTAACTGATAGATAGAATTAAGCCCCCGTTTGACACTTGTTTTGTGGAGATGAAAGTGGATGAAAATTTTTTTTTTTTTTTTTTTTTCAAAAATGAGTTGTTAAAAAAGAAGAATTTTTTTTTATTTACGTGTAATATTATTTTATAGAAGATTGCTTGGTTGAAAATAGGAGAAAGAAAAATAAAATGTAATGAAATGAAAATTAATGGGGGTCAAATAGGGGCTAAACAACTCATTTAATTTCATCATTCATTTAACTTATCATTTAGTGTCACCTAAATGGACTGTAGCCTTAACGAGACTACATAGTATTACTTTTGTTAAAATCATATGTCAATTTTAATTGCTCCAAATGGATTGAACTTTCCAACACATCTTCCTGCATTTTACTATGTATTGCCTAGAAGTTTTAAAATGAAGACATATTTATGGAACACACCTTCATGCCAGCTTTTCCACTATAAATTTGTGTGCCAATATTTTATTAAAATCTCATTAAATTAAATTCAAGATACAAGATTCTTATATTTGTGAGGTTAGATAACCCCGTGTGTGTTTGATATATAATACTGAATATGGTCGAATAAGACACTAAGTAATATTTTAATTTATTTTCTTTTAATTATACATTACTATTCAATCCAAATTATCAAACTCTCTATAATGGAATTAACAGAAGAAAACTCGAAAATCACGCCTGAAACAATCTTACAAGTGGATGCATTGCTAGTTCACGAAGGATCAGAGAGGTTTTCCTGTTGAAATTTTCTTAGTATAAATACAAAGTCCACAACTGCCACACAGACACCCTTATCTTTTGAATCCAATATTCGTAGGATCTGAGGCCAAAGTGTTCACTTCTCCTAGAAATAAACTCGAAGTGGTTTTCTTTGATTTTCAATCACAGTTCATACGATTCAAGATTCAGAAAACATGGACAGATCTTGTTATAACACTATTCTTGTTCTGTCCTTTCTTCTCATGCTGTCTTTCTCTCATGGTAATGATCCTGTAACTGTTCCTTCGCCTTTTTTGTGGGTCGTTAGAGATTAAGCCTTAATCTCAATTACAAAAGCAAAAATGGAGAAATGTGCAAAGAATCCTCTCTTGTCCCTAAAAAATCCTTTATACGTAGTAGGAATATTAGATTAATCTACGGTCAAGGGATAAGTAAACAATATATTGTTATACGTTATGGCTTCTAATTTTTATTTTCCAAATTTCATAATTGTTTCTTTGTTTTATAGGATTGGGAAGAAAATTGATGGGAAGTTTTGTCCATGGAAATAGTGCCCGTGATCATTTCATTGAGGTATTGCCTTTCTTGCTTATTTAAATTGAAGTCTCAAGTTTTGTTTAGCACGAGATAGCTTCACACCTCACCTCTGGTTGTGTCTG
>NC_036243.1:13814855-13817267 GCF_002742605.1 Olea europaea var. sylvestris | reverse complement strand
ATGCCGGCATAGATAACCGCGAGATTGACACAACACACACAGGAGTCGGGATTATTTTATTCGTGGGGGACCCACATCGGACATGTGAGGGCGACCTCGCGGGTCGTTTGGCTTTTTCATATATATATATATAGATTTTGCTTGTTTTGATTTACAGGGAAATTCAAGGGAGATGATGGAGTTGGACTATGTTGATGCAGGACCAAATTTTAATGATCAATCTGGTCTTTTTACTTCTCCTCCTCCTTCTCCTTCCCCAGGATTAGGCTATTGAATTAATGCTTAATTTAGGAAAAAATCATTTAAGCCTTAAGGATGGGTCCTTTATTGGGTTTCTCTTATCTTCCTCTCTATTCCCTTTTGTCATTAATTTTTATCTTCATATGCAATATTAATCTTGGTGATGAGAACTTTTTTTGCATTTTTAATTGTATCTTGTTTAGTATAAAAATATTAGCAAATAAATGTTGGAAAAAATTCATTAGCTACAGTAGTGATCTGAACAATATAATGCAGAAATATAAAACTTATCGTCCGATCGAGTCTCGTGACAGCACGATGTCCTAAAGTGAAATTGCCCGTCAATAATTGTTGCGACCTCACTCCCAGGATACAACGATCATAAACCACTTGTGCAGCAATCACGAATGATTTTTCTAGAACTCTCAATTGTACTCCAGAATAAATGTAAAACTCGAATATAAGAAATTCAGAATATAAAAAGGAGGGTTAATGCAAGATGATTTTTCTATTGTCTTTTTGTGTGTGTTTTTCCAAAACGAGATATGAGTTTATATAGGCAAGATAGTAGTAACAGTTTTCACCATGTTAATGCAGAATTTTAATGACTGAGTAGTGGGTGTTTTAATGGCTGTTGGTGGATTGTTACAAAACCAAACAGTCAGAAAATACTTACTAGTTTTACCCATTAAATAATAAAGAAAAAAATATTTATTATCTGCGTGGGGAGTGACTCGAACCCCTGACGTCCCACACAAATGTTACGTTTCCCACCACTTTGACACTTTATCTAATTTGATTATTTCTTTCACATTTTATATTTATACCACAAATATATAACAATAAATTTATCTAATCTTAGACCGTTTAATCTTTTAATTGTGATGGTTTAAAATGATATTACAATGGAAAAATGTAGAGTTCAAATCTCCTTTTGTGATTCAAGAATTTGATGAAAATGTAAATTTAATTATATTTACTGACAAAGGCAAATGTTCACCAAAATTGTGAGTATATTTTATCACGTCAAGTATAATTTTCCCATCAAAATTGTGTTATTAGTTATTAACCTAACTAATCATAACTTTTATGTGAGCAAATTAAAAACATCAATTTTTTGATGATTTTTACTAAAGAAAAAATGAGCCAAAAAACAATGCGAGAGAGAATAAGGTAAAGTGATCATCAATCTGTACTTTGAGAAAAAACAACGTTTAAAGTAATAGGATTTATGATTTCACTGTAATTTTCCAAATTAACTTTTTACATCGAGCATCGAAAATATCTACCTTTTATTCTCTATCTTAACTGATTTCTCTCGACCAAAACCAATTATACTTAAATACTCACTCCGTCCCAATTATATAGGTTGAATTTCATTTTTTCTCTTATCCCAAATATATAGGTTGTTTCCTAACTTAGAATATTTTGTTTTGTTCCTCTACCAATATATGCTTATTTAATTTTCCTCACTTAATATGCTAACTTCTTGAAATTATCAAAATATACACATTTCCCACTTCTTGGAAACATGAAACAACTTTCACTTCTTCTTCTTCAAATTAAATCATTCAAACTCTTTAATAATTCGAACAATAATTTACTATTATATACTGAAAATTAAATAGGGGTAAATTAGGAAAAATTTTGGCAAAAATTAATTTTTCAATGACATTAAAGACATTTTTTTAATCCGTGTGAAAAATGAAACAAATCTATATAATTGGGATGGATGTAGTAATTGATTTCACTACTTTCTGTGTATTACAAACTATCTAAATGCATTTAATCGCATAGAAGTTACTATAAAAATCCCGTAAATTATAGAAGGATATTTCTATCTAAATTTAGGCTTTTACTATATTGGTCTAAATTAACAGTTAACCTCTCTATCTCATTATAGTACATAATCTAATCAATTATTAGACAAATAACTGAAGCATTAAAGAATAATACATGAAATCAAATTTAGAGTCGAGACTAGGTATTTGAAATTAAAATAGGACTAATTTCACCCATGGCCACCCTACTTTATAGGGTAAATAGCACTGGGATCCCTAATCTTTGAACATTTTGACGAGGGGTCTCAAATTTTTTTTTTTTTTTAGTACTCGGAGTCCCAATATTCTTAAATGTCTACATCTGAAGTCCTTTTGTGTAAAAAAAAAAAAA
>NC_036243.1:13802889-13814767 GCF_002742605.1 Olea europaea var. sylvestris | reverse complement strand
AAAAAAAAAATGTAAAATCAAAGCAAAAGAAGAAAAGAAAAGAAATATAAAAAGACAGGAAAAATGAACTTTTTATTTTTTAGTGAAATGTGAACGTTTTCCATTGAAATAACTTTGAAGTTTTATCTATTTTTTATTATTTAAGGTTTAAATGTGTGTTTGAATTAATGACAATCTTGATGGTGATGGAGGCGGCAGACAATGAAGTCAATGTGTTTGGTGTGTTTGGTGGAGCGGGTGGTTGTTTTTTCCCATACTTTTGTTGGTGACTAAAAATGACATGGTAGATTTAGATCAACTTAATGAAATTTTGGTAGGATAATTGCTAGAATATGAAAATTAAAGGCTTTGATAGGAATTTGAAATCTATTTTAGGTAGAATTCGTTGAGCTCAACTTTTAGGAGACTATTTGCCCCATTTACAGACCTTTACAACATGTAGATTGGTCACCCAATGTCGCATCAGCTACAACATTGATCTTTACGATTCCTGATTAGTTGTTGATGTCGGCCAAACATGTCACAATGCTATTTAGGTGGTAGCTGTGGCATAGGTCGTGATTATTTGTCACCTACGTAATCATTGCTTGTTTCTGATTGGTGGAGAATAAGGTGTTGATGTTATAGTTTCCTCTTGTTGCTTTGAGAGTGGTCATCCATGTAGTGATGACATCATTTAGATGACGTGTTCATGATTAGAATAATGAAGTTTTTGGCTGATGGTGCAATAGTCCGAGCTGACATGATGTTTTCTTTGCTCCGTCCTCTTTGAGCTAGTTATCATTTCTCATAAGCTCTCTTTCTTAAATTAAGGTGGGTCCGATGTGACGATGAGTTTGGACACCAACACCATTTTATTCCTTACTTCTATTTTTCAAATAATATTTTTATTATTTATTTTAAATCAAACTAATGGTACAATGATCATTTTTACTTGAAATTTTACTATTTAACGATCAAACTAACATTTTTTTGCACAGACATTTGAAGCTTAGTGACTCCAAGTGCTAGAATTAAAAGGTTTAGGATCCCATCTCAAAAGGTTCAAAGGTAGAGGTCTCAAGTGCTATTTACCCTAATTTAATAAGAAATAAACTAAATTTTGGTGGTCATAGTGACTCTTGAGAGTGCTTCACTCATCATATTAATGCTATTTAATTTTGATATTCCGTTTGATTCTTAAAATTTTAGAATGTTTTGATTTATATTTTCTTGTTATTTTATAAGTTAGGTGAATTAGTGAATGACGCAAAGGAGAAAGACTGATTTTGGCATGAATCGAGAAATTGATGTTAATTTGATAAAACTTGATGACTGAAGCTAAATTGAAAGAAATAAATGAATAACGAAGAAAAATGATGAAATATAAAGTTTGAGGACTCAATTGTAACTTTATAATAGTTGATTTCGACTATAAAACAATAATTGAAAATTACTAGGAATCAACTGGATGCAATTAGAAGTTAAAAATGAGTGAAATATGATCAAAGTATCTTAACAAATCATTTTTCAACCACACAAGTATATTCCAGATTTTTAGCTAGAGATTGAGACCATTTTTTAACATGGTAAACATTCGAACTAGAACAAGCTATTCAAAGTAGAGTCATAGCTCTTTGAATCATCTTTCTAACTCACTTTCAATCGCCTCATTTTAATATCGGAAGGAAAAAGTTATGATAAAATTACTAAAAGATGCTTAATGCTAATTTTTTACTCGAAAAGGTGGCACCACAACTCCACATTGGCGCCTAGGCGCCACAAACTGGGCCTCCCACCGCCCAATATTGGGAGAAAGGGCAAAAAAATGCAGCGTCACGACACAGCCTGATTGAGAGAAATGTTTTGAATTTTTTGGATTCTTTTTAAATCCCAATCCAATCCCAACTCTTCTAAGACTTCATAATATAAATACAACCTTAAAGATCACTTTTCAATTACAATTCAATCGGGCGAGAGGGAAAAATCAATCAAAACATCAAGAAGGGAAATTAATTCAAGTTTCAAAAGAGTTTTTAATCTTCTTACTCTTTATGTTGTTAATCACGATTTATATAATTCTTTCTTATACCATGAACTAAACTCTTCATACGGTTTAATGCTTTCAATTAAATAGCTACTAATTGAATAATTTTTTTGCTAGTCAATTTCGACATTTGGGAAGGGAAAAATTAGGCATGATCTTAGAATAACACAACCTAAAAAATTATAGTTTTTGGGAGAAATTATAATTCCTTTGAAACACGTTCCACTTGAAAATTACGAACTTGATAATTTCTAGATTTTAATTCAGAATAGAGATATTGGAATTAAAATATAGGAATTATTTTTAATCGGCACTCGAGAGAGGAAATAGAATTATATTAGAGTTCTTGTTTATAAATTTTGGAAAATTGATTAGAAATAGTTATATGATTGAAAATCATATTTGATAGTTAGGTGAAATCATAATCATAGACTTTCTCATCTTGTTATTCTTCTAAATGCATTTATTTGTTGAATTCGTCATCATATTTGTCATCACATTAGTTTAAAACCATTGATCTTATAATTCGAACTCCCGGATGCAACTCTCTTTTTTTTTTGCTCCAAAACTTTGGCATAGTTGTGTGTTTTTATGTTTTTTAATTAAAGCAAAAACGTCCCCTCCTTCAAGTCAAAGACAAACCTGTTGATACTCTTTCTATTCAACCTTCAATTTGTGCCTAAAGAAGTACAAAAATATCCCTAAATTATTCAAATGTCAACAAAATTGAATTCGCACTCAAGAGACTAACGTTTCGTAGGGGCGAAATGTTTTACACATGGAATTTCTTCCCGACCAAATCTTCCCAGTAAATGTAATTCCGTCCCTACCAAATTTCCATAAGAGAATTTTTATTTATTTATTTAATTATTTATTTATTTATTTCTTGTCCAGATTGCTAGTTTCTGTTTTCATTTGCACTTAATTAAGTTCGTTTTTCTTACGTTCGACTTTCCTCCACCTAACTTGATCAAACCATTTGAACTCTTCCTCTTTTCATTACTGCCCTTTTTTCGTTTGGATTTTCCTAAACAAGGAAAATAACACGCCAATTAGTGTAAAATTGACGCAAAAAAATTACCAAGCACTCAGTATAGGATCGACGTAAATGAAAAAATGAAAATAATAATAATAATAATAATAATAATAAATTTATTAGCTTTATATATATAATGTTCTAAAGAGTGCAAAATAATATAAAGCAAAGGGCTGAAATGGGAATATATGTTTATTCTGAATTTGACTCCATCCTATATTGATCGTGACCTAAAACAAAAAAAGGAAGTAAGCTGAAAACAAACAAATTTTGGTCTATTTTTTGGATTGGGCCATTTTATCGTACATTTAGAATGAAAAACTAAAAGAGATTGAATAATATTTCTGGCACTGTCGCAAAAAAAAACACAAACTTCCATCGCATAAGTAAATTTTTCTTTCCGCGTTGTTCTTCGATTACAAAACATCTACGTTCAATGCCACATTAAGTGAATAAAGAATTTGAAATAACTTCTATTTCTCTCATGTTTCTTTTTTTCATTTGCATTGAGCAAAATGTACCTCCGAAAATTGTGCCTTCGAAGCTCCAATCATAGTTTTTTTATTTTCACAATACTACTTGGAACATGCTGTACACTCTTACATACAGCATGCATGACAACCCCTTCATATGGGGCCCCACACTCATTTGAGGGGTTGTAAGTCTTGTACGAGTACGTTAACCCATACTACTTTTATTTAGAAGATAGGCTTGTTCAAACTTAATTTCAAATAGAAAATATTTATACATTTGGTTCGTTTGAATTTAAAATGATTAAAATAAGAAATGAAAATTCAAAAGTTTAGGGTGTGTTTGGTTTGCCATTTTCTGTTATTAGTTTTCAAAAATGTCCAAAACGTGTTTGGTCTGTCATTTTCAAAAACAATGAAAAATTTATAATTGAAAACTCAAAATGATTTTTTTTCGTTTTGAGTGTCTTCAGTTAAAAAACTCAAAACGCGAAAAACACTCAAAACATGCTATTTTTTTAACCCAGAGGATGCTCAACAGTGCATAAAATAAAATGTTGTAATCTGATATAATTTAGTGAAGCATAATAATTTTAAAATCCACAAAACATTTTTCAATTTCCATTATTGTTTTCTTTTTCATTGATCAAAATTTGGAAGAACAATTTTTTATTTTTATTTTTTACTATCCAAGTGACAGCAAAATACATCTAGAAGGATAAAAGACGGACTAGCTATTTTCTTTATAGCGATTCCTATTTTTGGTTATTATTTTATTTTTGTAACAAGAAAAAATAGTAAATTCACCAAGTTTAAAATATAAATTATCTGGTAATATATTAGCATAAAATTATTATGTTTTACTAAATAATCAAATTAATTGAATAAATGCCATAAAATAATTTCTAAAAATTTTAAACCAAACGCATTTTCTAATTTTTGTTTTGAGAAGCCATTTTTTAAAATGACAAATCAAACACATTTTCTCTAATTCGAAAATGGCTAGTCTCTCAAATAAAAAAACTAAAAATAAATTCAAAATTAAAAAAAGAAAATGAAAATGCAAATCAAATGAACCCTTAGTTTTTTAAGTACCAAACCAACATTGTAAAAGGAAATATTTAAGACTTCGATAGACTAACAGCACGATTATAGAGGATATCGTCCAAATTAAATTTAAAACCAGAAATTTAATCAGCTAAATAAAAACTTCAACGACTTTATAATTTATTATATAAGAATAAAAAAATAACAAACTCAGACAAGTTAAGGTTGGTTAAAAGAAACCTGTAAAGTAACGCGTTGGTCCTAAAGACGTACCGACCGTTGTGCAAATACATTTCAATATTTGCACAATTTTTTTTTACTTGTTTGAAAAGTAACGCGTCAGTCAAAAAGTAGTGCAAATCTTGAAATGTATGTTGAACACGTTAGTCAAATTTGTTTTCTAAAGATATATTTTTTGAAATTCATTGACAAAGAAAATACATTTTTTAGCTAGGAGCGAGCTATTTAGCCACAGTGAGTGACATCGAGGTTGATACAATACACATAAATTGGGGCCAAAATTATTTTATTCAGACGGGACCCATCTTGATATGTGAGGACGCGATCATCTATTGTGTCAACCATGATGTACCTACCCAGCCACCTATCGGGGGGGAAAAAAAACTATGTACGTGTATTCATAACTTATACAAATAACCCTTCCTAACAACTATTTTCTTTTTTCCCTTTTTCTTAATAGGAAGGATGCTGGCTGCTTAGAATTTTCAATTCCAAGAAATTTCAATGGAATTTACTTATTGTCCTTTCTACAAGTCTACTAGTCCATTATTGACGGCAAACAATTCCTACCAAAAAAATAATGGAGAAACTGCACAGTTAGTCCCCAATCTAGTCTCCCAATTGCAAGTTGGTCCCTTACTTTTAAAATGAGCAATTTGGTGAACAAGTTTTCTTTATGTATTATTCCACTTGTACAAAAACTCCATGTACAGAATTAGTCCAGAAATCTCATATGAGATAGACCTCATGTGAATAAAATAATGCTGAAAAAAAAAAGAAAAAAAAAAAACCCACCCAACTACCCCTGCCCTGTTGTTTGTCTGGAGGGGTTCTGTAACCCCTCCATCCGTACATGAAGAAGCATTGTTTCTTATAGTGTCCTGCCAACCCTCTTAAAAACTCGTAGCACTTCAAATTTAACTTCTCAAAGTTCAACGTGCAAATAGATTTAGCTTGATGTATTATCGTCCACAGAAAGCTTCTTAATATATTCAACAAGCTCATAGCCATTTATGGAAGATGAACGAAAGAAGTCAATTTTATTATGTAGGGTTCTAATGATAAGACTTGAATGATCCTTATTATTTTGATTTTAGAAGTGAGTATTAACTTTTGGCTATGCGACTTTAACCTATAATTTGCATCAATATGTAGAAATTTTGGTTATTGAATCGAAATAATCCAGTCAGGTTCCATACTTAAGTGTGGAACCAATTATTCCATTATAGATATCAATTGGTCTTGATTCATGTGGTTCTCTGCGGAACCGAAACATGTGCACCCCTAACTATAACGAAAGGTTGTGCACCAAGTTGCTCTAACTTATGGATGGAAAATGAAACATTGTACGGAAACAATAGGCCGGGACCAATTGTACAATTTCCTTGAAAACATGGGCAAAGCACAAGAAAAACAGGCCACCCTACCCTACCAAATCTTCCCATTTCTCCCAAGCAGAAAATTCCTTACGAAGAAATTTCCTCCAAATTTCCTGGAATTTCATTTTCCTTTCCAACTTCTCCCACAGACTAACTGCACCTTCCAAGCAATTTCTTCACCTTTGAAAATCAACCCTTTACTCCTATAAACACCCCTCCCCCAAAAATCAAATATTCAGCTTAGATTTTGATCCACTATTTTCTATCTATATGCGAGGGTTGAATATTTTCAAGAACTGTAAACTGCTTTTCTTGAGAGGAAACTATTAGCCATGTCTAACACTTATTTGACAAAATTACCAGTAGAGACCTTATCACTAAATACAGTTCCCCTTGTACTCCTGATTCTTGGATTGGTCGATTTCCCTTTGCTGCGTATATTTAAAAAAATCTTCAGTTTTTTCTCAGGAGGTAATTCTTGCATCCAATCTCATGAGTCAAATGATTTGAAAGTTGAGGCTAAGCTGAATGAAGAGCTTGATAGCGTCTCCAAAAATGAATCTTTCTTGAAGGAGAAGGAATTTGATGAGAGCATGTGCAGAGAAGAGATGGAGTTGGTGTTGAGAAGCTTAGGGATTTCTTGTAGTCCTGATGAAGAAAAGCTTCCGGCGAGGGTCGATTCGAGTTATATTTTTCAACTGTTCGAAGAGAAAAATCCTGGTTTGGATGAAGTGAAAGAAGCTTTTGATGTGTTCGATGGAAACAAAGATGGATTCATTGATGCAAGTGAGTTGCAAATGGTTCTTTGTGCTCTTGGTTTTAATGAAGGGTCAGAAATGAAGAATTGCAGGAATATGATTAGGGTTTTTGATGAAAATGGAGATGGGAGGATAGATTTTCAGGAATTTGAAAAACTCATGCAGAGTAGCTTGTGTTGAATCATTCTTTCATAAGTTTAGTAATTTATAGTAGGCATGTTTGATCTACAAAATTGGAGATTATGATGGTCAAGATTTTTCTTCGTTTTACATTCTTAAACGTTGTCTAGTTCTGTGCAATCGACCTTATTGAACAAGTTTTATCTCGACTCTTTTACCCATTCTTTGAATCGAACACCACAATTTCAGGACATATTTTATTCTGCAGCTTATAAAGGCTGATATTTGTACATCTATTAACATAATGATTGGTTATTTCTCATTGTTATCATAATTATTGATTTTATACATCTTGATGCTTTTAGCATTATCATATTCATTGTTTGCCAGTATTTGAAAGAGAGTGGAAGATAACATTTAAATATATACGTGTTACTCGTCCAACAATTAAACTTTTAGATTAGATGATTAACATGCTATTAAAACTATATAAAAGGCCACCAATTTATTAAAATAACTGTCAGGTGGGGACTGTGGACATTAAAATCTGGAAAAATGCTAAACGACCCGCGGTTGACACCACGGCTGACCACCCTCTCACATGTCGAGGTGGGTCCCATTGAATAAAATAATACCGACCTCCCCCATGTGTGTGTGGAGTGTCAACCCCGCGGTCAAGTTCGTGAGCTATGTAGCACAACCCTAAAATCTGATGCATACTTGAAAGAACAACTGAATAATATTATGCGCCCGTTTGAAACTCATTAAAATCAAGTTTTAAAGAGCAATCGAATTTTGGAATACTATATTAGTATTTAAAAATTCTTGATACAAATGACATTTGGCAGAATGAAGAAAAGTCACAATGATCCATTGAAATTCAATTTTCCCATTTCACCCTCACTTCATGGCAGGAAATGACACTTTTACCCTCCAACTTTCTTAGTGGTTATTTTTTCAAAGAATAGTGGTGGGGGTGAATTTGGAAAGAAAGAATGAAGAATTAAATTTTATGGTGGAAAAGTCAAATTCATTGCCTCCTTCCCTGACATTTACAAAGAATAAGATCCCACTAAACTTGAAAATGGAAATGAGTTTTCGCATTTTAATGGTTTTCAAACAAGTTCTAATTCTCAAGTCGATCCTCTGTGTAAATGAATTTAATATAGATTTGTGAGGTGGTGCTCCAAATGGTTTGAAAGGTATTAGCAGTGGATAGCACGTAAAAGCAAAGAAATTATCAATGCATCGGCCTTAGTTAAATAGGAAAAGTTATTAGGTTTAAGGCTTTTCCAATCTGCATGAAAATTGGCCAGCTTGACTAAAACGTGGCGGTGGCTACTAGCATTTCGAAAATCTGTTTGGAATTATTAGAACTTATTAGGTTTATATTCATAAATTTTAAAATGGGTTAGGTCTAAAGGGTCACCCAATTTTGTACAACAGATGTGTCTCTGAACAACATTGCTTTGTTAGCTATTCTTCGCCCCTCGTTGATTGTCTCTGTCTAAGGGGCACCCAAATTTTGTTGCTTGATGGAGTGTGCGGAAATTGCCCCGATGGCGAGGACGATGGTGGCAGAAGAATCGAGCACACGAATGGCACATCACTTGGAATTGAAATCAATTGTTGAGTACTTGCATTGAGGAGCAGTTCAGCTAGTTGTAGTTCGAGAAGCATAGATTTTACAAGACCATCCCAACTTTATTTCTCAACCAAAACAAAGAAAAACATACAAATACATGAAAGAGCCAACACAGTACTTGTCTCAACCTACACTTTCTCACTATCTGCCTCTCTTCAAAACTCAAGTACAGCAGATGGAGAATGCAATGCTTACATGAGGATGCAAGAAGCACTTTCCTCTACGAGGATGTTAGCGGATTCAGTGGGGGAAAATGTCACTGACCACAAGAAAGTGACATGAGGTTTGACATGATATGGCAATGTCATGGCACAAAGTGAGAACATGAGGTAGACCTATGGCAAATTAGGTCTAAGCTTTGACTGTACATGGCGATGAGGGCGTCGCCTATTTTGGTGGGGGAGTGACTTACATTCCCCTCGATCACGGTCGATAAGTCCAGGTTGTTACTGAAAAAATCAAGTAGTGGTACAATGTGCTACAGTTGGACAGAAGTACCTGTGATAGGGGATGCAGGTAGGGAAAACACGAGCACTATGACATGGGACATAGGCAAGACCAACATGGGCACTGTGGCAATGGAAAGCAGGCAAGCAAAACTTATGCAGACTGTGTAGGCACTGCGACAGGGGATGCAACAGCAATAAGACAGATTGTGTAGGCAAAACACAGGCTAGGAAATGCCGATCAAGGATGCAAGGACACAAGTCAGCTTTATCTAAATAGAAAACCACTATCGTGAGGGGAAGTAATACCGTGGATTGCAGCCAGTAGTTTTGAATGCAAGTGGTTACCAACTTGTGCCACTTGTGCAACTAAGAGTGGGCAAAAAAATCAAAAAACCAATCAAGCCAATCAAACCAAATTGAGTCAGGTCAGTTTGAGTTGGTTTGAACCAAAAAATTGGTTTGGTTTGATTAATTTTAACCATTAAAAGTCAGGTTGGGTTGGGTTGGTTTCGGTTTAAACAACCAACTCATTAATTACCCGCAAACACATTTTTTTTTAAAATTTTAAAATTCATTGTTTTAAGCATAAAATAATAAAAATACAAATAGATTTTCACCTCAAATAATTTGTTTATCATTTATATTTTTCTACCAAACTCTAAATATCAAAAGAAAATAGAGCAAGAAGAAGAAGTGTTTGATGTAAACTTCGAATTTAGATTGTAGCCTTAATTTCATTTTAGTGTAATTATTTGTTGGTATCCATTGAATTTATATATGTGATGATTTTGGAAAAAAAAAATGATCCCTTATCATTTACATTTTATATGTGTGTGTGCATGCGTGCACGTGCATTATGCAAGAAAAAATTTTATATATAAAAGAAAACAAGTTTTCTAACTCAATATGAGTAGACTAATTTTTTTTTTTTTTTACTCGCTCAAATTCCCAACCAATTAATCAAACCAAACCGATCCAAACCAATTTGATTTGGCTTGGTTTGGTTGCAACGACTGGATTGAATTGATTTGGTTGGAATTTATCCAAACCTCTCAAGTCGGTTTTGAATTGGACTCAAAACCAACCAAACCCCAAGCATGCCCCGGCTTATGTGCAACTTGGATAAGGAAGCCAAATCCAACTTGACAATATACTCAAGGAAATAAAGTCCAACTTGACCACCATGATAATGAAATATCCACTTACACGAGTTGTAGAAATTATCTACTTGTATGGAAAGGGACATGCTTACTAACATAGAGTTGAAAAGGAATAGAGGCATTTCGACATGTTAACTTGCCAGTGTAGAGACATTCAACTCGTAAGGTAATAAATTCTAACTTGACTACCTTGTGGTCTAAGGAGGTGGATAGCAACTTGCAACCAATGAAAATCATTGGATCAAAATTAATCATAACCATTACTACCAACTTGCATACCATAAATTTGCCTATAAATAGAGACAATTGGTCGTTTGTAAATCCCATCAAGGGAAGAGAAAGTAATAGAGAATTGAAAGAAAATTATCATGATTGAAATGGAAGTAAATAAGATTGAATAATATCTTTATAAAGAAAAAATACTTGAGAGTTTGTACATAATTCTCTTACATTTATATAAAGAAGTTTGTCCAATATATGTGTGTGCTCTCATAATTTCCTATCTACCATCTCTACAAAAGTTAACATATAATTTAACCTCACTGGTTAAGATCCAAAACAACAATAGAAACATTTGAGTCTTCGATTTGGATTACGAAATGAGCCACTTCAAATAGGTTCATTGCTCCGGCCCAGAATACGATTAATCCGGCGTGGGTTTAAGGTTGATGTTCGTGTGAAACTCTCAAGCGTACGGGATTGTTGACAAGTAATAGATTTAATGAGTTAGAGTATCGTCCCACGAGGAATAAAATTTAACTTAGTGTATTAGTCCTTAATTAGATTCAAAGCGAACAAATTAATAGTGATTTTTGTGATTTTTAATTATTCTAATTTAATCTATGAAAACGTATAAAATATGAATTTAAAATGTAAATGGGAAGAGTGTATTAAATTACGAATCCACCTATTATTATCTATTCCAATTCTCGACTATGTAGTTAGTTTCGCTCTTGGATTCTTGACAATCGATAATTCTATTGTAATTAATCTTCTTTTCCAAAACAAATTAAATATATCCTATTCACGACCCGATCCTATTCCTAATCCGAATTCATATAAATACAACCCATTCAATTTCATAACTATCTCAAAATTTGCACACTAGATAAATCTTATTCCTAAAATTTATTGCACATATGTTAATTATGCAGTGTTCTAAATATATTGTGAGTCTACTAGCACTACAACAAGCAACTATATATTTAATTGGTGATGAGGTAATCAAATAATAAAATTAAGCATGCAAGATTAATAAACAATTGCAAGAATTTAACTAAACCACGTGTCTTGAATTAAAAATAAATAATATTGGGTTTCATCTTCATCCAATACATGAGAAAATTAGACTAGCATAATGTTGGAATTAAACAGTAAAAGAGGAATGACATCACCAATAAATTGACGGAACGTGATTAACTCCACGATTTTCCTCGACTTCTGTGCATGGAATATAATATATATACTATGACAGCCCCCAATTCTTGTCTCCTAATTTTCCCTTCTCGAATCTAGTGATGGCAATTTATCCCCCCCCCCCCCCCGACC
>NC_036243.1:13802223-13802806 GCF_002742605.1 Olea europaea var. sylvestris | reverse complement strand
GAAGAAAAAGTAAAAAGAAAAAAAATTTAAAAAATAATTTTATTTCTAGACAATTCATCTGTTAAAAACTCATTTTGAATTTGTATTTTATTCTCTAATAATAACATAATTCGAAACTTTGAAAATGAAAAAAAAAAAAAATTAAACGGGGCCCATGCCCCGCCCCCGTCTAAGACAGGGCAAGGTGGGGTTTTGGCCAAATGGGGCAGGACGAACCCGCTCCGTTGCCATCACTACTTGAATCCGTTTTCAATGTTTCTGAATTCCTCTTGATTTCTTAATTTCCAGCCGCCCTTCTGTAATTATTTGTCTCCGTCCAGTAGCTGTTAAGCGTGTGTATATATAATATATTTCCTTCACTCAAGTAGGGTGCCAATGTTGACTCCTCCACCTTTTTCTTTCAACAGCCCACAAAACTGCATTTTTGTGCATATATCGTACAAATTCAGCCCCCCTTCTGCCGCCCAATTGTGGGTGTTGTATATATATAAAAATCTGCTAAAGCCACTCAATTGTATGTGTATCTATTCAATTCCAGCAGCCTTTTTTTTTTTTTTTTTTTTTATTTTTTTTTCTCCTTTTT
>NC_036243.1:13744450-13802136 GCF_002742605.1 Olea europaea var. sylvestris | reverse complement strand
TGCGTCTCTCTCGGTCTCTGTGTATATATATGTCAGCCCCCAAAGCAATCTTTTTTCTTTTGGAATCCAATTCAAGTTCCTACCGAGGCCCAATTACTTTTCTTTAGTTGGCTGCCTTTATTATTCTTCAATTTGAACCTTTGCACTCACAGGTTACTGACTGATTCCACATAAAAATCAAAAATCAAGGTCCATTTAGAGCCTGTTTGGGAGTGATTTTGAAAATTGATTTTTTGACCGTTAGGAGAAAAGTAGGGTTCACCTGTGAGAGAAGAAGTCAAATATGACGGCTAAAATAGTGAAATAACGGTCAAAAAATCAATTTTTTGGTAAAAAAATGAGGCCCAAACAGGCTCTTAATGTATTATTTTTTTCAAGCCCTCTTTTCTTTTAAAATAGTGCACTTTAGTCCTTCCTTTCCAATTGCTTCAAACAGGTTCGTCACTAAAAAATAAAAAAATAAAAAACCTAAGTTATATGGAAATTAATAATTTGACGACTTAAAAATTTAATAATGTGGTGTAAATAAATCCACAAATTACGCTTATCAGCTGACTTAACGCTATATCGCAGGAACAAGAGTTGTGAAGCATTTAAACCACACGATTTTAGCGTAGTTCGGGAGTGATGAAACTAGGCCCATGACATAGCGCACAAATTCTGATACCTTTCTATTTCAATAGTACCACAAGAGTATTTCTCAATTATTAGAACATAGATTAAGAGTTGAAATGGCGAATATACTAGGTAATTGTTTCCATCAGGTATGAAGCACACCAAATGATGCTTTACGGACTGTCATCCAGTCCTAGTCTCCCCTCTGACCAAAGGCCAAGACAGACGTGAGAAAAGAAAATTTTAGTACAAAATAGGTACAACTCATGGAGCATAGTAAGGAGGTTGACCTGGTGGTGAAATACCGCCAGGTAGCACATTTGACTGATGCATAGGCTGAGTAACCCTCATCGGTGGAGCACCAGAAGTGATATGGTTTGTTTGAGGAAGTGGTGAGGAACCAGGTGGAATTGCTGCAGAGGAATAAGCAGGAACTGAAGTTGATGCATATGTTTGACCAGGAAATGTGCTGGGACCAGACATGAAGGTTGGTCTACCTGTCTGCGACGCTGTATCCCACGACACTGGTGCCAGAGGAGACTGAACCGGTAAAGCACCCCCAGAAGCATAACCAATCCCAGGGCCGACCGAAGCTGCAGTACTATGTAGCCACCCAGAAGTTGGAGCAGGAACGCCCGGAGCTTGATGCATTGCAAGTGATTCAGGGACAGTGTAATCTCTACTTTTGTCACTGTATGCCTACAACATGCAGGCATGACCAATCAATTTTGTTATTAAGAGGTTAAAATGAGTATCAATTGAGAAGGCCATCAATAAGAACAAATTCAAGGAGAATTTTTTTCAGATCATGAACAAGCCGGTTTTTTTCTTTTTGTAGCAAAGAAGCCTTTATGTTAATTTCCCGTAGACATTTATCTCAAAAGCACATATTTATACCTTTACATTGAGATCAGTATGACGAGAGTATGATAGATGAAGCTTACAATAGCCACCATCATATATGCAATGACCCTCTAATGCATCTTTGGCAACAGCTGCAGTTGTGATATCTGTAAATAAAGCAAGTTGTGGCTCATTTAGTGAACCAAGTTTAATCTATAAGGATCGCATACAGATGAAATAATGCACTTCATATATGGAGTGCGTAGTAGACCAGTATTCACATGTACGTATTACACAATATCTACTCAAATATTCGTGGCATGGACACAAGGATATGGGATGTAGTAGCAGTGAAGTTGACGAGGACATCCAGTTTTAATTATTTTAGCAGTTTTAATTATTTTAGTTGGATTTAGGTTATTTTAATTTTATGGACTTGTGTATTGGGCTTGGCCCTAGGTTTGCAGTATTTTCCAGTATTTAAACCTATTTTACATTGTTATTTTTCGGTTGATGAATTGATTGAATTATAAAGTTGGCTTGCAGCCGTTTTTCTCTCCTCTTCCCCACCTCTGTTCTTCTTCTTCTCTCCCCTTCCCCCATCTCTTCTTATTATAGCTATTGAATCATTTATTCTACATCAAATTGGTATCAGAGCTAAAGTTGGGAAAACATTATAGCTTTTCATTCGTCTGCCTGCAATCCATAACTCACAGCACCTACTGAACACACGCCACAACCACTGGATGTGAAGAAGAGCTGTAAACCCAACCATAAAAAAAAACGTCCTTCCTGTCATCTTCTCAAACCGAGCCCCACATATTAATTTAAATTCCATTACAAACCTCAACCAAGTACACAGCCCCACGACCGCCAAACCTCCATTCAGCCGAACCCCAACTCAAACTCCATTCAACCGAATTCTCAACCGCCACCACAGCTTCACATCCTCTGTCGCCAGAACTCTGACGGCAATAGGGGGCAGAAGTGCGAAACCAGAAAACGCACCACCCAAGCCAGCCAGAGTTCACCAATCTTTCAGCCGTCGATTGCTAGTAGGCTGGCAACCCAAGTAATTGAGCCTCTCGTCCGACAGCACCGCGACTCCCACGCCGCCAGACAGTGCATCCAGAGACCGTGCAGTGGATATCAATGGGCAGGTTTATTTGTGTCAATCAGGTTTGGGCTTGGTTTATTTGTATCACTTGGGTTTGGACTTAATTTTAGTCGGGCTGAGTTATTTGTATCACTTGGGTTTGGGCTTGATTTCAATCAGGTTGGATCTATTAGTTATTGCTTGGGCTTGGGCTTGATTGAGATTTTGAGTGTGATTTAGATCCAAATTTGTGAAATGGGCTCATTTATTATTTTGTTGTTCTGATTTTGTATTATTAAAAAAAAAAATGAGTCAAAAAAAATCCAAAAAAAAATAATAATAATAAAAAATATTTTTTGAATTTTGAAAATTTCCTGACATTCTTTTATAGGTACATTATTTTCTTGACGAACATGGAATTTTCTATCTTGGCATCTCAGCGCTTAACAGATCAGAAAGTGGAGACATTCGACGCTAGGACGACTCAGGCCAACTGAACTCAGGGAGCCTCTGCTTCTATCTATTTTTAGTGACACTGTTACTGTATTTTAGAATTGCATCATTTAATTCTTTTTGTTGCTAATACTTGGATAATTTAGCCTTAAATCTATTGGATTGACATTCACGAGCCGACCCCATTATTCACTCATTTACCCCACGTGACTAGACCTAGCATTTGTACCTTTATTTTTTTATTTTATTGGCATTAGTGGTATTAGCTTGCGATTGGGCCATACGGAATCCCTACAATAAAATAAAATAATAATAATAACAATGGATAAATTTCAGTCACTATTTTCCCTGCTAGCACTCGTTGGTTGTTGATCTCAATAGACACTTCACCTAGCTTGCGTTACCGTGTATGCAATTGCGTAGTGGTCGTGTTACTGCCTCTAGCTCCAGTACCGTTGTCATGGACCCTTCCCACATTGAAGCCATCACCCGACAGTTGGCACAATTACAAAATCAATTAACGGCTGTCCAAACTGAGTTAGCCGCTACGTGCGAGGAGAATAGAGCCCTAACTGCTAGGGTAAACACTCTTGACCCAACCCAATACTCAACTGAGACTGAAAATTCTGACGCTTCCATTAATAGACCTCATCGTCGTCCACAAGGTGGTCGACACCATGCTAGACATGATCGTAGGGAAGGAAATCAAACTCGTGGGCGGGAGCATCAATATCACCGTCACGGTACACTGTCCCCCCCTCGCCACGAAGAGCGCCTCTTTCGAAATATTAAGTTAGATGCCCCTACATTTGATGGTTGTCTAGATCCCAGTGTATTCAATCAATGGGTTAGAGATATGGATCGTTTCTTTGCCTGGTATGGGGTCCCTGAAGATCAAAGGATACAATTTGCCAGTTTGAAATTGACTGGCACAGCTCAACTGTTTTGGGAAAGCGTTGAGGACCTCCTAGAGAGGCGCCATGCTCCCCCTGTTGGGAATTGGGATGAAATGAAACATCGCCTTGAAGAAAAATATTTACCTCAATCTTACAGGGGCAACTTGCTGGATCAATGGAACGCACTTACGCAAGGCAGTCGACCTGTGACCGAATATGTTGCTCAGTTTGACGAGTTTCGAATGAGATGTCAGGTCGTTGAGGATGAAGTCATGACTTTGAGTAGGTTTAGACAAGGCCTACGGGATGATCTTAGACGTGAGTTTGTTCTTAGGGATGTCACTACTCTTGACCACGCCTACTTTTTCGTTTGGGATTACGAGTTAGTGACTAGGACACCGTACAGAAGTCGTAGTGATTCCCGCACTGCAACCTCTTTTGCATCCACTCCATCCCCTAAGTCTATTCTAGGACCTCCTCCTTCTAATACTACCCCTACATCGGATAGTAAGCTAGAGGTTCTGAGGTTTCAAGAACGTCCTCTTGTTTACAATGCTTCAACTGTAAGGGTTTTGGTCACATTGCTTCTAAGTGTCCTAGCCGAGCCCCCTAGTTTTGGAAGAGCGTGAAGGTATAGTTGACGAGCCACTAGAGGATCAGGTGTATGAGCCTAAGTTAGAAGAGTTTGATGACTTGGAGGATAGTGAAGATACCTTCTTGGGATGTATCCAGTCTAGTCCCCTTACCCCACATACACTTAGAGTCGGTGTCGTCCATTGTACTCTTACCCAGCCGAGGGATGCCGATGATTGGCGCCGTCATGCCATCTTCCACACTTACATCAAGATTAATAATAAGGGCTGTAAAGTCATCGTGGATAGTGGCAGCTCCATTAATACGGTTTTAATGACTACTGTATCCCGTCTAGGGTTGAAGTCTGTTCCTCACCCTCAGCCATACAGCGTCTCTTGGGTTGATACCTCCTCCATAGCTGTTAAGGAGCGTTGTTTAGTCTCTATCCAGTTTCTCGAGTACAAGGACCATATATGGTGTGACGTTATTTCAATGGACGTCGGGCACATCATCTTGGGACGACCTTGGTTATTTGACCTAGATGTAACCATCTATGGTCGATCCAATTCCTGCTCCTTCGTGTTTAATGGAAAGAAGATTCACCTTAACCCACTGCCTCCAAAGCCTGTTGGCCCACTGGAAACGAAGAAAAGTGTGGAACGAAAGGGATTGCATATCATTAGTCCTACGGAATTTGAGCATACACTTGTTGGCAACTTAGTTGTCTTCGCTTTGGTGGTCATAGAGGTCCCATCACACTCCGCAATAGAGAGCCCTGTTGAAGTCCTATCGGTCCTCCAAGAGTTTCAAGACGTCTTTCCAGAGGACCTCCCTAATCATCTACCTCCACTAAGGGATATTCAACATGCCATAGACTTCGTTCCGGGGGCATCCCTCCCAAATTTGCCTCATTATAGGATGAATCCTACCGAACACGCTGAACTTCAAAGGCAAGTGGATGATCTCCTTCACAAGGGATTCATTCGTGAGAGTTTAAGCCCGTGTGCGATCCCCGCCCTATTGATGCCCAAAAAGGATGGCTCTTGGCGAATGTGTGTGGATAGTCGCGCGATCAATAGGATCACGGTGAAGTATCGTTTACCAATTCCTAGACTTGACGATATGTTAGATATGATGGTTGGTGCCACAATCTTTTCGAAGATTGATCTGAAGAGTGGATACCATCAAATTCGAATTCTCTCAGGTGATGAGTGGAAGACCGCGTCTAAGACGAAAGATGGTCTTTATGAATGGCTGGTCATGCCTTTTGGGCCGAGCAATGCGCCAAGTACCTTTATGCGAGTAATGATACAAACTCTACGACCTTTCATGGGCAAGTTTCTTGTCGTCTACTTTGATGATATCCTCATCTATAGTAAGACTAAGGAGCAACACCTTGACCACCTCACGCAAGTTTGCACCACCCTTCGTGCAACTAATCTATATGCGAATGTCAAGAAGTGCTCCTTCTTCACTGACACTGTCGTTTTTCTGGGGTTCATTGTCTCTTCGACAGGGGTATCCGCTGACCCTGCTAAGGTTCAGGCGATTATTGACTGGCCTAAGCCCAAAGTTATTCATAACGTCAAGAGCTTTCACGGCTTACCTACGTTCTACCGTCGCTTTATTAAGGGGTTTAGCACTATTATGGCGCCTATTACGGAGTGCATGAAGAAAGGGAAGTTTCATTGGACACGAGAGGCGGCTAAGGCCTTTAAGTTAGTCAAGAAGCGAATGACGGAAGCCCCTGTCGTGCGTCTTCCCGATTTTTCCAAAGTCTTTGAAGTTGAATGTGACGCCTCCAGGGTAGGTATAGGCGGAGTCTTAAGTCAGGATTGTTACCCTGTTGCCTATTTCAGTGAGAAGTTAATTGAGGCCAAGCAGCGGTACTCAACTTATGATATGGAACTGTATGCAGTGGTCCAGGCTTTGCGCTATTGGCGCCACTATTTGTTACCCCAGGAATTTGTTCTTTATTCAGATCACGAGACCTTCCGTTACGTCAACTCCCAAAAGAGATTAAGTTCCAGGCATGATCGTTGGGTCGAATATTTACAGGCCTATTCATTTGTTTTAAAACATAAGAAGGGCGTAGAGAACCAAGCAGCTGATGCGTTAAGTCATCGTGTCTCCCTTTTATCAATCATGAGTGTCAAGATCATCAGTTTTGAAAGACTTAAGGAGGATTACGAGGCATGTCCCGATTTTAAAGATATCTTCCTTGATTTACAAAGAGGACAATCAAGCACCACAGATGGCTTCCGACTTGAGGAGGGTTACCTCTTTAGAGCAAATAAATTATGCATCCCTCGAACTTCAGTGCACGATTTCATCGTGTGGAAAATTCATGCGAGAGGGTTAGCCGGTTATTTTGGACGTGATAAGACCATAGAGGAAGTTGAACGTCAATTCTATTGGCCTAACTTGAAGAAAGACGTGGCTAAAATTGTTAGTACTTGTAACACTTGTCAATTGAGTAAGCAGAAGAAGCAAAACACAGGTCTATACACCCCTCTCCCTGTCTCTAATTGTCCTTTGCACGATGTTAGTATGAATTTTGTGTTGGGACTTCCACGCACCCCTAAGAAGCATGACTCCATTTTTGTGGTTGTCAATCGCTTCTCAAAGATGGCTCATTTTATCCCCTGTAGCAAGACGTCGGATGCGTCCAAGGTCACCCTGTTATTCTTTAATGAAATTGTCAAATTGTATGGGCTTCCCAAGACCATTGTGTCTAATAGGGACGTTCGTTCCACTAGCCATTTTTGAAGAACCTTGTGGCACAAGATGGGTACCAAATTGAAATTTTCTACGGCCTATCACCCTCAGACTGACGGTCAAACTGAAGTAGTTAATCGAAGTCTTGGTAACCTATTACGTTGTCTGGTCCGAGAAAACCTTCGAAATTGGAATTTGATCCTTCCTGTAGCTCAAATTGCGTACAATAGCTCTATAAATCGTTCACTAGGTATGAGTCCATTTGAAGCCGTTCATGGGTACAAGCCTAGGAAACCGTTAGATCTCATCCCTATGTCCCCACAGGCTAGAGTGTCAGTATCAGCCGAAGCATTTGCACAACACCTTCGTGACTTGCATATTGAGATCAATAAACAACTTGAAACTAGTAATGCAACACATAAACTCCTAGCTGATTTACACAAACGACATATTGAGTTTAACGTTGGGGATTACGTTATGGTTTGCATTAGGCCAGAGCGGCGTCTACATGGACCCGCCACTAAATTGCAAGCTCGTAGTGCTGGTCCTTTTAAAATTTTAAAGCAGGTTGGTCCAAATGCATATATTGTTGACATTTCACCACACCTTGGTTACCACTCTACCTTCAATGTTGAGGACCTTGTAGCTTATAAAGGTCATTTCATTCCCTCAGATGATCCTCTGTCTTTTCCTATTGTGGACCTTGACCTTGATTCTTTGACCCCTTCTAACCCACTACCACCTCTCACAGCACACAAAGAAAAAATTGATGCTATTTTAGATGAAGAAACTGTGTTCACTACTGATGGAGAGGTTCAGCGCTTCCTTGTTCGTTGGGTTGGTCGACCAGATTGTGACTGTGCATGGATCTCCAGGGAGACTACAGCAATTGGACCTAGATTTGTTAGAGTTTTATCGGAGTCAGCAGGATATTCATTAGCCCAGATCGCCTCCCGTCCACCCGAGAGGAGTTGGTGAGAACACCAGATTCAGACCGCCACTGACGCATTTCTACAGACGCCGGAAGAAGCTTGCCCAGCCACTCAACCTATGGTTGGGAGATTGACGGATGCCTATGGTGATATAGCCACCCGACAGGGTCAAGTTTTCTCTCCCACCCCGGGAGAATTGATGAGGACATCCAGTTTTAATTATTTTAGCAGTTTTAATTATTTTAGTTGGATTTAGGTTATTTTAATTTTATGGACTTGTGTATTGGGCTTGGCCCTAGGTTTGCAGTATTTTCCAGTATTTAAACCTATTTTACATTGTTATTTTTCGGTTGATGAATTGATTGAATTATAAAGTTGGCTTGCAGCCGTTTTTCTCTCCTCTTCCCCACCTCTGTTCTTCTTCTTCTCTCCCCTTCCCCCATCTCTTCTTATTATAGCTATTGAATCATTTATTCTACATCAGAAGTACTCCCTCCATTTTGGATCTAATGTTGGAATATAAATTAGCTGGGAGTTGAAAATGTCTAATATACAAAAGACAGACTGAAGTCTGGCACTAGTCATTGTCATGTTTTTAAATAAAAGATGAGTAGAACAGAAGATAAAGCGATCCACCAGATGGAGAATACTGGTTGATATGAGATATCCAAAAAGAGCATTCAATTTGCACGCAGAGGGAATTGATAATATAAATAAATCAATGAAAAAAAAAAAAAAGGCATAACAGCCATGACTCAGGAATGACTACCATAAGGATATCATCAAATGAGCTCATACTCAAGTTTTCGAAGCCAGTGTATCCAGGTGCAATTAGAATGCTGATAGACCCCCCATAAGCTTCACATATGCAAGGAGAAGAAAGGAGCGGTTACAACCAACATGAGGGAACTCAGCTTCAGTTAGTTAATAGAGGGTATAATAGAGGGGAATGTAGGTAGGCTTTTACTGATTTTCAATTAGAAGGGGGAGAGAGTAGGCCTCTCTAATAGCCTCGGAATTTGTCTGTTATTTCCAAAGTTCAATCAATCATCTTCATAAACCATTTGTGATCTATCAGTGTTCTCAGCTGTTTTTCTGCAGATTTTCAGTGAAGGGAAGTCATCTATTAAGTTACAGGATCAGGGGTTCTATCAAATGCATTCAAGCTATTGCAAGCTCAGCTTCAGCTTGATACAAGCCTACATATAAACATACCTTGTGATATCTGAAGTGTGTAATGATGGCATGTAGAAATTAATAAAGCTGCAGTTAATATTTAAGACTTATTCACAATAAGTTCGAGGTCCGAGGTCCTATGTTTCATGCAATTGGGGTGGAGGGGAGGGGGATTGTCATCCCACTGAATTAATGAAAATTACTTGAAATTGATTAGTATATTCAATTACATTTACCACCTTCAAGTGACTGATGGGGAAAATATAAATCAATAACTAAAGTATAAAACTCCAAAAAGCACATCATGCTCAAAATGCTACAAGAGCAGATACCAATCTGTCCAACACAACTAAGGATTCTCAAGATGCAAGGAAACAAAACTCATTAGCAGGGAAGAATGGGGTAAAAAATTACAGACAACACCTCATACTTATTCATAAACAAGTAAAAAGGGGGACAGATATTTCCCCAATAAGGAATCTATCCACTAAATGCATGCAGTAATGGTCCATATGCATGTGAAACAGCCATAACTTTTGGGTTTTTTTCTTTTCGACTAGTCCTTTGAGCTTTTCTTTCCTCCCAATTAGGAAATATTGAGGACTGTAAAGCAACTTACCGGGATACTGAATTAGTGCCTGAGTTCCACCGTTCTTCTCAAATATTGCAATCTTTTGGACAGTACCAAATGCAGAGAATACCTGATCAAATTAGCAGTTATTTAAATGGCACAACTAATCTGACACATGGGTGTACACTATGATGCTCGGACTAGGGTACAGACATCGGTTACAAGTATGTATCTAAGTATTGGATATTTTATTTTCTAAAAAATGTATGATACGGGGACATGACTGAAAAGAATCCAAATTCAGACATGGATACGTGGGTACTTCTTTCAAGCTTCAATTTTTTTTACTAATCCAATATGTCATTTTAAATGGAACAAAAATAATTGTTCACAAATAAGGAAATGAATAGTGTATAACTGGTTAAGCAAAATAAAATTTCGGGGTTTAGCTTTCAATTATGAAAAATTAATTACTAAATGTTAGATAAAATAGAAAATGAGTAACTTAATTGCAATTTAAACTTAATGGAGTACTAAGTAGTATTATATGGAATCCATTTTCATTTTATGCATACAAAATTCTAAACCACCAATACAGAGAAGGAAAAAATGAAAAAAAAAAATGAAGAAAAGGGAAAGAAAAAGAAAGGAGGGAAAACCTAGCATTGTTGTCTTTATCTACCCTCTCATAGGCAGTGCAAGGTTTATAGAGGGTAGAAACGGGAAAGAAAAGGAAACCGGAAAAAAAAATGAAGAAGGCAGAAGAAAAAGAAAGAAGCAAAAATGGGTTAAGCGTCTGATTGAAACTTGGCGGATCCGACACATCCCATTCCCATGTCGAGTACTCTGATCATTTCGAAGAGTCCGAGCATCAGAGGGTGTACATATGAAACAAAAATTAGTGCAATCAATACCGAGTGAAGAACATCCACAGTGACTGCATATTGCATATTCTCAATGGATGCAAGAAGCACATTACTCTCAAATTCCTTTTTTATTCCATCTGGACCTACAATGGGCTGAATAAAGTGTCATGTCAACACTAGTCCTTGTCCACACAACAGAACAGGTTAACAATATTACAGTTGAGAAACACACCTGAACAATACCTTCCATCGCAGTAGGATTAACGGGAAGATAAGGATTTGTATAATCCCTGCAGGATGAAATTAAAACAAAATCCAAGTGTCAAACAAACATTTATTCGCTTGATAGTTTGAGTTCACAAGAAGTCCAAAAGCTTGACCCCTCCTACCACTTGAACTACGAGAATTTGATGGACCATAACATCAATCAGAAAGCAAATTGGTGAACAAAATATAACAACAAAATTTTTTGTGCACACTTCAACTGTTCACTGCAGTAATTAGGGTTAAGGCTAACATTTCTTGTCCAACAAGTTGAAACACGCCATCATTGATTGTTCACAAGGACTGAAATAACTGACCCTACACCCTAAAATATATTACAAGAGAAAATGAAGAAAATCTTTATAGAACCCAAAAAATATTGAAAAGACGAATTGGCTCTTTAACAGAGCATCTTCCATTTTAATTGAGTTCTACATGCGTGTAAATTTTCATCCAGAAAAATGGAAATTCCCCATGGTATATGTAAGAATTCTAAGACACAAGTTTAACGAAAATAGCTCCCAACATCATGCAGAGTCATGACCTGACCTAATAAGCCCCCCAGGTTAAGCATGAATTTGCTGCCTAGAATTCTAAACATCTGTCAGACACTCAATGTGAAATAAACTCAATATTAAAGAGATCCTTAAAAAGCAACAACTAATAAAAGAATTAACCATGTCAAAGAGCAGCGTAGTCAGAAAACCAACAGGGAATGAGAATTCAAGTTTATTGATAAGAACAGAGGAAAAATATGCCTCATTGAAGATTGAAACAAACAACCTACAGGTTGCATTAGAAAAGGGACATTGAAATTAAAGTAAGAAAGTAAAATAGTCTTTAGAAATTTGTGTGTGCTCAGTAAAACATCGAAAAACTCCAATGGAATTAGAATCTAATAAAGGTGAATCAACAAAACATGAAATGCTAATATTATAAGATGAAGAAAATTACTACGAGGCCATGAAAAAACAGATCTGTGTTATAGCTGCCGAGCTTCACTAAACCCTAAATGACAAAAAGTACAGAAGTCAATTAGCAAGACCCCATTTACCAAAATTTAGAAAAATAGAAACAAGAAAACAGGGAAAATAATGATAAAATAATACAAACAGAAAGCACAGAGATGGAAAAGTTAAAAACGTTGAGAAGTAATTCAGTAGAATACATACCTGCTTCTATGAGATTGAAACTTAATATTCAAATCGGTGTGTGCAGAGTACGAGATACGCAAATGACATTCATTAACATGTCCAGGAAGAAGGTATCTGAAATTTGAAATAGTTGAACCACATAATACACCCAAATGAGGATCCCATTGTACTAACAGCATGGATTATAGTGAGTGGATTGCAAGAAGGAGACAGACAAAAAGAGGATATCTAAACAATCAACCATGAAAAAAAGTTAGAAGATTCATGCCTGGGTATGCTCCTGCCATCCAATGACTCCCTTGCTGTAGCTGCAGTCTGAACATCACTATATTGAATTAAAGCCTGTCAACATCATCACTAGATGTCAAGATAACATACATGAAGAAAATTCAATGACAGAAATATCTTGAATGTTTTATCATGACTTTACCTGAAAACCAGCAGCCTTTTCAAAAGTAGCAATCTTGTGCACAAAACCAAAAGCTGAGAACACCTGAAATATATATAAGGAAACTTGAGAAAATTATAGTTTTTAAAAACAATAACAACAGATTAGCGAGCAAAAGAACACCCCAGTACACAAGTGCAGAAAAATGGAAGTGAGAAATAGACCTTATAAAGCAGTATGATGCACATGACAATAAATCCAGACTGTCTCCAACAAAAGATTCTAAACAAGGACCATCTGTGATTCAACCAATTTCAGTCAAAATTGATATAATCCAGTGAAGTTGTCATTTCTATGGTGAAAGTAGAAATGCATATGATAACTGATCTTTTAATAAGATTCACGGCTACCAAATTCGTCAACCATAACATATAAATGTCTAAGACCCAAAAGCATGGATACCAATATTTCTTAATGATTTTTCACAAACTGCATCACACCACATATCAATTAAGCGCACTACAGTGCAATAAGGAAACTATAGGAAGAATGGGAAACATAAAAGTTAAAGAGAAGAGAAACAAAAATTCTGTAGATAAAAATGGATATAATAAAACAAGATACATTTTTAAATTACAGTACAGTAAAAGGATACCTCCAGCTAAGATACAACCATAACATTACTTGTCCACACCAAATATATCAAGTCGATGATAAGAACTACAACGAATCATATATAGCACCTATTTGAGCCCCATTTTTGGCTAAGAATGCATTTTGGAATAATAGATTGACGGAGAATGAGTGGTTAAAAAATAAGAAAAAGTTAGGGTTAGGATGTAATATTATTTTATTGAATGATGTGTGGTTGAAACAAAAAATAGAGAAAAATGCATTTTGGAAATAATGAAGATCAAACAAGGGCTTAATTAAACACCATATAGAGACAGCAAGAAGATGAAAAATGCTCAACACCGAACTTTGATCAGATAGAAAAATAACTTTCCATCAAGAAATTGTTAATAATATCCATCAATAGAGTTATACCAAGTGAATGACATCAATGCTGACATCACCAGCTTCAACTCCCTCAATTGTAACAAGCAAGACATTGCCTGGAACATCTCCAGGACTCTTGTTGTTGACAATTTCATGTCTGTTAGAGTACTGGATATAGACAGTTTTGCCACGAACATTTGCAGGTTCTGAAGACGAAGCATAATACGTAACCATGTTAATTGCCTGATTAAGATCCACCTGAAAAGGAGATCAAATTGCAGCATTCATCAATGTAGAGCCACCAGATTATACAAAACCATATATAAAGCAAATGGTAACTGCATTTGCCTAAAAAAAAGGCGCATTTTATTAATAGAGATCAAAATCATTGTCTTCTTTTTTGTGCAATCTATTGAGAATCATTGTCACGATTTCTTCCATATTTTTTATGAATTGAAATGACCAACTTTATTTTACCACTGACAGTCTATGATTTCAATAAATAGAAAGGCTGCATAAACAAGACAAATCACGGATTTATCTGTCTGTGGTATGCATTCGAATATTCAACTAAGGAAAAAGAAAAACTTATACCCACATAACAAATACTGCAAACAGCCGATAATAAAAGATCACTTTTCCACACATTTTTCTACATCCAGTGAAATTTAAACTTTTTTTACAATAATAAAAAGCCCCTAATCCCCTACGCGTTTTCCTTTCTAATGTGTTCACCTTTGACCATTAAATTATTGAACAAAACAATTGAGGAAAAGACTTACGAATTCGACAAAAGCTTGGTTGCGATTGGCGCCGACATTGCACTTGGTATTGACAATCTTGCCGAAGGGTTTGCACAGTTCGACCAGCTCTTCTTCGGTGCACTCCCACGGGAGATTCCGCAGGTGGAGAACCTTTGACGGGGTTTGCGTGTACCGGAACTGCTGCTGTCCCGACGTCGACATCGACTTTCTTAGGCTCTGATTATTTTTTCTAATATTGGCTTGATTGCTAGCGGCGGTTATCTAGAAACAACGGAGGCCAGGCTAGGGTTTCGCCTGTCGCGCTTTGTCTAAACTCTAACGTCAAGTGGATAGAAACTGAACTGTGCTATTGATTTACCAATACGGCAATACATAAATATTTTTTTATCACTTTTTTGTTAGTGAGAACCAAGTTTCTTTTTGACAAAGAAAAGAAAAATTACTTCTTTAGATATTATTAATTTATATTTAATAAATAAGTAGTGCTACGAATGTATGATGAATGCCAACTCAACTTCTAGTATTATATCTACCCACGTTTGATCCTATTTTTGGGTGAAATATATTATAAAATAGTGATTTTGAAGAGAATTTATGGTTAAAAATAAGAAAATATTTTTAAAATACATATATAATTATTTTATAGAAAAAAAATGTATGATTGAAAATGATAATTAAAAAAATATATTCTTGAAAAAATAGCGCTCAAACAGGAGCTTAGTGAAAATGAAATAATCTACTGAAGATGTCTACCAATGATGTTCGGGAATTATTTTATATTTGAATTTTACAATTGTTTCACTAAAATAAGCCCCTGTTTGATACTCGTTAGTTTAAAACTCTTTTTTCTATATATTTATTTTCAATTACACATTCACATAATAAAATAATATGCACGTAAACATAAAATGTTATTAACCATACATTCTTCAAAAAATCACTATTCAAAACTTCATTTTACCAAACAATGATCGTCAAACACGAGTTAAGTATTTCAAGCATCTTAACCTTAAGTAAATTACATTCTACATGATGTAAAAAAATATACAAGATGTGGCTTGCAAAAAAATTAATGATGATGATATTGAGGTTGGTTTGAGTACTAAAAAGCTAGCAACTTTAAATGCATATTTTTCGCATCCGCGGTGGGGGGAAGTGTTATTTTGTTGTTTGGGGGGGGGGGGGGGGGGGGGGGGGGGAACAGAATTGAAAAATAGAAATTGTCAAAGTAAAAAGTTCATTAAAATATGTTATAAAAATTGTGTTTTTAATCAATTATTATTCAATTCTTTCATTGGGTCCTAATTGATTTTAAATAAAAGTATCATCTTATACATTTATCGAAATATTAATTTAGTACATTGACCCGAGTCAAAATCGAAACAAAGTTATTAATTTATCTAGATTTTACTGTACTGAAAACTAAATAGGACACAAGGTGAAGAAAAGAAGCATTGTTTAAAAGCGATTATTTGAAATTCATTTTTCCCTCACACTCGTTTTCTATAATACATTCTAAAAAATTGTATTTTTTATAATTTGTTTCTACTTTTTAACTACATATTATTTGAAAAATCACTTTTCAAATAATCACTTTTACTCAAGCACAAAGAATAGACTCATTTTATTTATTATATTTATGTAAAATAATATTAAGGAAATAACGACAAAAATTCTTTTGGATAATGTGAGTTGAAGGGCAAATGCATTACAATAGTGTTGATGATATGACATCCTTCGTATGTAGAGAATTTAGTGGGAAACTAATTATTTTATAATGTTAGGCGCTTCTATTAAAATCGTATCACTCTATATTCTGAACACACTAGAATCCAAGCCCGTTCGCTTTTCTCTCGTGTCTTTCATGGATCCCACTTCGTACATACGTTGTATCCTAGTTGAAAGTACACTTTATGGAATGAATCAAACATCGAGAGCCACGGTACGTGGTTTGCTATAGGGGGTGGGTAAGCTGTCATTTGCCATTTAAATATTAACAAGAAATCAAGTATGGGACGTGTTATTTATTTTTGCTTTTCTAGCAGCTCTAGTCACTACTGCTTTTGAGGACGTAGGTGCTTTAGTTGGTGCAACCCTCCTTGTAAGTGATGTTCTCAAATCATGTTGGGTCTACTTCGATGCATTCACACATTGGAGGCCAGAAATGTCTCGTGTTACCGAGATTTTTGGCAAGCTCATTATAATATGATACAAGTAGATCATACGTTGTATTGTATTATTTTGGCGTACTATAAGAGTACAATCCATGAGTATCGACAACTATTTTGTTTTTATAGGATGTTGACATGCCTTTGTAAAATGCAATTGGTCTTTTAGACACTCACATAGAAATTGGATTCAGACCTTGTTTTTCTAATGTAGGCTGTCATTGCCCTGCCCATAAAGATATAATAAAAACAAATAATAATAACTTTAAAATATGTGTCCCTCCTTCATAGACTCAATAATTGCATAAATTTTTTCAGGTCCTCATTTTTTTTAATTTGATGATTTGTCCCATTATATTACTTTGTGCAAAACTACAAAATGGTTTGTCATATCTTTATTGCATTTTGTCTAGTATGCCAAAATGAATCATAAAGGGGGTAAATACCCATATAAGTGAATTACGCATTTGTTCAATAGTGATCTTCTACGTCATTCCCTACGGGTGTTCACTAAAAAGTAATATTAGTTAATGTCACATAGGCATGTTACAAACTACTAGTGCTAGACTAATCTCATAATTTTCATTATTATTTGAAGAACTACATTGTCTATATCTTTGAACATTGAAATAATACAGTTTCGATGTCAATATTAGGTGATCCTAGACTAGAGTATATTGTTGAAATGTTGTTCAACATTCAAGAAAAAATGAAATGGGATGAATAAATATGAAGAAAAATCAAAAAAGGGTATTAAAGGCAAAACCTAGTTCTATGCTGTTGTATAGATTAATACTATGCAGTCGCATGGCCTATGGCAGGGAATTCTGGGGCCTCTTTGGGTCGTTCTATGCTATCGCATAGATTTATACTATGCAGTCGCATGGCCTATGGCAGGGAATTCTGGGGCCTCTTTGGGTCGTTCTATGCTATCGCATAGATTTATACTATGCAGTCGCATAGTTATACAAAATTGACTGTTGGAGATCGATTTCCTACCGTTGCAACTACGAATTGTGGTGGCTTTTCGATATATTTTGGCACCAATTTGTACACATTGGTAGTGGCCTATATATAGGTGATGCATTTCAAGCCAAAAATAAGTGAGAAACATTTGTGATCTATATTCATTCCATATCAAAGATCAAATTCTTGATTCACATTCATACTCTTTTATTCATTATGTTCTTAAAGTTTTGAAGGGTCGCACTTATGCTTTAGTACTAGATCTTTTACAAGGCTTGATATAATTCCACGAACGGTTTGCCAAAATCCTTAAGCATGTCAATCAATTTCGAGAGGAGGCAAATATAGTTTGAGGACAATGATTACGCATTCGAACCTTCGATCTTGTTCTTATCAAGTTTATGAGGTTAATTATTTTTGTTGTTGCATTATTGTGATATTATTCTTGTTTCTACTCCATTTCTCCCCCATATTTTCCAACAATACATGCAGTATTACAAAATTTACACACTCTTATCAAAAAAACACCATGCATTAAAAAATATGGAAACCCGTAGATCGTTATTTTTTTATTTTGGTTATCTTGCATCTGTCTCATTATACCTAAATAGCTTTCCATTATTTTCTTTATTAGCCTCTCAAAATACCTTGTGCTTAATGATCAAAGTCAAGTCTTTCATAGTAGAAGATAAAGTCTCTTCTGTTTTCAACGTCACTTTCTTGCAAAGCATATATACTAACTTCAAGAAGCAGTTATACATCAAGTCATGTTTATAATACTTAAAACCTGAATTTTCTAAACAGATTCAGGTCCAATAGTGATAAAGCGGTATTTTAGGTTTTATTTGAGGAAACAGATACATGGAGCAAAAGTAGAATTTTATTACGTGAAGATGATAGACTTATGATTTTTTTACATGACTTTTGAAAAATCAAAAGAAATTTTTGAGACCCAAAAAGTTACTTTTGAACCTGTTTGACTAATTTAATAAAGTATTTCTTCTAATTAGAGACATTTTAAATAAAGTTAATCTAATGTAGTTTTCTCTAAAAGTACTTCGAAATATGATACTCTTTTAAAAATTAGTTTTTTAATAAAAATTAAGGCAACTTTCTCCAAAAACTCTTCTATAGGAAGTTAAAGCAAAATTCATGTCAAACGGGCCCTTAAAATAGACAAACAAGCATGAGGTATATCTAAAAGGTCAAAAATAAAAATAATACCTTAATGGCCATTGGAGTTGAGTCTCTAGATAATGAATTTGGTACATAACAATAGATATAGAGTCTTGAGAAATGTGGTAAGTCCCCCTATCTTGAAGCCTAACTGATGAGATCTTCGGTGGTGGTAGAAATGGAAGACGAACATAAGAAAGATGTACTATAAATTAAACAAAGGACATGGAAATAAGTAATTACATGTGCGTGGTGCATGACTCCATAAAGATTAGCAAGTGGCATAATTATTGTCAAGGTTCTCACATAGTACAACTTCGCATAATCGAATTCGTGCTACGACAAGAGAAACAAAGTACATTATGCAATTTGGAGAAACAATGTTATAGACGATGGCCCATTTTTATACTAGTTCAGTTGCTCTACCTGACCCCACAACTATTATTAGGAAAAGCAATGTGGGACAATGTTGGAGTAGATAGATGCATATTAATGTCTAGCAAATTCTAAATCATTATGGTATTGATTACGATGACATCATTCATATGGACAAAACTAGCATATAACATTTGCTATTAACAATGTCAAAGGCCACCTTTTGGAACCTAAACTATTTGAATAAAACATAACGAATTCGATATGATCGTATGTTGAGAAATTAAACATAGAACAATGAGGAATTGAAAGGTCTATCTTATTGGAGCATAAACCATATCACGAAATCAAATCAAATTAATTCAATCCTTACAGTATGCTCTACCATCAGAAGTCATGATTGATATTAGAAAATTCGAAGGTTGCCTTGTCAATATTCAAATAGTTCATGATATATATTATTAGTTAATTCAATATTTACTTACATAGTAACATGCATCTTATTGCAAGGGTGATCTATGAAAACAAATGGAAAACTATAACAAAAGTTGGAAAATTAGCAAAAATTCAAAGATATTGTCTTTTTTTGCAATGATCAATATAGTAATAGCAAAATAACATGTACTGAACCGCTAAAGAAATTGCTTAAGCCCCTGTTTGGTTTAGATAAAATCAATTTTGTTGTAGATTTTGATAAATGTTGATTGAATATGTGGTTGAAAAATTTTATCACATGAAATATATAGTTAAAATTAATTGTTAATTTTGACTTAAATTTTAATCAACTTCTTTAGCTAAATAACATCTCAATATGAATCCATCAATAAATAGTAAACATTACTACGATAGTAACAATGAATAAAGCTACAAACAGACATCAAAATTTCTAATGAAAATGAAGGTCAACAGTGAAGATAATTAGTGCAAGAAGTTTTCCAAATAGTCAATCAAACAACATTCTAATGATATTGAAAGATGCAACATTTCACGTTCTTCCTAGTGAAAGAAAAGTTCGACTTACAATATTATTTCTCTAGACATCCATGAAACTTTATGTAACGTGTGTTGTAATTTTGTTCAAGAATTATAATAGAAGGGAAAATTAGACATGTATTGTACACTGAGGAAAAGAAAAACTAATATTGAGATCAAAATAGAAGAAATTTGGCGAAAGAAAAATAAGCATCAGCTATCGCCTGATGCTTTAATGAAGATGAAGAGGGTTTTGATTTGCACTAAGCATATCATCAATGCAATGGAAGGCAAATACAAAGCCAAGGAAGAAGGTACAAAGAAATTCCTAATATCTAGGTATTTTGATTTTAAATTTCTTGTAAATGATTATTAATAAATTAAAGGTGATATAAATCGAACTTTCGAAATGCTTTCAAGTGGAAACATTTATTACAGAACTCCTGAGGACTTGAAAGTGATATCAAACCCTCGTTTGTCCCCCTTTAAAACTCTTCAATTTAATTTAAAATTTTCTCTCTACTATTTTCAACCACATAATCTTCAACAAAATAATATTACACACAAATTGTAAAATTTTCATACTTTTACAACCATCCATTTTTAAAAAAAAAAAAAAAAAGAACACTAATCCCCTCATTATAAACCCAAATAATGGGGGTAAAACGAGGGCTAAAAGAAAATTCTTCATAGTTCTAAAGATTACTCTTTGGAACAAATTCATAAAATTTTCAAATTAAGGAAGAATTAGAGGCAAGAGATAAGAGTGAAAACTCTTATGGAGGCACTTCAAAAATCAATGTTGTGGAAAAGATCGAGCCATCTAACAAATCAAACAGAGGATATCTTCTAACAAGGACAATAAAAAGTTTTAGAAGAAGCGATTGTTTTGTATGTGATAACCTGTAAATTTTGCAAAAGATTGTTAGCATTGAAAATAAAACAATGAGGGTCCGTTTGATTGAAAGAATAGAATTTAGGTGGAATGAAAACGAATTCATGGAAATTGAATTGTTTAGAACTTGTTTTCTTGGAATTGTCAATTAAATATGTTTGATTGATATAATTTTTCACCAGAAAATGTTGAAATTTTCTCTCTTTTGAAAAAAAAAACCAATTCTCACTAAACCCATGGGAATTGGTTTTTCACAAAACCAAGAAAAAATGGTCACATGGGGGGAATGAATTGCCAAGAAAATTATTGCGATCAAACAGACTAAAAGATGGAAAATGGTTTCCATTTTTCTTGGAAAATCGGTCAAATCAAACAAGCTCTAAGGGCAAAATAAATTCCATTGATGAAGATAACATTGTGATTATCATAAGCGAAATCAATGTTATCGAAGAAAAAGTTTTTCGGTTATGTATGTATTTATGTATTATATGAGTGACTTGTCAAGACTTATCACGATTCAAATAGAGAACAAGAGATACAAATGGCTAGAGAAGGTCGCTCCAAAGTGATTGGGAAACGAAATATGGATATCATCTTCAGTCTTGGAAAACTATTACCTTAACCAACATATTACATGTTCCCAACATGGATAAGAACTTAATTAGTGAAGATCTCTTGGAAAAATCGGGCATTAAAAATGTTTATGTCTAAAAAACTTGCACTATCTTGTAATGGAAAATTTATTGAAAAATGTTATTCTTATGAGGGAATGATCGAATTATGTACTGTTGACAATATGAATAAAAATAAAATTAATTTTACTTACTTGATTGATTCTTTCGTATAATTGCATACTAGTTTAGGTCACATAGTTGCTAATACTATAAAAAGAAAATTAAAATGTGATATGATTTCATATGATACGATTGAAACATATAAATATACAACTTGTGTAGAATCTAAAATGATAAAGAAACTTTATCAAAGTGTGCATAAGACTTCAAAAATTATAGAACTTGTTCATACGGATATATATGAATTGAATGGGATGTTAACTAGGGAAGTTTTATTACATTTATTGATAATTATTCAATATATATATATGAAGTTGAAAATCACTTAAACAAGAAAATAAAAATAGTTAAAAGTGATAGGGGTGGTCATACTTTTCTAGTGAATTTAATCCATTTTGTGAATAACAAGGTATAATACATCAATGTTCTGTACCTATGATACTCGAATAAAATAGTTTGGTTGAAAAAAGGATATTAGTTGAAATGATGCCATGTTAACTTATGTTATATTGCCATTTAACTTGTAGGGTGCGGCTTAGTGTACGTAGGATACTAAATAGAATTATTTCAAAATTCACAAAGGTTTTTCATTATGAATTATAGAAATGAAGAAAATTACACATTAAGTACATTAAAGTGTGATAGTGTCTTGCTTATTGTAAGAACACGAACTTTAGAATGACTAAATTGGATCCAAGAGGCATCAATGTGCCTATGTTAGATATGCTAATAACACCAAATTATATACATTACTAAATTTGGAGACAAATATGATAATTGAATCAAATGACATGAAATTCTTTGAGAATTCACTATCTTCGAATAATGAATTAAGGAAAAATTATAAAGAGATTACTAGCTCTTGCAGAACGCAAGATGAATCATCTCCTAAAGATGTTGATGAATTGAGGGAACCTCGAAAAGTAAAAGAATATGGACATGAGAGATATTAGAATCTGATGAAATAAATTCTCAACACTTTACTTAGTAGAGGGAAATGTGAAGAATATTATTAAGACAATACATTTTGTTCTATGGGGAAATTGATCCTAAAACCTATAAAGAAGTTTTGGCTTCATGTGATAGTATATTTTGAAAAGATATAATTAAAGAATAAATGGATTCAATTATGTCAAAAAATATATGGGAACTTATCATTTACCACTCGAATCTAACCCTATTGGTTATAAATGGGTGTTTAAAAGAAAATATAATGTAGGTGGATCTTTTAGTACCTTTAAAGATATCGATAAAAAATTGATTATTTTGATACATAGCACCGGTAGCTATAATAATATCAATTAGAATATTATTCCCATTAGCATCCATATATAACTTATAAGTTCATCAAACGAATGTCAAAATGACATTTTAAATGAAGATCTTGATGAGGAAGATTACATAGAGCAATTCGGAAGGGTTTGTTCTACCCGTTTATGAACAAAAAGTGTGCAAGTTAGTAAAAAATTATGTAACTTAAAACAAGCACCAAAGAAGTAGCATGAAAATTTTGGCTTAGCAATTATTTCTTTCAGTTTTAGACATAATAGTGTAGATAAATATTTGTATTCCACAGTGTATAATGAATTTATCATGTTTATTTGTTCATATGTTGATAAAATATTAATTTAAGTGATCACATTCATAGAATAAAAGAAACGAAGATGTTTTTTTTTTCACCTTCAAAGTGAAAGATTTTGGACAATTAAATACCATACTAGGCACTGTTTTGAAAGGCGTGCATTGACGCAATGATGCGCGACTTGACTTGGCGCCTTATTTAGCGGTCAATAGCAATCATTAGCCGCTAATGCTTGCCTAGATGCGCATAATTATCTTTTTTAAAAATTTTAATTTTTTTTTTTTTACAATTCTTCTAAGTTAAAAACTTAAATGTTGATTTCTTTACTTCGTCGGTTCTAAATTCAAAATAGTGGTTTGAAGTCTTGAACAAAGGAAATCACTCAAAAATTCCTATTTACTTACTATCTAATATTTACATTTGGAACTTATCTTTTTGTTGGATAACGCGACGCCTATGCCTTGTCGTCTAAGCTCGCCTAACCCATAGTTTGACCTCCACGCATCACCATGCATTAAGCTTTTTAATATACCTGGTTTTAAGTATCAAAGTTATAGAAATTAATGGAGGCTATATTTTCAGTCAATCACGTTATATAAAAAAATGTGATAGATAAGTTTAAACACTTGAACATAAAAGAGTTTAATACCTCTCTTGATCCAATCTCTAAAATCATAAAGAATGATGGAGAAGCGATTGCTCAATTAGAGTATGCAAGTGCTATAGTTCAATGCAAAAGACCTGATATAGCATTTATGATTAGTAAACTAAGTACCGAGTATAGCATTCATAATTAGTAAACTAAGTAGATTTACTAGTAAGCCTAGCAAAGATCATTAGAAGGTTATTGAAAGAGTTTTTGGTTATTTAAAGAAAATAAAAAACCTAGTCTATAATATTCCAAATTTTTGGCTATATTGTAAGGATTTACTGATACTGATTAGATATCTAACACTAGTAAAAGTAAATCTACTTCAAGTTGGGTATTTATTTTGGAAAGAGGTGCAATTTTTTGAAAGTCTAAGAAACAAACATGCATAACATATTCAATCATGGAATCTGAATTTGTGGATTAGCTGACACTGTGAAAGAAGTTAAGTGGCCTAAGGATCTTGTATATGAGACACTTTTTAGACCCAAAAACACATCTTCAATATCTATTTTATGTGATAGTCAAGACATATTAGCAAAAGCATACAATAAGGTATAGAATAGAAAGTTGAGATATATGAATATATGACATAAGTACGTAAGAAAATTAATCAAGAATGAAATAATTTCCTTAAATTACGTAAAGTCAAATGAGAATTTAGGGGATCATCTTACTAAACATTTTAATAGAGATTTAGTAATATGAACATCAAGTAGGATGCAGTTGAAACTCCTAAACTAAAAAGATCAACCATTGAAAACAATCCTACCTGTTATTACTAAAATAGTGATCCACATGTTCAAAAAGTAACAACAAGTTATTCGATAAGTGGATAGTTTTCCATTATTATTTTTCCAAAAGCTTTATCCTAAGCTAATAATGTTGATTGTTACTTAAAAAAGGGTTGAATTTTAAGCTCTAAATGAAGTTTGGTGATAAGTATATATCTAAAAGCAACAAAAATACTAAAAATACTCACCTAGATGAATTTCGAGGTAGTGCCGCCTCAACAGAGAATTGAATTTCTGCTTAAAAGTTCAACAAATAGAATAAACACAATGCCATAAAAGTGTTAAGTGAGTTTGAGGAACTTACAAAACACATGAAAAGTGTTGTGGCTTCACTGGTATCACAACAAAGAATAACCGGTTCAAAGCTATCATACTATATGAAATTTCGATGATACTTTATGAGAATTATACTATGGCTAGATTCAAATTGAAAGATATCTAATCCTTACACATAAGCGTTGTTAGTCTTCATATGTGATTCCTATAATTTTGAATAAGTGAATGAATGTCATAATTTTGTTCAAGAATTATAATGGAAGGGAGATTTAGACATATATAAAGAAAAAAATCCATATTGAGATCAAAAATAGAAGAAAATTAAGCTTGGACTATCACCCAGTCTATAGCCGGGTGAGCTTTAATGATGGTGTACAGGGTTTTGATTTATATTGTCTATCGCCTGATTTATAACTTGGAGATCTCCAAGGCTATTAAAACTAGCCATTAGGCTCTTGCCAATTTTTATTTTTCTTGACTTTTTTATGAAAAAATTAATTTTTTCATAGATGATTGACACTATTTTGTGGTCATGTTTGTTCGTCAAAATCCCGCAAGCGTACGGGTTCGTTGTACAAATAATAATTATGATGAAAGAGTTATCATCCCACAAGGAATAAGGTTTAATTCTCATGTATTCGATATAATTAAGTTCGTACTAATAACCAAAAGTTGATTTTAGTTTGAATAGCTGATTAAGTTCTATAACTAAAAATTTCAAAATTAATGAGAATTTGTTTTAAAATTCAAATGAGTAAATGTATAGGATTTCCGACGCCATTGATCAGCTCTTAATTCTAATTCTCAACTTATGACATTTATCTCAACTCATGCAATTGGTATTTCCACTTTTATTTATTATTCTTTCCCAAGATATAATAAACCTATAATTACCACGAGATGATTCTATTCCTAGTCCAAATTCTATGGCAAACACGCATTGATATGTAAGATTATCACATATGATCACACACGTCACAAATATTATTCCTAATATTCATTGTTCATGTGTTCCAATAACAGTGTTATACCTACCCGTGAGTTTTCCAACACTACGTATAAGCAACTTTTTGTCCTAATGGTGAGCAAACATTAAAATAATATGGATATGCATATTAGAGGAACCACAACATAAGAATTAAGATAATAACATAAGGTCTTCAATTAAAAACTAATAATCAATCAGTTTTGTCATTCATCCAATACAAAAATATTTAGCTTAGCATATTAATGTAGGAAATACATGAAAAATAAAAGAACGACATCACCCAAATCATTAAAGTATTAAAAGAATATGAAATCTTCTATTTATGCCTTCAATTCCGAATCCAAGTGATGAAGTTTTTTTCTTCAATGTATATCTCTCTCTTTTCCTCTTTATCAGCTTACAAGATGATAGAAAAATTAGTTCCCCGTGTTTTAGCCGATTCTTGGTATAAATATGGTGCCAAAAATTCCAAATCAAGACTTTCCAAAACAAAATAAGGAAACAAATATTTTTTTTGTTGGAGTTGAACCATGCGTACACATGATTCATTTGGTGCGTACGCATAGTAGCCTCAATTGAGTTTCGGGAGTTCAATTTTCCAACCGTGCGTACGCAAGGCCAGCAGGCCCATGCGTACGCATAGTTCAATTTTTTAGGAGTCAATTTGCAATTTGGCCCTTGAACTTTTTGAAGTGTGTTTTGGTCATTTTCCAAAATTTCTTGTCCCATTAGCTTCTCTTCAATTCCAGTTGACTCTTGGTGTTCTTAACTCATTGTTTTGCAGTCCAGTTCAACTTTTAGATTATTGCATTCTAATCCCCAAACTTTGCCCTTGATGCAATTGAGTCATTTTTCCCGCTTGTTTTCTTTATTCTCGTATCTTCTATTGATTGTAACCTACACACAATTTATACATAGGATTAAGTTATATTTCATCTAATTCATCAACAAATAATCAATTTTAACAACCTAAATAAGTGTATAAAATATATTTATCAAACACCCCCAAACTTGAACATTTGTTTGCCCTTAAACAATCTATAGCCCAATCCAATTAAACTTTGGTTAGATGGTATGATGTTAGTCTTAGGATTGGATAATTGTGTCATTACTTTGAAAAGTTTCCAAATTACACATTTGAATTTTTTCTCCACTTATTCAATGTGAAACTTAAATTGTGTGTGAATATATATGTAAATATCAAAATGCTCATAACTGGTTTGATTCCCAACCTGCAGCAGTTAATTATTTCCTTTCCTCACTCGTAAGATACACATTCCCAAACTTATGCTTTTTACTCACTTTTCCCGAGGTATGCACTAAGGTTGACATTTAGCTAATTCTGATCCTTACCCTCTCTCATTCGAATATATCTTAGCTAATATAGGTTCACATCTTGACTAATAAGGATTCTCTCATATTTTTTATTACTTCGGCATCTAAGACTCAGTTGAGCTAATAACCCGTTGTCAAAAGTATAAGTCTCTAAAATAGTTGTTCAAGGCTTAATCTTAGCACTTGGTCCGTCTTCTGTTTCATGCACCTGCTTATTCTGATACTTTAACATTTTTTTTAGTACTTCTCTCTATTAAGCGACTAAGTGACCGCTGTAGCGAGCTTTCAGCCGATGACTTCCAAGTCAGATGACCAAAAGGCACCAGGTTTTAAGGACCCTTGCAGGCTTAATTGCTTGAGTAAAAAAGGCTCTGAAGAGAAGTTTTTTTTACTTCTTTTAATTGCAAAGATTAGTGCAATACCCTTTATTAAACCCCTATTCTCGAAACTGATCACCTAACTCGAGGTGTTCGTCCCAATTCATCTTATTGGCTCTAGATAATCCACTCAATCATTTCATACATGGAATCCTTACTTATCTCTACGTTTCCCTATACTAGTTTAATCATCTCCAAATTCTCCAAAAGAGGTTCATGGTCTTATGTATTTGTGTTGGTTCGGGTTTGAATCAACTATGTTCAACTTTCTCCTTATACAAATCAAGTCGTCAACTCATAATGCAAAACATGAATATCGTGCTCAATAGAGATCAAGTTTCGCATCAACAAGTGTCAACTAACTCAACATATAATTCTTCCATGGTTCTTAGTTAATTACACAGTTCCAATAAATGCATCATTGCCAGCAAGGCCATCCAACCCACATAAGCACACAAAAGTTAAAAACAATTTATTTTTATTTTTTTTGCTTTTTTCATAAAAACACACCAATCATGCTAAAAGAAGTAAACCGCATGCAAGCGATGAAGATAACATATTAAACCACCCCAAACTTAACAGGTGCATTGTCCTCAATGTACCACAATAAGGAATTAAATGCAAAAGTAAGGGCACGAAAGGAACTGAGAACTCCCCTGATTAATCGAAAGGTGGATGTGGAGGTAGACGGGAAAGAACCTCCCTCATCAAAGTAGATTGCTAGCCCATCTCGATTTGCATACCACGAACCATGTCGTATGTCTGATCAGCTCGAAATTGCATGCCATCCATCATTCCAGTATAACGGTCCAACATCCAAATCAGCCTATTAGTACATCGGCGTAAATCAGAGACATCTTCTTGAGTCTTGCTTGCGCTGGCTCGTACAATCCCAATGTCAGTTTGCATATCTTGTACCCGTAAATTCAAGGCTGTAAATGCCTGCTGCAACTGTTGAACATCCCTACTCAGCCCGATCGTCGTTGCAAACATCTATGGGGGTGTCAACTGGTGGCTCATGTTGCGGGGCCGGATGGATGTTAATGTTATCCCCATGGTCCTCCTCGTCCTGATTATCCCGTCATCCCTATCTGTATTAATTGACTTTTCACCAAGAGTTCTGGGCAGAGAGAATGTTGATTGGGGTAGCAGGACACATTGCCTACTCAGCTGGTAGGAGCTTTACCCCGTAAACCCTGCATATTCCACAGATAAGGTTTGGAAATATGAGTGTGTGTCGTGGGTCTTCTTCAGCAGTGCGGGCACAGATCAAATTATAGATGTGAGTGCCCAAGTCAAATTTGAGCCCTCTAGTCAGATGGTAGAGCAAAGCAGCTTTAGTGTGATCGAACTTGTAACGACGCTTGGAGGGATCTACATTGTGGCAAAAAAACATCATCAAAACCATAAGGGACTCAATCAAATTACTGTATAAGAAATCCGATCGACGGAGCAGCTAGGCATCTGCTATTCCATATAAAACCTGCGCTAACTCTAGCCAATTCTGCTATGGTGGTATCGGGACGATTCCCTCTCGATTCAAGTCAAGATATTCATAATGACCTCAGGTGTGAACATAAACTATTTATCCCGCACCCAGGTTCGGTGCTGTGATCAGTCTCAGGCTCCTCGATGGAGAAGTTAAAATTTGTGTAGAAATCTTGAACAATGTATGATAAATGGCAAATGGTTTAGCTATCACCTTTTCCCAGCCCACACAGTGAATTAATGTCTCAATTTCAAACCTCGAGAAATCTTCCAATACCACTTCTCGCTCGAGTAAAATAGTACATTTTGTGACTACTTGCTCAAATCGAAGCTTATTCTCTTGGCTCAGAAATCTTCGCAAGCTACCTTTATCAACAGGAGAGCGGCTCAGGTTGGACGAAGAAGAGGCTTTGCCTTTCCCTTTTGAAGTGGAGGGAGCGTCGCATGTGCGTTTGGGAGCATTCCTGCAAAAGTCACAAAATAAGCAACATGAGATAGATGAATGGGATAATTGTTATCAAGAAAATACCAAGAGTACAAAATGAAGGAGCAAAGTGTGGTGCTATGTGTGGGGGAAGAACACAGGTAATGCGGTGGAAGGGATGGTAAGTACAACTTGTTGTTGCCCTTAATTTCAAGTTATACATGAAAGTGGATGCATGCAAGTATAAGGTAACGTTAAAGTGTGTAAAACCCAAGTGTTGTGCAAAAATTCAAGCTAAAAATGTAGACAATTGAGCCATTGAGACGATTGAGCAAACACCTTATGAGCAATGGTATGATAGGAAAAACCTATTCTTCCATGCCATTGATGAGTCTACCAATTTAGACAAAGAATTCAACAAAATCCATCATTTTCTAAGCCCAACCTCCACAATATTCCATCAAATTGCACGACAATAAAAAAATTTTAAATCTGAGAGTTTGCAAAAAGGAATACGTTACCTTCGAGTTCTTGGCAAGTAGAGAATTTAACTGTATGACTTTGATGTGCAAGGTATTCTAATGTGCTAAATTTGCAATGCCCAAGAGATAGGGGGAGAGATTAGGAGGGAGAGGCATTGGTTGTCGAAGAGGATATGAGTGTCGCGCGCGCAGGTGAAGGGAGGAGATTTTGGGGATTATGTGCGTGGGTGAGGGATTTAAACCCTCGCCTGACTAGGCATAGCCCAAACAGATTGGCCCCAGGTAAATCATGAATTTTTTTTTTTTTTTTTTTTTTATAAACTAACTTCGCACCTATCCCCCAATTAAATTCTAGTACATAACATATTTTATGAATATGCAAAACGAATGTGACATGGAAGTTCAACGCCAATCCCAAAAGGTTCGTTTTGGTTTAAACCTAACCTGACCACTCATGTTCCACTCCCAACCTAATACCTTTACCACTATGAATGAGAAATGTGCGGGTGGTGTGAGAATCAACAAATTTTATACAAGTCACTCTTGTACCCAAAATTACATTTTTCAATCTCGATGACCTTAACATCTCGTTTTTACCTAGATATTCATGATGCCCCCCAATTGCACGCATGCAATGATTGAGCTCCCCTAAACTTGTGCAAAAACAAATGTGAAATTGCATGACTTGTGCATTGACTCAACTACTAAGTAATGAATGGATGACACCTAATCTATCTAACACACCAAAGCAATAAAGAGAATATAAAAATCCTAATCTAATGCAATAAAGCAAAATAAATAAAAGGGAAGAAAATTGGGCTGCCTCCCAATAAGCGCTATTTTTATAGTCTATAGCTCGACTTTGTTACTCAGGCTACTTTGCACTGTTAATAGGTACGGTCATCTTCTCATTGGAGTAGTCACCTCCCTAATAGCTTTCAACCGTTGTCCATTCACTTTAAACCTTCTCTATTCATCCTGAGATACCACTTCTACAACACCATGTGGAAGCACGACTACCACTGTGAAAAGAGCTAACCAGCTTTCCAGGAAAGAGTTTGAGACGTGAATTCAACATCAATACTTGCTGGTCTACTCCAAAATCTTTCTCTCTTATATGTCTGTCGTGCCATCTCTTGGTCTTCTCCTTATAAATCTTTGCATTCTCATATGAATCCAAACGAAATTCCTCTAGCTCAAGAAGCTGTAGAATCCTATTTTATCTTGCTGCCCTCATATTGAAATTGAGCAAGTGAGTCGCCCAATATGCTTTATGCTTTAACTCAACGGGCAAATGACAGGCCTTTCCAAACACCAGTCGATATGGAGACATGCCAATTGAAGTCTTAAATGCTGTTCTATAGCCCAAAGTGCATCGTCTTGCTTCTTAGCCCAATCCTTACGGGAGGCATTGACTGTAGCTTCGAGAATCTTTCTTAACTCTTTGTTGGAGATTTCCACTTGACCACTAGTCTGAGGATGTACGGAGCCGAGACACGGTGTTTCACTTCATATTTGGCCAACAACGATGCAAATAAGCGATTACAAAAATACTTTCCACCATCACTAATAATTGCCCTTGGGGTGCCGTATCGAGTGAAAATTATCTTCTTCCTGAACTGAGTTACCACTCGCCCGTCGTTAGTTGGCAAAGCCACAGCTTCATCCCTCTTAGATACGTAGTCTACTGCCACTAGTATGTATTGTTGACCATAGGAGGAAGAGAATGGTCCAATGAAGTCAATGCCCCAAACGTCGAAAATTTCAACTTCCAAAATGCTATTTAAAGGCATCTCGTTCTTCCTTCAGATATTTTCAGTCCTTTGACACTTATCACAATGTTCCACCATATAATGTGCATCCTTAAACAATGTAGGCCAATAGAAACTCGATTGTAGTACCTTTGCGCTGTCTTGGTTGCTGTGAAGTGGCCCCCATACGGTGCAGAGTGATATGACTCTAATACTTGATGTTGCTCTCCCTCTGGCACACAACGGCGTATGATCTGGACCCTTTCTGTAAAGAATTGGATCGTCCTAAAAGTAATGCTTTAGGTCACTGAAGAATTTCTTCTTTTGGTGACTCAACTAGTCAGGTGGGATGATGGAGGGAGCCAAATAATTGACATAATCGACCTACCATGGTGTAATGATAATCTGAAAGAACATTTCATCTGGAAAAACTTTATTGATTTCCAGTGTAGGATTTGACTCATGTGATTCAAGGTGAGAGAGGTGATCTACCACAACATACTCACTCCTCTTTTTATCTCTGATTTTCAAATCAAACTCTTGCAATAGGAGTATCCATCGAATAAGCCTCGACTTTGCATCCTTCTCGCTCATTAGATATTTTAAAGCTGAATGATCCGTATAGACAATCACTTTTGACCCAATCAAATATGATCTGAATTTGTCAACGGCGAACACTACTGTTAATAGCTCTTTCTCTATAGTTGCATAACTCATTTGAGCCTCATCCAAAGTCTTACTGGCATAGTGAATCACATGAGAACTCTTCTCCTTTCATTGACCCAACACTGTCCCCACTACGTAATCACTGGCATCACACATAATCTCGAACGGATAATTCCAATTTGGAGAAGCCAATACTGGAGTAGAAACCAATTTTTCTTTTAAGGTGTTGAAAGCTGTCAAGCACTCCTCAGAAAAGTGAAATGGGGCCCTTTTTTTCCAATAAATTACACAATGACTTTGAGATTTTAGAAAAGTTTTTGATGAAGTGACGGTTGAACCCAGCGTGACCTAGGAAACTTCTAACTCCTTATACTATTATTGGCGGTGGTAGTTTTTCGATGACTTGTATCTTAGCTCTATCAACCTCAATACCCCGTGCTGAAATTAAATGCCCTAACACAATCCCTTCCTGAACCATGAAATGACATTTTTCCCAATTTAACACAAGGTTTGTGTCTTCACATTGCTGCAACACTTTTCCCAAATGTTCTAGGCATTCCTTAAATGATTTTCCAAACACTGAGAATCATCCATAAACACAATAATATGTCCTACCATGTCTGAGAAAATAGACATCATACAGCGCTGAAAGGTGGCTGGAGCATTGCAAAGGTCGAAGGGCATTCTCCTATAAGCAAAAGTGTCATAAGGGCATGTAAATGTTATCTTCTCTATATCATCCAGCGCTATAGGAATCTAGTTGTACCCCAAATAACCATCTAAGAAACAGTAGTAAGTATGTCCAACGAGTCTCTACAACATCTGATTAATGAAAGGAAGGGGAAAGTGATCCTTCCTAGTGGCGTTGTTGAGTTTACGATAATCAATGCAAACTCTCCAACCCATGACTGTCCATGTAGGGATGAGCTCATTATTTTCATTTGGGACCAATGTGATTCCTCCTTTTTTCGGCACTACTTGTACTGGACTGACCCAATGGCTGTCTGATATGGGATAGATGATCCCTGCATCCAAAAGCTTTAATACTTCTTTTCTTACCAGTTCCTGCATATTCATATTTAATCTGCGTTGATATTCAACTGAAGCTGTGTAATCATCTTCCATCAATATCTTGTGTATGCAAAGCGAAGGGTTGATTCCTTTTATATCTGATATCGTCCATCCTAATGCTGTCTTGTGCTCTCGAAGTACTATTAGCAGCTGATCTTCCTCTAATTCTGTAAGATTGTTTGAGATAATTACTAGAAGCGAATTCTTTTTCCCCAAATACGTATAACGCAGCTGAGTGGACAGCTATTTGAGTTCAAGAGTTAGAGGTTGCTGTATAGATGGTAAAGGTTTTGTGGGTCTTTCACCAAGCTCCAAACATGGTTGCTTGAAGAGTGGTGGTATGGCTGCCAAATAATGTGCACACTCTTCTGCTTCATCTTTTTCCGATGGCAATTTCTGAGAATGTACTAAGCAAGCCTCAAGGAATCCTGGGGGTGATCAAATTTAAATGTCTCTGACATTGCTTCCTTGATTATGTCTATCTGCATGCAAGAGTCTGGTTCATTCTGAAATCTGAAAGCTCTAAACACGTTGATCATCAGTTCCTCTTCATCTATTATCAATATCAACTAACCCTTTTGCACATCTATCAGCACCTTTCCCGTAGCAAAAAATGGGCGACCCAATATGAAAAGGACGTCCCGATCTTCTTCCATATCCAGAATAATGAAGTCCACTGGGAAGATAAACTTATCAACCTTGACCAAAATATCTTCACAAATACCTCACAGTTGTTTGATCGACTTGTCGGCTAACTACAGTAAAATTGTAGTCGCTTTTGCTTCCTCCAAATCTAGTTTTCTAAAAAGAGATAAGGGTATTAAATTAATGCTAGCTCCTAAATCACACAATGCCTTATCTATATACAAATTACCAATGTTAGAAGGAATAGTAAAACTCCCTGGGTCTTTTAGTTTCGTGGTAATTTGTGTTGGAGAATTGTGCTGCACTCCTCAGTAAGCATGGCCGTTTCATTATCTTCTAGCTTCCTCTTGTTTGATAAGATGTCTTTCATAAACTTAGCGTAGTTGGGCATTGGAGCTAGGGCTTCAGCGAACAGTATGCTAATGTGTAGCTTCTTAAATACATCCAAAAATTTCTAAAACTGCTTATCTAACTTGTGTTTTTGTAGTCTCTGTGGAAATGGGATTGGAGACACATATGCTTTGACAAGAGCGCTTGTCTTAACTTGTGGACTGTCCGATGACTCGTTTCGATTTTCCTCTGTTGTTTTGTCTGACTCATCAACTTGCTCCTTACCCGTGATAGGTGTCTTTTCTGTGATAGTTGATGGCCATTTTACATGTATTTTTGGTAGCTGGACTTCACTTCGTATAGTTATGGCTTTGACCTGCTCCTTATGGTTTATCTCAGTGTTGCTAGATAACATCCCTTGAGCTCTACTTGATAGGGCGGCTGCAATCTGTCCCACTTGTTGTTCCAAGTTCTTGATTGAGCCCAGTTGATTCTGAAAGTTGGTCTCAGTCTTAGTGATGTACTGAGCTAACAAATTTTCTAACGATGGTTTCTTTCCTTACTATTGTTGTCACTGTTGGAACACTGGTGGTTTAATCTGATTGTTTCCTCCATGTCATTGTCCCTGATTGCTAGACCATGAAAAGTTTGGATGATTCCCCCAACCCAGATTAAATGTGTTGGAGAAGGGACTATTTTGCTGTCTCTGAAAGTTCTGCACATAACTCACTTCTTCAGACTGGTTAACATGTGTAGACGCTAGAGGGAAGTGCGTAGTATTATGATCAACTCCACAACCTTCGCAAACTGGTGGAGATTGGTATACCATGTTAACTGACTTGGACAGATTGTCCATTTTCATTGTAAGAACTTCCATTTGTGTAGTCAGTGCTGTCACTGCATCTACATTGTGTAACACTGCTGTTTTCCTTGGAGCTTCCCTATCGGTTGGCCACATCGATTGATTCTCAGCTATTTTTTCATATAGTTCATATGCCTTATCCGCATCCAGTTTCGTCACCGATCCTCATGCTGAAGCATCTATCATATTTCTGAACTCTTGTTTTAGACCGTAGTAGAAGAGATACTGCTAAACCTCCTTAGGATGTCAAGGCTGGGGCATTTTCTAAAAAAATTCTTGAACCTCTCCCATGCCTCTGGATAGCTCTCGAGATCTTTCTACTTGAAGGTATGGACATCATTCCTGATTTGGTAGACTCAAGAAGGTGGAAAGAATTTCATCGTGAATTTCTGAACCTTATTGTTCGATGACTGTATACTCTCAGGAGGTAGACAAAGAAACCATTCTCTAGCAGCATCTTTCAAGGTATGAGAGAATAATCTCATTCGGAAAGCGTCTGCAGATATCCCTCCGTGACTGATCACTTCACATAACATGAGAAAAGCATAAATTTGTTCATGAGGATTTTTCGTGACTTTTCCAAAGAATTTAATGTCTTGGTGATTTTGAAACAGATTGATGACATCTGGTTGAAGGTGAAAATTAGGCTGTCCAAATGGAGGATATACCACAGTTGGTTGCACTAGTGCTGGAATTGGATTAAAATAATCTCCAACTAAGACAGGGGCTTCGTTCTGGATAGCTCTCGGTTAATTTGGCTGCGATATCTGCTCGTGAAGCTGAACCTGATTCTATGGTTGATTTTGATTATCGGTCATTCTCCTTGCTTGACGTTGAACTCTTCTACAATTTCTAAATGTTCTTTCTATTTCGTGATCGGTCGGAAAGAGATCTGGCTCGTCGAGATTTTGTATAAACTAAAGTCGCCTAAAAAGTGTCAAAGCACGAGAGAATTAAGCAGTGTAATAGTAGCCTAAAAACAACAACTAAAAATGAAATAAGAATAAAAAATGAATTTCAAATATCTAATAACTAAAATTAACACCGTTATTCCCCGACAACGGCCCAAAAACTAGTTCGTCAAAATTTCACAAGTGTACGAGTTTGTTGTACAAGTAATAATTGTGATGAAAGAGTTATCGTCCCATAGGGAATAAGGTCTAATTCTAGTGTATTCGATATAATTAAGTTCATGCTAGTAACCAGAAGTTGATTTTAGTTTGAATAGCTGATTAAGTTCTATAACTAAAAATTTCAAAATTAATGAGAATTTGTTTTAAAATTCAAATGAGTAAATGTATTGGATTTTCGACGCCACTGATCAACTCTTAGTTCTAATTCTCAACCTTTGACATTTATCTCAACTCATGCAATTGTAACGATCGATAATTCCACTTTTATTTATTATTTTTTCTCAAGATATAATAAAACTATGATTACCATGAGACGATCATATTCCTAGTCCGAATTCATATGGCAAACACGCATTGATATGTAAGATTATCATACATGATCGCACACGCCACAAATATTATTCCTAACATTCATTGTCTATGTGTTCCAATAACAGTGCTCTACCTACCCGTGAGTTTTCCAACACTACGTATAAGCAACTTCTTGCCCTAATGGTGTGCAAATATTAAAACAGTATGGATATGCATATTAAAGGAATCACAACATAAGAATTAAGATAAAAACATAAGGTCTTGAATTAAAAACTAAGAATCAATCAGTTTTGTCATTCATCCAATACAAAGATATTTAGCCTAGCATATTAGTGTAGGAAATACATGAAAAATAAAAAAATGACATCACCCGAATCATTAAAGTATGAAAAGAATCTGAAATCCTTCAATTTATGCCTTCAATTTCGAATCCAAATCATGAAGTCTTGTTCTTCAATGTATATCTCTCTCTTTTCCTCTTTGTTAGCTTGCAAGATGATAGAAAAATTAGGTCCCCGTGTTTTAGCCGATTCTTGGTATAAATATGGTATCAAAAATTCCAAACCAAGACTTTCCAAAACAAAATAAGGAAACAAAATTTTTTTGTCGGAGTTGAATCATGCGTACGCATAGTTCATTTGGTGTGTACGCATAGTAGTCTCAATTGAGCTTCAGAAGTTCAATTTTCCAACCATGTGTACGCAAGGCCTGTAGGCCCATGCGTAGGCATAGTTCAATTTTTTAGGTCCAATTTGCAATTTGGTCCCTAAACTTTTTGAAGTGTGTATTTTGGTCATTTTCCAAAACTTCTTGTCCCATTAGCTTCTTTTCAATTCCAATTGACTCTTGGTGTTCTTAACTCATTGTTTTGCAGTCTAGTTCAACTTTTGGATTATTGCATTCTAGTTCCCAAACTTTGTCATTGATGCAATTGAGTCATTTTTCCCGCTTATTTTCTTTATTCTCGTATCTTCCATTGATTGTAACCTATACACAATATATACATAAGATTAAGCCATATTTCATCCAATTCATCAACAAATAATCAATTTTAACAGTCAAAATAAGTGTATAAGATACACTTATCAATGTTTGAAAAACTATAAATTTGTTATTGTTTTCCATAATATACATTTTTTATACCATAAAAGAACTACAAAAGTATTTTCAATTCAATTCTCTATTACAAAAAATCTTCCTAATGTTCTTCAGATTGTTGGAAAAATAATACAAGTGCTTAAGTTGAGTGTATTCATTTGAGACTTTTAAAGATTTTTGAGGATTTAAAATGTTTAGGTGTATTAAATTGAGACTTTTAAAGATTCTCTAAGTGTTTAGGTGTATTCAATTAGAACTTATATAGACTTTTAAAAAACCTTTCAAAGTCACGGGGCATTCAATTGAAATTTTTTAAAAGTTTCTATAAGTTATGAGGTATTCAAATAGACAGTAACTTATGGAAAATTCCCTATTTACTGGATTTCTGAAGACTTTTTGGAAAAAAATACAAATAGAAAATCTCAAATAAAAGCTTTCATATACTCCGAGATTTGTGAAGATTTCAGAGACTAAAAAAATAAAGATTTTCTTTTAATTCTAGGATTTTCTCATATCTCTTCAATGCATTTGCTGCAACCAATTTATGATTATTCATAAGGATAATTCTATATGCACATAATTACTTTTAAAGTGAAATTATATGCAATTGTGTCAAAGTGTAGAATTCCATGTAATCAATCTATTTTTTTTTAACAATATGTATTCTTATAAATTATGTTAATTTCGTGAAAAGTTTTGGTTATTTTCTTAGAAATTGATGTAAAATTTTTAATTATTTTATTTGTACCAATATTGAATGATTGGGTCGTGATTAGTGACTTTACAAAAAAAAAAAAATTATGGACATCATTGTTCTCGAAAATGTTAATTAAGTAGTAAGAAATATGGTAATTTTCGAAGTATATTATAAATTTGCAAGATGAAAAGTTTTTAAAAGTCTTTAAGAATCTTTAGTCAAAGTCTACAGAACTCCATAGAAGATTTTTATTAATTCTTAACAAATCTATAAAATTCACATAAAAGTTCATAAAATCCACAAAAGTCACCCACTTAAAAAAGTCTGAAATTTTTGAAAGTCCCAATTTATTACATCTTCTAAGTGTTTTCTTCTTGAAGGCTTGTTATAATCCTACAAACATTTTGTCAATGAACCCTTTAAACACTCAAATAATCTTAGAGTGGACAAATATCATTTGAGAATAGCGTTTACACGTTCAAGCTTATTACTTTATTTTCGGTGTTTTTGCAATTATATTGTTATCTCCTTCTCCATTCTCTTGTTTTATAACAGCGTGTAGGCATGTGTCATGCTTCTCATTTGGGAAAAAGAGTTTTAAAGTGGAGATCAGCTACCAATTCCTTGAGAAGCTTGTTTGGGAGTGTTAGAAAAACGAAAGTCAATATTATGGAGATCAGTTAGTTGCAGAATATTTGTCATGAAAGTGGTTGAAGTTCAAGGACCATTAGACTACAGAATTTTTGATAGAGTATATATTTTTTCACTCTCAAAAATGGGGTTTGAGAAAATGAAGTACCAATATAAAAAGCAATGTACTGTGACATAGTCGAGAACACATGCAATGTGCAACATAATGATTACGGGTATTAGCTAACATTTCTTTGATACTTGGGTCATTGATTACCTCGAAACGGTCCGCATAGTTCAATCATGTCAAGCAGAATAATTTTTTTGCAAGAAGTTTTGTATTTATAGTCGAACTGTTTAAGGGCTTGTTTTCGTATGCTTAAAAAATAAACTAATCTTATATTTTTTGAGATTATTGGCTTGTATTTGAGCTCACTTGTATATAATGCATTTTATTGGGAAATTTATTTATACATCATTTCGTAAAATATTTACAAATTTAAGGCAAAAAGTAGAAATGTAGCTTCTTATTTATTATTGTCACTTTGTCTTAGAATTATGCTTTTTTATGTGTTCTTAAAATTGAAGTTTTGTGTTATCCTCATTATTAAATATTTTTTAGCATTTTTACGATGCAAGAACGAAGATTCTTGTATATTCCAAGTATGTGTAGTGATGGAAAACAAATTCAAACAAGTTTTCCATCGTTTACCTATGCTTTAGATTCGTGTTGTAGTAAGTGATCCAAACTCAAGTTACAAGGAGGGGTACATTGTGGTAGATTTACTTCAAACTAATTGAACTTTACTTTTATAATAAATATGTTCTTTATACGTGAGAGAGTAATATAATTATGTAACTGATACTTGAGTTCAAACTATATCGTTTTAACTTTTTCAGAGTTCCAAATGTATGTAAATCATATGCTTCCATCACTTACATGGGATAAAACATTGGTTGGAACCAACTTATTTAATTTACTCCATTGGTGGAACGAACAATGCTTCCACTATATGGAATTGTCCATGATTCATTTACATAATCTTTTAATTTATCAGCACTCCAAGATGTAATGGCTTCGATAGAAAACAATATTTCATATCAAGATTTATCACAAGACAATGACGTATACCATTGGCATGAAGAAATATGACATTTCGATCCATCCACAAGCATTTATTAAGTAGATTTTTTTATTGTATTTATCATTTTTTATTTTAGAAATATATGAAATAATAATTCGTGAACAATTTTAAATCTGTCTATGCATCATGTAGTTGATCCCAAGTTTGAAAAAAATACAAGAATTTTTGCAACTTCAACTTTATTTTGTCAAACAATTTTTACATAATTTATATTTCAATCAAACCATTTAAAATTTTAGGATGCTTTTGGTTTTTTCTTTTCAAGTTGTTTTCAGTTTCAATTTTGCAAAATATCAAAGATTTGTTTGGTTTGATATTTTTAAAAATGTATTTTTGAAAATAAGGTCAAACATATAATATAAATTCAAAATACATTTGATGTTCTAAGTGTTTTTGAAAATGATGAAAACACGACAAACATGAGCAATAAGCATTTAAATAAACTTTTATTTAAATAAAATTCTAAAAATATTGAAAAAAAATATAAAATTCTAAAATACTAGAATAATAAGATTCTCAGAAAATCCAGACATGAGCACGTGTTACGAAAAAGATCGACAATAAACATGTGTAACCCTTTACCAACCTCTAAAACTAGTTAATAAAATCACATACATGTAATGTCGCAATGTCATCAAACGAATTTCTCAACTCCTCCTCTATTTTCAGTGTCACGAATTTTTGACATTTGATAGATGCATTTGTATTCCCCGAAGAACCATTATTGCATTATGGACCTAATGTTTTCCACCAATGAGATTATAAGAAAATTTCGGTGTCACCTAAGAACTGAATTCAGGGACTCCACAATATTGTTCATCATAATATTTTATCGATTACCCCAAAATGTGGTCATGGCCAAACAGATGTACTAGCACGTTCCAAATACGAAGCCACTACTGACCTAATGGTTCTAATATGTCCTACTAAGTTTTCAAATTCTGATATGCAATATGCAAGCGCTACCCACTTGAATAAGAACACGTTATTACTGTTGTTGTGCCCGGTAATAAGATTTTCTCTCTATGCCACATGCAAGCAGCGTGGTGAGAGAATGTAAACAATTTAGTAATTGCTCACTTAATGTTCTTCTTTTTGTTCGATACAAACACTAGCTGATCAGAGTCTTCAACCACATCTTTCAACTTCGTGAAGAACTAGTACCATAATGAATTTGTTTTCCCATCGACAACACCCCAAGTAATATGATATACTTGCATGTTAGCATCCTGATCTACAACTACTAATAATGTTTGTCTATAATGGCCCTTCAAATGACTCTCGCTACATAAATGACCAATGTTCCCTTATTCTGCCCTCCAAATGACTCTCGCAACATAAATAACCAATCTTACGTAATCTTGAAAACCACGTATACTCGGCCCAAATGTTAAGAAGAAATATAGGGACCTGTTATTTCTTTCAAGTTGAATGTATATGATGATTCCGAGGTTTCTCTTAGTTAGCAAGTTGCAGTACGAATGAAATTTCTAAAAATTCTCTTTAGCTAAACCACAGAGCCTTACAAGTCTCTTTTCTTTACTCCTTCATGTTTTGTTATATCTAATCTATGCACCAAACTCACATCCTATATCTCAAATAATTCCTGTAAGAACGTATGGTTAGTTTGCATCGTCCAATTGCCACATTATGTGCTACCCAATTAAGGCACTCGTTGCATGCTTTTCGATATTCCACCGAACATCCAAAGAACGTGTACTCAAATATGTACTTTCAAACCTTAAAAGTGTCTGAAATTTTGATCTTAGAAGCCCGTACAAGCCAACGACACCGCTATCAATGCAGCATACTATAAGAGTTCTAGGATTCGACTTCTTAGTCTTAAAATGAAACTTCTCGATTAAATCCTTTAGTTGAAGCCTTATGTGGTATTTCTTACTGAAGAAGTTTTGATTTTCCACTATTTTCCCTTGTTCTTCCAACTGCATTGCATTTCCAATGTACGAATTTTCTTCACCTTGCCTACCTGCGTAGCATGAATCATTTGTGGCTCTTCTAGTATGCCCATTTCTTCATGCCCATGCAATGCTTCTTCTATTAGTGATAAAGCATCAACTCATGCTCTTTAACATATTGATCTCCAATTACACATGATGCTACCTGTATGTGAACAAAAATACACCATTGTAAATCCTCATCATCGGTTACATCAACCGGGATATATTCATGTTCGACACTTTGAATTTCAACTAGATTTGAAACTTCATTCAACTTCTCAAACCATTTATTAATAAGATCTTCGTATCAAATATTACTTCAAATAACCATTGATGTTTTCTAGTTCCCAAACCATTTACACTCGTTATCTACGTTGACAAATGTACTACCGCTCGAGTCATACCTCATGAAATCCTCCACACCTGCATGCCATCAACACAAATAAACCCCCTTAGCCAATTATATGGGGACACCTACCCTCGACAAGTTAAATATTTCATTAGCCACTAAACTTTACATTATATTACGGATTTGTGTCATTGGCCACTGAACTTTGCTCCATCCAAGTACTCACCCAATAAAATAGTCAATAAACATGCTAGCAAACGGACATATGACATGGCCAGTTAACTCTTTCCAAGCGGCAAGTGGTTTGCCAACTCATCTTCCACATCAGCAAAGTTGCATATTTACCAATTAAAATTCACACGACTTTGATTCTAAAATCCCAAGTCCTTATCTCCAAGTTGTGAATTTGCTTCTCCCAAATTCAATTGCTGCCTAAAAGCCAAAAAAAAAAAAAAAAAAAAGCCCTAGTGTGAGCACCATGAAATCCCCAAGATCTCTCTAGATAAAAAGGTAATTTTCTACTTGTTTGTTGAACCATTGTTCCCATAGTAGGGCACAAGTTGATTTTTGAAACGGAAATTGGTTTTCTTTGTAAATCATTTTGTGTTTGGTATGCATCTTCTCTCTTTCATAATGGTAGGACACGAGTTGATTTTTGTAATGATCAAGCAAATTTTAGCATTACACTATTTTCTAGTTGTTCATGGAGGAATAACAAGTTTATATGATTCCCATCCAGAATCCAATTCACAATCATTTTTAAGCTCCAATTTTATTATTTAAGACCTAATGAAGTTGATTATTTAGGTAATGGAGTGTGTATAAGATAATTGTATTGGGAAGAAAATAATGTTTTTTTCCTTGAAAACTATAGTAATTTTTGTTAAATTTTTCTTCGTTTTGTCATTTTTCTCCTTCACTAGTTTCTTGCTTTTGCTAGTGTATGTTGGGCAAGTAAAAGTGAGGCAACTATATAGCATTTCACGATGATCACCCATTTACTGGGTATAGTAAATATGATTATTAATTTGATTTTGTTCATATTTGTTGGTTGCAATCGCATATTATAACAGGAGGAAAGAACAAGGGAATGTGCCATGGTTGCCAAAAGCGGGGCCACTACTTGATGGATTACCTGACAAAAAACCATGCCTAATATACGATAAGGAAATTCAGAAGTGCATGGAAATTGAAAAGAGGACTGAAAATTATGATGACTATTTTTCTTTGTACTACCAATTGCAATCATTTCAAGTGGCTCAACGAAGACAAATATTGTCAATATGAGGGTCGATCAAGTGCTACATAGGAGATTTATGAGTTGTCGGGTTTGTTAAAGCATGTTGCTAAAGTAACCAAAGAAAATGACTTAGCTATCTCTATCAAATTTACTTTTCACAAGGAAAAATAAGAGAAAGATAATAGGAAACAAAATGTAGGAGCTACGTGAAATTGAACCATTAATATTATTCTCAAGTTTGTATAATTCACTGGTTTTATAATCTGTTTGTCGACGTCAAATTTCGGAGTGTAGATTAATCCTAGTAATTTGAAATTTACGTTTGTAATATCAATGTTTTTATGTGATAAACTTAGGAATGAATGTTCAGATTAATCTATCGTTGCTCTACTAGTTTATTGTCAATTAATCTTGCAAGTAGGCTAGCCTTAAATTTGCATTGCTTAATTTGAAGTCATTAATGACTAATTTTTTTTACTTATATGTGACATGCTGCTATGAAGTGGATCCACATAAATAAAGTGTCATGTTTATGGATGACCATATTCATGTGTGAGCTTGACATGCTACATTGTTGTCATATGTAAATATATACCCAATTTCAAAGAAACACAATCTATCATATCCAATACTTCAAATGGATTTGTTATAATAACCTTACACAATCATAGTTCCAAGTTGAAGTTTTTAGATGACGTTGATAAAGGATGACATTGATAAAAGACGTAACTAATTGAGGCTCATAAGAATCACACAAGTGCTTTGTTGTTGACATATATTTAACTTGAATAAAACTACTTAAAATAAGGGTCTTCAACAAATGAGCTTCATACCTTTTTTCCTGAAGACCTCTACAATTATAACTCAAAACAGATACAAAGAACCTTTAATTAATGTCCATAAGTACAAAAAAATATGCATTAAGATTCAACTATCTTGTACATAACACAACATGTTAAATCATTGCTCATTTTTTTCAATTTAATCAAGTAACGCAAAAATCAAATAACTTATGAATTAAGATTCAATTACTTTCTCTTGTGCGAACAGAAATAACAAGAGAAATTCACATTTTCAATCAGGTCAATAAATAAAGTGTCATGTTTATGGATGGCCATCTTCATGTGTGAGCTTGGCATGCTACATTGCTGTCGCAAGTAAATATATACCTAATTTTGAAGAAACACAATCTATCATATCTTGTATCATGTTTTCAAAATATATGCCCAAGCTATCATATATAATAGTATGTTTACAATTTACATGCTAAAATCATTCACACTGGACAAAATCATAATTCAAATTCTTTTCCTAAAAAACCAGTGTTCTGTCCACTTTAGATACTTGGCTGCTTCAACATCTTCATCAATATATGCCATCATCACTGCAATGACAAAATCTAATGTCGATGGTTAGCAACAGTTGTTGACTTGGCAGCATGCCATAAGTAATTCTTAAGAAATTTACTCTTGAACCGCATTGAAGAAGTTTGTGTACATATGTTGTACATAGAACATGTGCTCGATCTCAGGGAACAACTTGTTTGTCACATTTGTAGCCCCTTTTATCTGTCCATCATTAGAGTCAAACCTCTATCATCTCCAATATTAATATCCTCTAAAAAAATAGGTCAAGAACCATCGTCAAGATGTCGTACTTTCTTTATAAACAACTATATATGCAATGAGATAGATGCGATTAACATTATCCATCCGAAACAAACCCTTAAGGGACAACTGTCAACACCTACTACCTTTCTACAACCATCTTGAAAACCTATCTTACAATAATTGAAGCATATGTAGATCCCCTGAAATATCTAATCATGTAATGCAGTAATGATTGTAGACAAAATATTTGTCAGTAGTACCTCGGCTGCATAAGAATGCAATCACCTAAATTGCTCTGGTAAATTTCCTATTAAAACTTCTTTAGCATATGTTCGCATTTTCTACACGACATTTATGCTAATGTCTGTGTGGAGATCCTTCTTCACCATTGCCAAAATAAACTCGATCTTTCAGTCCAGGTCAGTTTTGAAATGCTCTATATACTGACCTGTCAAGAATAGATAATTGTAGTGTCTATTAAATTGGTCCCAACTTCAGGTATGCTCCGAAGTGTAAGATTTTACTTGCAACCTCTCAGATGCATCCATTTTAGAAGCCCATTTTCATCATTGGCAACCCAATTTACAAATTCCTTGGATTTCTCTTTTTTCATTTGCCTTAAACTTTACGTTGTACTCATTCAATGCACCGTATGTTCGCATCGCCTCTCGAAACTCTGATTGGAACTGAATATTTTACCTACCTCGATTTGAGGATTTTTCATTTCCTGATCAAAAGTGAATTCAGGACCGTGACAACTGTCATCCTCATCAAATGAACATTGGGAGAGTAGTTCCTCCTTTGACGGTAGTTCCAATTAATCCAAATTATTATCGTTGCCCTCTTCTCGTTGTTCATGAACTTCATCTTGACGGTCGTTCGATCCAATATCAATCCCATAGTTACATTTCTATCATATTTGATGTTGTCTCCTTCAGACTTAAAGTTGTGGTCGGATTCTATGAAGTCTGGATCTTCGTCACAGTCTCTCATACAATTAAAACTACATTAACCAAGAATACACATAAACTGTCAAATAGAGAACAACAAACTGTGGCCAAACTAAAGAATAATTGTTTGATACATTAGCTATTGGACATTACTTTGTGAGTACAGATAATATTGGTAATCCTATGTATGCATCATGGTTGACTGGAAACAATCAAAAGCATCCTTGCCCATCAACAATCTCAATTATATGACAGCTCAACAATAGAAGAATTGTGAAGCAGATAGATGTTCATTCTTGCTTCTGCACATATCGTCCAAACAAACAAAGGTACACAAACTCTTTTCCCATTTGAAGACACAAATGTAGATCAAGTTAAAATAAAAATTAAAGAAAAGGAAAATGCATAATATATGTTGACTGTGACAGCTAAGAAACAGAAGTAAAGTAGTGATCCCAAAGTCCAAACATGGCACACACAAAAAACATCAAGTTGGAACTTAAAAAGAACAAGTGGGGGCTAAAAAAGTTTAGTTTTGCTCGTGCCTGCAAAGTTTACCAATCCAAATTGTTCAGTTACATGAAATTAAATTACTCTTTAGCATGTGTATGAACTCTCGTACCCATGAAAAACCACAAAAAAGTTTGAGATTTTACCTTCGTGTTTTTCGTCCATTTGCTTGAGTTACAAAAATGGATTGGGTATTGGTTCTTCACGCTTCGACTGGCTGTTTGAGCAGTCAACAATTGTGGGAAGGACCTTGATTTCTGTCACAGGAGATCGATTGTCGAATTCAAATTTGGTGATTTAGAGTTTCTATTTTGCTTTTAGTTTCTTTGTTAGGTGGGTTTATGAATTTTTGTTTTGGTTGTTTGAGGAAATTGGAAGGCATGTATGAAATGATTTCTCAAAGGCGTGTTTTAATAAACGTACGTGGTCGATTATTTGGCAAAACATTCATTGTTGTAAGGATTTAACCGGCTAGCAATGTTTTTGGTCAGCCACATAGACTCGTCAAGCAATAGATCTGATCCAGTGGGCAATGGACAATAATAGATTAAAGTTCAGTGACCAGTGAAAAAAGTTTGAAAGTTCTATACATATATCGTAACATAAATCGAAGTGTAGTGGCTAATGAAACATTTAATAGTATTCCCGACCGTCTTAAACATTTACCCGTAACTTCTCATTACGCATACAGTCCTCTCAAAACCCTAAATATTATTGTATTGTCGTAAGCATATTTTCATACGCAGACTTTTCTTTCGCTTAATCTTTTAACCTTGAAATTTTCTATCCAACAGATTGAACTCTGTATGCAAGGTAATTTTCTCATTTTTTAGTTATTATCTTTTGGTATTTTTTTCTGAAGAATTTGCTAATATATTAGTATTTTTAATTTCCAGATCTGTTTTTACTTGCGGATCTGTTCTGTACGTAGAGATTTTATACCGTTGTTTGTGCTTTTGAGTATTTAGTATCATAAAATTGAAGCTTGTCTGTCCCCTTCTCTCCGTTTTTATATTATGGGATTAGATTATTGGACACTGAGTTTAATTTATGACTTTTTCTTTCAGTTAAATGAAGAAATTTTAACGTCTCGCTCCTTTTCTTTTCTTTTTTCTTTGATTATTTACGTGCTGTTCAGTGGAAATTAAGCGGTCTTAAGATCTGGGATTTTAGTGTTTCTTGTCGATCTCTTCTCAATGAAAAAATCCACTTAGATATATTGGGCTTAAGATTTATTTCCCCTTTCTGCGGGTGACGCTACTATTCAATATTTCAATTGTTTTTTATATCTTCTTGTTTTATAATCTAATTTCTTCTTGAATGTGTGTTATGAAGTAATTGCAGCATGGTATTTGATTAAAATTAAATTTCAGCGAACTTACTATTCACTCATAAACATATATGATTTTCTATTTTTCTATTTTTTTATTTTTTATTTTTTGAAGAAGGTGTTACCAGGTACTTAGGCCATATTAAAATTAAATTTTTGCGAACTTACTATTCACTCATAAACATGTATGATGTTTATTTATTTATTTATTTTTGGAAGGTGTAACCAGGTACTTAAGCCTCAATCTAAGCTAAGCAGATTGAGGCATAAGCCTCACCTCAAATAAAAAATTACGTCAAAAAGCTATGAAATAACAAAAGAGAATGTAAGAAATCATGAAATATCTTGAAAAATCATTGTAGAATTAACACCAAAATAAAAGTATGAAGTACCAAGTACTCCTACTGCTGGAGTTCCTGTGAAGTCACTCGGGTTTCTGCAACGCTGCCTCATAAATATCAGAGCAAAGAGAGGAAGAGTTTGAGAGAGAAAAAATTAAAACCAGAAAGGAAAAAATTGCAGAAAAGGAAAAAAAATAAATAAATTAAATTAAAGCAGAATTGCCTGCTGGAATTTTGAGAAATTGCAGGTTGCTGGAATCTTGTGGTAGAAAACTTATATCTTGGGAATTGGTGAGGATGCATGGAGCAGGGCTGTTTTTTAAGATTTTTTGTTCTCATGTCTTGGGTGTCGATTTAATATTAACTTAGGCCTCGTCAAAGAAGGAAATGTTGTTGCCCAATTATGAACCCACTTAAACCTGATGTTTAGAATTACAGTTGTTTTTAAAAAATAAATAAATAAATAAATAAAACAATAATAATTATAATAACAACACAGCAAAAGATTAAATTTATTGCTGCTGCCTTAGCGCATTGAGGTGTGCACTTCATTAATGAGTGGTAACATCCTTAGTGAAATGTTATTAAAACTAGAGCCTTGAGGCACTGGTCCCATGCGTTTTTGAGGTGTGCAATCATGTCCATGAATTTATGCGGTGCAATAGTGGCATGTCCAATTAATTTGCCTGCATTAATATTTTTCTTTTTAACTTGGGCTCTATTTGGCCCCCATTTTTTGGAAAAGAAAATGGATGGAATAATGTTTTTTTTTTTTGAAAAATGAGTGGTTGAAAAAGAAGGAAAAGTGTTCGATTTACGTATAATATTATTTTATGAAAGATTACGTGGTTGAAAATAGGAGAAAGAAAAATGAAATGTAATGTAATGAAATTTAATGGGGGCCAAATGGGGGCTTAGGGTTTAGAGCAATTTGTGTCAAGTATCCAATTTTCCTTGTTTTAGATTTTACTATTATTATTTCCTGGGCTTTTCAGTTAATAAACATAAAGACACAAACTATAGTTATGTTAATGTGCAATATTTTTTTGAATATGCTGAAGCGGATATGGAAATTCTGGAATGAGATGGAAACTTATTTTTTTAGATGTTGTAACACCACCATCGGATATGTTTTGAGTTGTGGAGTGATATGCTGATTTAGTTCATATAAATTCTGACTTTTACCTAATAACTAGCAGTAGATTAATATGGAATATCAATCAAATATTATTTCAGATGGCTGGTCAGAGAAACTACGGGAAGCGATTGAATTCTCAATCTGACTTTGGTGATAATAGAGGAAACAAAAGAAGAAATTCTGGAACTGATAAAGACCTTTTCTCTATTGGATCGGATGACACAGTGTACCGCTACTTGTGCCCTGGAAAGAAGATTGGAAGTATTATAGGAAGGGGAGGGGAAATTGTTAAGCAATTAAGAGTGGATACTAAATCGAAGATTAGAATTGGCGAGTCAGTGCCTAGATGTGAAGAACGTGTTGTCACTATATATAGTACTAGTGAGGAAACAAATGATCTTGATGATAGTGATGATCGTGTTTGTCCTGCTCAAGATGCACTTTTCAAAGTTCATGATAGAATTGTTGCTGAGGACGTATCAGTTGACGAGGACTCTGAAGAAGCTCCACAAGTTACTGCTCGGCTTCTAGTACCATCTGATCAGATTGGATGCATCATTGGGAAAGGTGGGCAGATAGTTCAGAATATTCGTAGCGAAACTGGAGCTCAGGTTCGCATTCTTAAGGATGACCATTTGCCTGCATGTGCATTGGGCTCTGATGAACTTGTGCAGGTATTGTTGATTCATATATTCTGTTCATCTTCTCAATCATTTATTCCATGGCTCACTACAGTTCTATTGTTCATATTCAGTTGCACTCTGAAAGTTTCTACTGAAATATAGGGTTTTCTTATATGCTGCTTTTGCAGGTGTAATTTCTCTGAACTTTTTCTTTGTTTTTCTCGTCTTCTTTTCATTTGTTGTAATTTTGTAACTCAATATTATTTGTCACCAAGAGAATCATAATTTTTGAGGGCTTTCACATTTTAAAAAAGATGGTATACATGGCATTATGACATTTCATCACTATTCCAATGTTTACTGTTTTTCTCACAGGATGTTCCCCACAGTTATTATTTAGATTTAGCCATGAGATTGACAGAATATTTAATTTGAGTTGTGATGTCTCCAATCCTATTAATATGCTTGTTTTAATAATCTGTGGGGTTGCAGATATCTGGTGAAGCCTCTGTAGTTAAGAAAGCTCTTTATCAGATTGCATCTAGGCTTCACGACAATCCTTCTCGATCTCAGCATTTGCTGGCATCTTCTGTTCCGAGTGTCTATCCTTCTGGTGGTTCACTTATAGGGGCCCCTGCTGGTGCCTCCATCATGGGATTGACTCCATTGCTCGGGCCTTATGGGGAATATAAAGGAGAGAGTGCTGACTGGTCACGTTCTCTCTACTCGGCTCCAAGGAATGAAGCATCTTCAAAGGAATTCTCACTTCGTTTGGTTTGTCCGACTTCTAACATCGGAGGTGTTATCGGCAAGGGTGGTGTGATCATAAATCAAATCAGACAAGAATCTAGAGCAGCTATCAAAGTTGATAGTTCTGCTGCAGAGGGAGATGATTGTGTAATTTCTATTTCGGCAAAAGAGGTAAGGTTTTGCATGTTTTATTTTAGAGTTGATGATATTGTGTGTGCATGTTTTCAGTTTCTTGTAATTCAAACTTCTTCCACTGTATTTGTAATTAGTTTTTTGAAGATACGTTCTCTCCAACAATCGAAGCAGCACTGCGCTTGCAGCCCAGATGCAGTGACAAAATTGAAAGAGATTCTGGTCTTATTTCGTTCACTACACGGTTGCTTGTTCCAACCTCTCGGATCGGTTGCCTTATTGGCAAAGGAGGTTCCATTATTTCGGAAATGAGGAAAATCACTAAAGCTAATATTCGCATACTGTCGAAGGAAAACCTTCCTAAGGTGGCCGCTGAAGATGATGAGATGGTGCAGGTAAAGAAATAATTATGGCAGTGGATGTGTGTAATATGATTTTCACACGTTTGAATATTGAGGTGTTGGTTAATATGAACAAACATTTCCCTGGCGATGTGGTTGTAATTGATGAAATCACTTTTGAATTTCAATTTTATAAGCTTTTTATTTGAGGATTAAAGTGCAATTTTTAAGTATTAAGAAAATAAGATTTTTATATGAATACCATCTGTCTACCAAATTTGCAGAAATTCTGTTTTGGACAATTGAACACCATTATAGGTACATTTAAAACGCATCTCCCTATTCCATTCATGTAAATCCTTGTACCATTCAGGAATTTGCAATAGTAACATATGTCCAATATTTTTGGCTTTGATCAATGAAGGTAATAGAATATATTTTTTAAAAATATATTTGAGTTATTAACATGGAAATTTGTATTACTTGTGTAAATGGAATGGTATCCAAAGCTACTCGTCCTTTTCCAGTATCTAAATCTAAATAATAGAAGGAAGAATAAAAGAGGAACCATGTCATTATGTGAATACCTAAACCATACCATACATTGAGTACCTAATTCCGTTTTTATTTTATTTAATTTTTTGTAAGATTTCTGGAGAGCTTGACATTGCCAAGGATGCCCTTGTACAAGTAACTTCACGCTTGAGGGCAAATCTTTTTGAGAAGGAGGGTGCTATGTCCGCCTTTGTACCTGTACTTCCATACCTTCCAGTGTCAGCAGATGGTCCTGAGAGTTTAAACTATGAAAGCAGAGATTCTAAGAACCGTGGCCGTGGATATTCCTATTCTGATGGATATGGTGGCTCTCCTGAATTGCCACGTGTTGATGCTTATGGAACTTATAGTGGTCTTCAGGTAAAGTTTGTGTCAATTTTATTTCGATTAATTTTGAGAAAAAAATATTGAAATATGGGGGCAAAATCTTGTTATACTTTCTACTTTGTCCATGGTGGGGTGATTGTATTTTATAATTATTTGCAGAGCGGCAGTGGCAGCTCTGCTTATGGAGTCTATGGAGGTCATTCTTCAGGTCGTCCTGGTGGTTCTGGGTAAGATTTTTGTTCTCTTTGTTGATGCACTGGACTGATATCCATGTTCTTTCTAGTGTCTTATGTCAGGTTGAACCAGTATAGTGCCTAAATAATATTTGGATATTAGTTTTTCCATGAGTGCAAGCGCTTCTATATGATGTTAGTCATAGAGGATTCAACTAAATTGACCTTTTGAGCTGTGCCAGAATTTTACAAATGCCATCTTTTGGGTGCTTCCAATTTTTATTATTTTAACTCGCTGACTTGGTGTCTTTTTTCTTGACTCGAAACACAGACATTTCCAAATTGATCTTTTTTTCCTATCCAAATTTGTATCCATACATCCTGAGAATATTTTGTATAAACTGATATGATTCTCCAAGTCCCTGATTGTCAGTTTCTTTTACCAGGTTATCTGGACGTAACCCTGTTTCTAGGGGGAGAAATTATGAATACTAAAGTTTGATAATAAGATTGCAGGTAGACTTTGGTCTCACTTTATATCCTTGTTTTTATTCATGCTTTCAATGAAGTTTCTTATGTGTATTTGCTCATAAAAAAGTTTTGTTGATTTTTTGTGATAACTTTCCTCTCTCCCCATTATGACTGATGCTCTTCTTTTCCCTTTGTTTCCTTTCCATTCCAAACAAAACAGCTGAGATATCTGAAGCCTGAAGTCAGCCTTCTGCCTCTTTTGGTGAAGCCTACTGCCTAAACCAGAAGACCAGATGAACCAGGGTTTGGAAAACTGACCATCCACCTTGATGCTTTTCTTTAGGAGGACAATATCTGAAGATCTTACCTATCAAACTGCCATGTCCCGACACCTTATGATACCAAGCTTTTAATATATAGCTCCAAAGAACCTGTTTAGCCAGCTGCCTTTATCCATTTTACTTCCTCCTGCAGCTGTTATGACATTTCATTTAGTTCTTAGCTGTCTCTTTAGGATTTATTGTGGTTTATTTTGTTTAAAAATCATTGCGGCTTGAATTTAGTTGAAGAAATATTTGCTTAATATGCTATGTATGACAGATTTCGTTGAACATATCTTTTATTATTATGGCATTTTTTCGTAGTTTACTGGTGGGTTATGCTGCTAAAATTTTATCATTGAGCTCATGCAATGTCTACAATGAATATTGACGAAGTTCAATTCTACAATTTGGAAATATGTAGGGTGTTCTGTAGATTATAAGATCTTATGCTTAACAGCTTACTTTGTTTCTTACTTTTTCAAAGCATAAAAATCTAAATCATTATGGTTATATTTGTTTTGGTCAGTATCCTTTTCAAGTTTTTTATATGAGAAACAGGAGACTATAGTCCAGAATGAAGAACTAGCAGCTATTGCAGTTAGAAAGCAGATGCAGTCCAGAGGATACGATTGATCCTGGTTGTTGCAAGTCACTTAAAAATCTGGGAGTAAGTGTAACTTCAAAATTTGTCTTCTAATTTTCTATTGCAAGACATGGATTCAGTTTGATTGAAACTAGTTAACATTTTGATGGTTGAATGGCAGCAGGCTTGATGGGACACATGTTTTCTGCAAACCACAGGTAATATTCTATTTCCTAATGTACCAAATAATCTTGGTAGTTATTAGTTAAAACCAATTTTCAGGGCGCTATCTACACATATAATGAATGGCGAGTGAATCCAAAATACTTGATATCATATGCTCACGGATTTCCCTATATATCTAAGCACGAAAAATTATTAACTGTTTCTGGTTTCTCAGTCATTTTGGCTTCTACTTTAAAACTGCTGCAAGTTCATTCGTGGACTTGTGCATTGTCTCTCCAAACAGCTGAACTTTGTTGAAAGCTTGAAGGTAACGTTTGAGCAGTGTCAGATTTTTTTGTTTTAGTTGAATTACATTTATTTCGAAATTAATATATGCAGCCAATGATAGATAGCATTAGATCGGTGTCTTATATTACCATATCATCTTTCGTTTAATGCGCAATTCTTTTCTATTTGTACTGGATTGTTCTAATTACTAGAAACAAGATTTGTCCAAATGAAATTCGTATTCTATGTTGAATTTTTGTAACTATACATATATTTTTTTTTAATTTAAATATGATTGTGGGTGTTCGGACAGCTTACGTGTACCTCAACTAATTCCATGTGGTCTTGAAGTTTACAGTCGGGTACTCACTTCAGTGGCTCTGAAGGGATTCGAACTGGTGACTATTGGAAAGCAAACACAATGTCTTTTCACCCTTTGGGTGCCTTGATTATACTCTTTGGATAAGGTAAAAATCATGGGATATTGGTCGTTTTTACAAGATTTGGAAGTGGCGGTTGGTTAATGGTTTGGGAAGGGATGCCTTTAATTGCAAATATTACCGGAGGAGTGGATTAAAAAATTAACGAGTGTGCCGTTGAAGGATCGCTTGAAATTATTTTTGTTAGTTTCTAGATCTTGATTACTATGTACTATTGTGTCCGACTATGCATCGATTAACATTTTTGTCAAAATCAGTGTTTTGAAAATTGGCATAGGCATCAAGGGGAAAAAATCAAGGGACAAGGGTTAAAGGGTTGAATTGAGGCTGAACCGATTATAAAAAATGAATCAAAAAATATTTTTGAATGTCACAAAATTGACAAGATTGACAAAAGCAATAATTAAACTTGGCTACATTTAGATTTCGAAGCTTCAACATATGGTGGATTGCTTAAATATTCTTTGTCGCGTTTAAGTGTGTTAATTAAAACAATACTAAAATGAAAGAGAGTTTATTTGAAAGCAAAAATAATAATAAATCAATAAATCAAATACATAGAATCAATAATTTATTTTGAGCTTTAGGCTTTCTTATGTTTTTTTTTCTTCAGTTGAAAATATTTTTATGGATAATTCTAAGTGTATATAATTTGGTTTACCAAATGATTTACCTACTCTCACAAGCACGTGGATCATGCATGAATAAATTAATCTCAACATGTGGCTCCCACACCCCCATTGTGAGTGTATGTAAAGCATTAGGTAAAAAAAAATTAGGTACATCTAGCATGATCCTATTTTTATTGGTTATAACACTTCTTAAAATTATGCCAAAAGGTAATACAATCTGGGAGAAGGGAAAAAAAAAAAAGAAAAAAAAAAGGGAATTAACATTAAAAAATATTAGCAGCTTTTTGTTTAGTCTCCATTTGGCTCTCATTAATTTTCATTTCATTATATTTCATTTTTCTTCCCTATTTTTAACTATACAATTTTTTCATAAAATGATTTACACATAAATCGAATTTTTTTTCTTTTTCAACCATTCATTTTTCAAAATAATATTATTCTACCCTTTTTTATTTCTACAAAATGGGAGCCAAACGGGATCTTAGGTAAATGTAGATAAGCCCATGATGCTTAGTTGGTCTTTTCGGACAATCAATCACACTGACAACTGAGTCACGGTCCAGACAGTGGGTAATCTTGGAAAATGAGTGAAAGCCCGATCCAACAATGTTGTGTGATTGAAGAAGGGCAATGTCACTCGTAAAGCTATATGAAGAATGTAACATTTTACCATCTCAAATGGCAGGTCTTTTCCCTGGTTTCCAATTATGTGGGTTTTGAGCCTTAATCTGATCAATCTTTGTACACGTTTTCAATTTTTTTGATTAAATCAGTATGTGTGATTTGATTTTCATGACATTAATCTAAATACGTTTTCAATTATCGTAGCTCTGAGTAAATTGTTTGGATGCAAACTGAACTTTCATCATTGTTATAGTTTATTCACTGGACTTAAAATTGCACCTAAATACTTACTAAACTTTTCAGAACTTGCACTCCTTCTCCCAACTTTTCAACTTACCGTTTCGAGAATAGCTTACGTGGCTTTACGGCATCTGACGTGACTGTTGACGCAGTCAAATATGCACATGTGGCTGTCAATAATGCAAAACATGTATTAAAAAATTCTGGCAAAATGCATTTTTCCTTCAAAACACACTTCTTCGAAAACAAAATTCACTCTGCATAATTATTTTTTACCCGAAATCCTAAACTCAGAAAAACGGAGAGAGAAAATTTGCTCCTCAAGATCAGGGCTTTGAAGAAGTGCGTTTTTGGGGGAAAAGTTTTGCCAGAATTTTTAAAAATTGTGTTGCATTGTTGGCAGCCACATGTACACATTTAACTTTGTTAATAGTCACATCGGATGCTGTCAAGACACATAAGCTATTTCTGAAACGATAAGTTGGAAGAGTGACGAATGGAGTGCAAGTTTTGAAAGTATTTGGATGCAATTTGAAGTCTAAGGAATAAAACGTGACAATGATGAAAATTCTGTTGGTATTCAAATAATTGACTCGTTAAAAAAGTACCGAATCTTTCTTTACCATTACAAAGAAAAAAGTCAATTATTTGCTGACATTAATGTTAGGCTAAAGCCCTTGTGACAATCCCCTGGACATCCAGGGGTTGTGTGGCGCCCCCCTCCTGCGCCCTCTTTGTTTTCATTTTGATTTCTATGTAATAACTAATTTTGTGCCCCCCTTTTAAATGTTTTCAATGACTAAGCCATTAGTTCTATTTTGTCAAGCAATTGTAACGGTTGTATCATTTTTATTCGTGGAAATTACGCTATACCCTACTTTAAAAATTTAACATTTTAAAATCAGGTTGGAAGTTTTACAATTCAAAAATCAGATGCTTTATTTCGAATTGTTACGTGATTTCATGAATTTTTCTTCTCTATTGATGATGATGCAGAGAAATTTTGAAACTCGTGTTTAATTGGAGACCATGACCCCATATTAAATAACTGCAATTGGTCCGTCATCAATTCAAAATAACGTCTTCCATTCTCTACACTTTATTCCTATAACATTTAGTACCCACTAATCCAAAATTAAACTTAATTAGAACATGTCTCAGAAAATTGGCGGTCACCACCAGATGAGGCCATCTCAAGGTGTTT
>NC_036243.1:13733013-13738980 GCF_002742605.1 Olea europaea var. sylvestris | reverse complement strand
AGTTTGAAATCTTTGTTTTGGGTTCATGTGAACATATCTATCACGCAGTTTCTATAACGTGATTTATACCACAAATGTACTGTATCAAGTTTTGTAATATATGAATGAAGTTAAGAGTGTCGAATCCACGTGGATTGTAATTTAATTTTTATCAAGTATTATAATTGTGTAGTTCTTATTTTATCTAGATGAATGAAATTTATAATCAATGGTTTTAACTAAATTAACGTGATGAATGTGGTGACAAATTGAACAAATAAATGTAAGTTAAAAGAATAATCAAGACGTGAAAGCCTAGGGTTTTGATTTCACCTAACTATCAAATATGATTCTCAATTATATAATTATTTCTAATCAATTTTTGGAAGTTTATAAGTAAGAACTCAATTGTATTTTTATACCCTCTCTTGAGTTCCAACTAGAAATTAATCCTAAATTTCAATTTCAATATCTCTATTATGAATTAAAACCTAGAATTTATCAGGTTCATGGTTCTTTTATAATGTAAGCTTCATAAATTCTGCAACTTCTCTCGAAACCCATTAAATCTACGTTTTGTTAATCTTATGATCGTGCCTAAATTTCCCTCTCTTAGGTGTCGAAATTGATTTGCATTTACTCACTCAATTAGTTCCCTATTAGTTGAAATCATTAAACTCATAACACAAATAAACAGAATAAAAAAGTTCATAGAAATAACTAAAATAAATTCAAATCACACTCTTAAGTTTTGGCTAATCAAACCCTAGCTTAAATGTTTAGTTCTTGATAAAATTCATGAAATCTACACAATTCATTAAGAATAACATGAAGAGAATAAAAATAAAACTATTTTTTGGGTGGTTGAATTAATCTTTTTCACCAAGTTGCTTTTGCCTCCTCCTTGATTTTTAGAATCTTGCCCAGCTGAATTCTCTCTCTTTTTTCTTCTGAAAAGTGGTTTCTAGAGTTGTATTTATAGCATCTTAAAGTCATGGACGAATTAAGGTTAAATTGGGACAAGAAAAGTGTCCAAAAAATTTAAAAACACTTTTTCCGCAAGGCGATGCCTTGGTGCCACTATAATAGCACCGTGGTGCCGTGAGTTCTATTATTTTAAGCAGCTTGGGCGCTGCAGCGCCCATTTCTAGTGAAAGAAAGCACTGCTTATCTTTCAGTATTTTTGTCATAAATTTTTCTCTGGATATCATATTGAAGCGATTCAAAATGTTAGAAAGCTACTTGCTTCAAATCTTGTTGGAACCTATGACGTTAATAGATGTCGTTTCCACTTCTATTCAAGCATGTGTTTCCTACGTACTTGGAATGAATGCATTAAACACTCAAGATTGGAGCCTCTCTGAGCAAGAAATGGAGGAGAAGACTACGATCCTATATGCTCTGACGCCTTAGCAAGTTCTAAGAAAACGAGAAATATATTTGGTGTTGAGTATGTGTAGACAAGAGAAATGAATGGAGGCTTCATAAAGGTTTGATGCATGGTCTTTTCCCAAGAGATCATTGGTCAAGTTCCATCATGTCCAAATATCATATCCTAGGCATCAATAGGTCCATGGCTTCTCACTCTATCTTAGACGGATAAAAAAATGTATGCACTCCAACTTCCATAATATGTAATGTCACATCAATCACTTCTCATGTTACTTCGAAAGTCAGAACTTTCATTTACATAAGAGCTGAGGGGCCGGCCCCTGCCACATCGATCATGGAGGGCAATGTTATGCTTCTAACTATTATGAATCAAGATATTGCCTCGAAGAAGAAAAGCAACTATCCTACGCCAGGTTACCTAGCCTCGAGACTATGTCAACGAGGCATTGAGATGTTTAGGTCATTTCTTCAAAGAACACTTAGGTGACATCCTTGCATAGTTGACAGCTACATGGATTGCCATGTAGGCAAAGGCGTAACACAACCATTGAAGAAACAATACATAATTCCAAGAATGTTCTAATTATTTTTAATTGCTCGCTCAAGAATTACAGTCTTTAGCTTTAAGAAAGAAGTTTAATCGAAATAAATCAAAATTTATATTTTGTGATTGGTCATTAAACATCATCAGGTAACTGGATTAAATTCTTGATGGAGCTAAGTTTAGGGTCCAACACTCACGATTTCTTATATATTGTTTGATTAATTTAATTTCCTTATATTTATGTTAATTAGTCGTTAGTCTTATTTTGCTCTTTTAGTCATTTTAAGGTTCTAGAGCTTTAGCTCTATTTGGTTTGTTGTTTCTAATAACAAATGCAAAACCTTGAAATTTGATTTTGCCCTAATTAAATTGGGTGTCATCATTAGAGTATCTTCTAAAGACTCTATATCTATAATGATCATTTTATGCATAATAGAGAGCATATTTAAATTTAGAGAGTAAATTTTTTATGCACTCCAATAATACTCTTTATTTTGACTATATTTCCAATGAACAGTTATTCATTTTCCCTCATCACTTATTTAACATAATTTTTTATATGTAAATGGCTAATCAATTCAAATGTAATTTAAATAATTAAAATGTAAAATATTAAAATTTATAATTTATTAATTGCAATCATTGGTAATTAAGAATAAAGAGTGAGTTAGACTCTCCCCTCATTATTTTAAAAAAGTAAAAATAGAGAGTTTATTGAAATTTATTTTTAAGTATTACTTCTTAAAAATAGAGAGTATTTTGTATTCAAATAGTTTTTTTAAATATGCTTTTAGAGTTTTATATCACCATCAAAGAGAGATGTTAGCCAAGACATGGTGTGAGATTTTTTCTTGTAAACTTTTTTTCATAATAGTGAATTATTGATGTGGCGAAAGATATCGTAGTTTTACATTGAGATGAATCTCTATAAATTTTACGTGTTCTTGTGTGTCTATTTTTCTTTTTGAAATTCATTGCTCTCTGTTAGGTCCAAAATGTATTGACAAATTCCATGTCTAAAATATCTTTTATTGAGTTGTAATTAAGGTTAAATTGTTGGGATTGGGAGTGACTTTGAAAGGAACCAAAGTCTACTCAAGAAGATCAAGTTAAGGCAAAAACCATTTGTTGGCCGCCAGCAAACTGCTCGAGCAGTTTTAGCAGAAGCAGACCGTCCTCTGGGTGCTCAAGTGGTGGTGCTTTCGGGAAAGATCTAGTTTGCAATTTTCAGTCTTTTTATAATTCCAAATGGGGAAGTACTACATGTACATAATTATCTACATAATGGTGTCCATAATTACACATAGAACTGGGTCCAACCTTTAATTTAAATTTTATACTTGCATATCAACAATCGAATGATTGCTACATCATATTATGAACACCATTATGTGCAATAATTATGTATAAGTATAAATTTTCTCCCAAATAACCCATAACTCTTCTTATTAAAAATATCTAGGTCAAAATTTGTCCCTATTGTAGGTTAAGTTATTATTCGTCCAAGTGAACATCCTATTGAAGAGCATACATTGATTCTAAGTTTCTCTTACTTCAACTACATGATCAAAACATAAATATGAAAAGATCAAAACACCAATAAAACCTCTTCCAAATATTGTTCAAAGATCTGAAGATGTAGAGAGGTGATCGGAGTTTCGATTTGTGAAGAATGAGTTCATTCTTAGTGATCGATGAGGAGGAAAGAAGTCCAGAGGCTTTGAAACTAGTGCTGAAGTGCACAATAAAGGAGTTAGAAGTCCACTAAAGTTTCATTGTGTTTGGACCAATCTTGTAAGTTTAATCTTATATAGTAGATTATTTACCGACATGTGTGCCCAGAGTTTTTTTTCCCTTGAAGAGTTCTTCGCAAACAATTCTTGGTGTTCTTTATTTTAAGTTCATCGAGGGTTTAGATTGTTTTCAGTTCATCTAGATTCAATAACCGTGTCTTTGTTGCAATTATTGTTATTTAATTTTTAGTTTCCCATATTACACCTATTCATCCTATCTAGGTGTGAGTTGGGTCGAACCTCGGTTATTTCACTATCGATGAAATAGAATCCAATTATCAACAAGTTGAAGAGGTGGCGAAACCCTACACTTTTCATTACAAAGCTATAAATTGAAAAAAGATGATTACTTTATAAAAAAAGAAAAATTTTGGGCCTCTAAAACTAATGTATCATTTATGTATTAACACATATTTATTACAAAATATTTGATAATCCTATTTGTACTTGTTTGAAAAAGTTAAAAAGTTGTTAAAAAATTTAAGTCGAAATCAACAATTAATCTTAATTACACAATATATTTGACTCACAATTGCTATTCACATTTTCATAATTTATTTTGTGGCTTTTTAACTTTCCCAAACAAACACTTCAAAGAATTTGTATTTTCATATTTTCTAGGCTTTGATTTCCTATTTATTAAGCACATGTTTGACATCAATATATTTTAATGAGTTATTTGAGAAAAATGAGTTTTGAAACAATGATTGTTAATAGAACGTGTGGTTAAAAAGTATAAAAAAGTTTTAAATTTAAGAAAAAAATATTTTATGGTTTGAATTATGGTTGAAAATGAGTTTAAGAATTTTTTTTGATTTAGATGGTGTTTGGTAGGGATTAAAATTAGGGTTCGTTTGATTGTAATAACGAAATTTGGATGTAAAGAAAACGAATTTCAATGAATTGAATTGCCTAAGACTTATTTTACTGGAATTGTCAATTAAATGTGTTGATTGATATAATTTTTCACCTGAAAAATGTTGAAATTTTGGATCTTCTTGTATTCATTTGACTTTATTTTTCATGAAAATTGTTAATTGAAGGGATATAATTTGTTATAATTATGAATAGAATTTGTTTCCATAGAAATTTTTTTAAAAAAAAAAAGCTGAAAAAACCAATTTCCAATAAACCAAGAAAAAAGGTGATGTGGAAGGGGGAAGAAAAATGAATTGCCAAGAAAAAATGTGCAATCAAATAATCAAAAAAGGTGAAAAATTCATGGAAAATTCCATGACTCAAGTAGGCTCTTAGATCTTTTAGTAGATTGTGATGAAAATTTTTGAAATGTGTGATTAAAAAGTTGTGGAACTCATGAAAGACACGATTAATATTAATTGTTTGATTTTAACTTAAATTAAGCCCCCGTTTGAGCCACATTATTGTAAAAATGAGAATGAAAAATATAGTCGTTATGATCTCCACACAAAATATAAAAATTCAAATATAGCAATTTGATGTGATAGATAACGGTTATATTTTTCATTTTAATGAGTAAATAATGGAGCTCGAGCAAGGCAATTTTAATTCAAGCCAAACATGCTCGGCTAAATGAATGGGGTAGGTGTAGGTGGTCCACGTCAAACAATCAGTCTTTTTCCACGTCGGCAAGAAAGTCCAACTTAAAACCCAAGTCTTCTTAGTGAAATAAAATATTCTAACCAAGGTTAAGAAAACTTGACCATGATTAGATTCATCCTAACTAAGTACAACGAATCTGCTAGGACCATCCTATAAAACCACCACTTTGCCGGCCCGTGAACATTGCGATTGAAGATTTCTCTGCAAGAGTAGAGAGAGAAACAATTTCGGGGAAGCCCCGAGATTTACCATTTTATTGCATTTCAGCCCTCCTTTAATCATTCGAACCCTAATGGCCGTGTCTAGCTGCGCCAGGGCTTTTCCGTTCTTCGAATGCCGTTCAAATCCGGATTTCTCTCGTCCCGAGATCCCTTCCTATGGCGAAAAAAGCAATTTTTTGAGCGGAAAGGCGACGGCGGCCGGGTACGGCCTTTCTTCCCTGATCTTCAGATTCCCGCCGAATTTCGTGCGGCAGTTGAGCAACAAGGCTCGAAGGAACTGTAGCAACATCGGCGTGGCTCAAGTGGTGGCGGCTTCGTGGTCGAATAACCAGCAGGCATCAGGACTCACGCCGGCGGCTAAGGCTGTCGATGCAGCCGCTTCTGCCGCCATGGCGGCAGTTGAGGTTGAAACCGGCGTAGAGGAGGTGGCCGCTGCGGTTAAGAAATCCTGTTGTAA
>NC_036243.1:13727851-13732913 GCF_002742605.1 Olea europaea var. sylvestris | reverse complement strand
CAATCCTTCATCAAGCCGCCTACATTCCCTCCTTAACAGGCAGTAAATCCTCCCCCAGTCGATCTCTCCCTCTAAATGAAACACCTCTACCACCACCTCCGTTTTCTCCTCGTTCTCCAAATAATCAACAATACTCCTCAGCCCACTCTTGAATTCCTCAACCCTTCTTGAGATCAAATCTCTCTCAGCCTCCAATCCTTGCCTTCTCCTCCTGAACTCTTCAAGGATTTTGAAATGTAAAGGCCTCTTCAATTTATCTGAAATCCTCTTGATCTCAATCACAGCATTCTCCAGTTTCTTCACCCATTTTTGCACCAAGTCTCCCTCCTTCAATCCCTTCACTTTGTCCAAAAATACATTTTTCAGACGATCATTCAGCTCCTGCTTATCTGAGGCCAAATCAATATTGGACACAAGTCCAGGAATAAAACTGTGCTCATTTTTTTCTAATTTTACCTTCCATAACTCAATCATTGTTTCCAAAGCTTCATTCCACTGCTCGTAAAAGAGGGTTGCGACGATTAATTTTGATAACATAAAATTAATTTTTTTGGGTGGGAATTTAACCTGTTGGATTAAAGCTTCAATGTTCGGTTTGTTAAGAGGACAGCTGGGATCCGATCGCATCTGTATGATAAAGTTAGGGCGATTCGAGGGCGGACGGGGCGAATTATCTCGTATGCATCTCCACTGTTGCCGCTGGTAGTGATGTGAAGGTGGGCCGTGGTGGTTGTGGTAGTGGTTGTTCTGATACGTTTGTCCGCGGAAAGAATTGGTCCCCGGCGGGGACGGAGATCCGCCGTAACTGGCGGTGAGGTTTCTTGGTCTGTTCATTTGTACGGAGCCAGGGTTTTGCAAGAAAAGAAAAAAAAAAAAACCTAAAGAAAGAGTGTACTAGAGTGAGAAATCAATGGAAAGACGCTCTACAAGAATTGAAATGTGTATATACACACAGAAAAAAGAGAGAGTTCAATCGGAACACGAGAAGGTTGGGGTAAACGGAGACCATAAATTGGTAATTTATCTGTCAATATTGTGACTTAATACTCTGTTTGGACCTGATTATGCGAATTGTTTATTTATGGAAGATGCCATTGCAAGTAATCTTATTTGCACTAGAGGTCCCCTAACTTTGAGTTGTGTTTCGTTTTAGTTACTCAACGGGGCTAGCTAGTTGCACGTCTAGTTTACAATTGAGCGTTTCAGTTAAAAGCTTGTTTTGGGAGTGATTTTTTACCCCAAAAATTGATTTTTTGTCTTCTTCTCTCATAGGTGATCCCACTTTTCTCCTAACGGTCACAAAATCAATTTTCAAAATTATTCCAAATGGAACCTAAGTTTCTTGTATTACAATATCACAATGGAATTGAAACTTTTGTGATATGAGTTTGGGAAAAAAATTGAGTTACTAAAATAAGCTTTTCTCAAAGTTCAGTAACCTCTAGTATATTTTACAGTTCAAAATTATATGCAATACTCAAACCCTATAACACTTAAATTCAACTTATTTTCATGAAATATATAAGAATTGTTTGAGCCCCATTAAATTGGAAAAATATATTTTGAAATAGTATATTGATGGAGAATATGTGGTTAATAAATAAGGAAAAATTTTGAATTTGCATATAATATTGTTTTATTGAAAAATGTATTTTTGAAAAAATGGGAATCATATAAGATCTAAATATGTTGAAAATAAATATTGATTTCCTTTAAAATTAGTTATTAAATAGTTGAGTATGACTTTTACACGTTTTTATGTCCAACTAAAATTTTGACACCTTAAAATTACAGTGATGAGTCAAATTTTGATTTGAAGAATAGTCAATCGGACAGCGAGACAGGTTTAAAATATCTGGACTCTCAATTTTATCACATTTGTTTTCTACAAACGTGTTATGCATGTTTGGCAAAGCTTAAAAACAAATTATATTTTCTTTCAAGCGTACTTGGAGAACTGTTTTTAAATAAAAAGTAATTTTATCTTTCTATGTAACTTACTTAAATCATTTTTTTTAATTTTCATCAACAAAACAAATTCATCATTTTAAAAACCTACTTTTTTCTCTAAACTCATCCAAACATGGTATCCTTAGCTGCTTAATTTACTTCTTGACATGGACAAACAAGAAATTAGAAACAATTAAGCCTCGTTTTTGGTTTATTATATAGACTTTAAGCCTATTTTGGATTCTTTGATTGAAGTGACAAAAAGAAAAGAAAAGAAAAGAAAAGAAAGGGCACAAAACGACTTTGCCTTCTTTTAAAAGCAAAAGCTTTAGCCTTTTTCCCAATTCATAATAATGAAACAAATAATTGATAACTTAAATTAGTTAAAAATAATTAAGAATGAAAATTGATAAACCAAGCTTGCCTTATAGGGGCCAAATCCATACGGTGGAAAGAATGACAACTCGATAATTACATCTATCATTAAATTCTTTTTAGGGTCCGTTTAATTGTAAGAATGAAATTTGGGTGGAAAGAAAATGAATTTCAGGGAATTGAATTGTTTATAACTTATTTTACTGGGAAATGTCAATTAAAAGTATTTGATTGGTATAATTTTTCATTTGAAAAATGTTGAAATTTTGGATCTTTTGTTGTTTTCTTGGCTTTGTTTTACATGAAAATTGTTAATGAAATTGATAAAATTTGTTGCAATTGTGAATAGAATTTATTTCCATTACCCAAGAAAAAAATCATTTTCCCACCTAACCCATAAGAATTGCGATTCCTCAAAATGGTGGAAAACTTGGTCACATGATGATGAAGCTGGAAAATCAATTGCCTAGAAAAAATTGTCAATCAAACACTCAAAGAGGTGGAAAGTGGAAAAGATTTTCCATTTTCCATGAAAAATTCATCCAATCAAACGGGGCTTTAGTATATAAAATGTTGTCAAACAAATACAAATTATCACGTCGATTTATCACATTTTATTTTAATAGATCTAAATATATATTATTATTTATTTGTGTAAAGATTTCGTAAAGTCGCATTTGAAAGGAAAATTAGAGCATAATATTTTCTTAGAACAATATCCGCACATCAAGCTATTCAAATATAATTTTGAAAGATGACTATAAATTTCTCATATTTAAGCCCTGTTTGGTAGGGATTTTTTGACCATTATTTTACTATTCAAGCCGTAATTTTTGACTTCTTCTCTCACATGTGGACCCCACTTTTCTTCTAACGGTCAAAAAATCAATTCTCAAAATCTCTATCAAACGGGCCCTTACTATTGCGTTGTCTAGGTTTCATTTTATTTTGCTTAAATTTTACTTTTGAGAAATGGGTTATAGATAAGTAGGTAAAATTTGTGAATTTTACATAGTATGTCGTTAAAATTTTAATTTAATTTTAAAAAATCTATGTAAGCAGAAGAAAACAAAAACCTAACATTTTAAAACGTGGAGAAGCCCTTCACGCGTGGGACTTAAAAATAATTGAAATATGGATGAGTTGTCACGTGCAGTTGGATTTTACTGATCAACGGTGCCAGTTTTCTTGTACTCATACAATTGTTGCAAAAGGTTTTTTAATCAAATATTAAATAAATAAATAAATTTTTGGAATAGTTTTATGATAACGATGTTGATTTTTTTGTTTTATCTTCTTTGCTTCCTAGGATGCACTAATAACATTCTTATATTTTTTCCAAGACTTACAAAAGAGTAATAATACTTCTAGTCGCTTATTGGTATAGTTGTTCTGCGTAATATACACGTGACAATTAGTGATTTAGGGCCCGTTTGGGATAACTTTTCAGAAGCCAAAAGGAGCTTTTGTGGTCCAAAAGTACTTTTGAACATGTTTGGCTAATTTTATAAAATGACTTCTACTAATTAGAAGAGCTTTTAGAAGAAGCCACTTTGGAGTGGCTTCTTCTAAAAGCTCTTCCACAAAAAAGACGGGAAGCCGGTTTCTACTTTAATGAAAATTTTAAATTCCAATATTACCCTTACATTTGTAAAGAACAAAATGAAATTCCAACCATGTCCTCAGAAATCACGACCTTTTCAATTCTCTTCATTCTTCTCCAATCCCATTCTTCAGTCTACAGGAATTCCTCTCCTCTCTAGGGAAGATTTTGCAATTTACCTTCAATTTCTTATCATTTTATTTTACAATAACATTATTTATCTACAACACATGGGTTAACTACAATAGATTCGTATCGTTGCCTTTTTATTTTTCTTTTTTGGGTTTTATTCAAGAAATGACAGGTTCAATGTGTATTTATCTGGGTATTTTAATGTGCCTTCGGTTTTAGAAGATGGGTTTGTGATTGGGTATTTCCTGTTCATCTACATGCAGCCGATTGATGTTCCGATAGAAATTTCTTTTATCATTGACATTTTCGTTTTGCCGTATACATTTCATTTTCTTCGAATTTCTTGCTTTCGAGTGCTGCTGAGTGGGTTTAATAATGAATGCTTGTGCCGTGTATTTATATATAAAGTGAGAAAGCAGAGCTTGGGAAAATAATTTTTAAATGATTGCAACAATGGATTTAGCATGAAATCAGTAAAGACAAACTGAATTTTTGTAGATATATTGCTCATTCATAAGGGGGGGGTGAGGGTGCAAAAAGAAAGTTAAAAGTGAGTGGAACCCATGTGTTAATGTGATAATTTTTTATTGCCTTATGCATCAAATTATTGACCGTCTTATATATGACTCTAAGCGACTAATTATTTCGAGACTCTCAAGCATAATTATCAAATAACGGAACCAATCCAAACGCAATAATTGTGTATGGGAAATAAATAAATAAATGTAAGAATATGTTGAATTATAAAGCAGGTCAAATCTACTGCGGAGACTATTAGGAGTATATTAAACGAAGTAGAAATCTTTACCAATTACAACCCCTATTCTCATTTAACATTCGACAAGATTAAGAATGAGTTTTTCCTCAGATAAATAATTTGAAAAATAGAGGCAACAGAACTACTCGCTCGCAACTATTTCACGAATTGCGTCATTAACATTCTCATTCTCTAAACGAACAATCAACTTCATGGCCACCTCTTTTTAGGCATTAATTCCAAAA
>NC_036243.1:13697701-13723092 GCF_002742605.1 Olea europaea var. sylvestris | reverse complement strand
ATTTAATAAATTGTCTAATCAACTGTAGTACACCATACCATTGACAATCAACCTTGCTACATAAATAGATTCAGTAACAAAATTTAAAATTAGGGGACACGTGTAATTTTTTCATTAGACAATTAGGGGGAAAAAAAAAAAGGCAAATAAACAACACCTATCACCAAACCCCGTTAGTTTTCCTTGTTTGAGTAACTTTATTCATTGACGAAACTCTTGTTTCTCACCTACCGCTCATTACAAGAAATTCATTTAAAATTGAGACACAAACAATTACCACATATTTAGCCGTTCAGATAAAAATTAAATTTTTAGTATAATTTGATAAAACTTGATGAATGCGTGATTAAATATTCGTGGTTCCTATGAAATGTGTGACTAAAATTAATTGTCGAATTTGATTATTTAAATTTTAATTCAATTTTTCTGTTGAAGTGTTGAACCAAACACAGGAACTAAGTAAGATAAGTTGATTGACAATAGGTGCTTGTTAAATAAAATTTTGTTAAATTTTATAAATTTTTCAATTGGTCAAACTTTAATATTAATCATATACAATTTTTAACCACATATTGTATTAATTTTTATCAAAATCTGCAAATATACTATCAAAAATTTGTCAAATAACACTAAATAGTATTTTTTAATTTTTTTTTTTTAAAATTATGTTTACCATGCTGTCCAAATCATTTCTCAACAAATACCTCATTGCATCAAATGCATCAAATTTATTACATTGTCAAAGACAAGAAAAATAACATATTTACACTGTATCAACCTAAATTCTAAGTTCACTGCTTTTCACTCCTAGAGTGTTTGATTAACTTTATTTTTCATGAAAAATATCATTTTTCACCAAAATTCTTATTTTTAAGATGTTTAATTGACAATATTTTTCAACTTTTAGTCATATCATCTTATTTCCCTAAAAAAATAAGGAAAAGATTTTTTATTTAGGGAGAGATAATTTTTATTTTTCAGGTAATTTAATCTCTCTTTCTCTCTCTTATATACAAACCAATAAAAAAAATGAATAAGTACAATAATTTTTAAGTCAAAAACTAAATCAATCAAATGCATTTAATAAATTGTCTAAAATTTATTTTCATTCCATATAAATTTCATGCTTGCAATCAAACGCATACTTTGTTCAACTTGTATGTGTAAGGCTAGTGGTTCGACGTCAAATAAGCAGATGCACGCCAACCGTCTAAATAGTTTTTAAAGGCTCGTATGACACAAATTTTTCTCCAAAATCATTCCAACAATGAATTTGTTTTTGAGTGTCGTACGATCGCATTTACCCCAACTTGCACCATATTATTGTACCTTGTCATGGGCTGAGATGTAAAGTGTACACTGTGAATCATGCTTAAGAAATCGGCCTAATGAAATAGTATTGAATTCTGGTAGTGTGGGCCCAATGAAAAATCCAACCACCAATAAAAATGGTTCAAGTCTAGTCTATAATTGAGCGGATCACTGAAAATGAATTCCACGACTAAAAGATAAGTTGCATATAGTTTCAAGTTTTTTCATATTTGTATTGATTACAACTGTTGTAAATTGGAATTATTTATATTGATCATATTTTTATTTTCAAAAATTATATGCAATTTTAATTTTTATTTTTTGTGTAACTTGATAGTTGATGATCGAGTACCTAACCGAATCTTTTTTTACATTTAAATTTGTAACTTTTTTTATTTTTATAGATTTTATAATATGAATTAAAGTTTAGTTCAAGTAGTAAGATTGAAATCTTATACTGATCAAATCCATAAATTATAATAATCTACGACATATAAAATGAAAATTATATTCACACCACAAAATTTATTATTTGGACCACATTTTTTTGCAATTAAGTTTACATTTTTTGTATTTATATCACTAACTTTTCATTGTCGCATTTTAATATTTAACCGTCGATTAATTAGACATCCTATTTCTCAACACGATTTTTATCCAACTATTCTTCTAATGTGCATTGAAATGAGGAGTGAATATTTCGTCAAACTTTATATTTATTGTTTATTTTGCTCATGTAAAAGTACGAGAGGTAAATGACTTTTTTTACGTTATCCTAATGATTTTTTCAAGAAGTGATCCATTCTATGAAGAAAAAAGGGGACGAAGGCTTTCGTTGCTAGCAAAGTTGCGAAAGGTTAACAACTGTCCACCCTTATTAGTTCAAAGGGAGTCTCCAAATTCCACATTCTTCCTATAGCAATGCCTCATCAAAGGGGCTGTAAGTTTTGTCTCATCTTCACGAGCCGCCACCAAAAGAAGACTTTGCCTCAAACTAGTAACTGAGAGATTCAAAATCATTATCAAAAACAAGTTGTGAAAAAAAAAACGTTGGAAATAAGAATGTGACGAAAAAAGTTAAGAATATAAGTACGGAAAAAAGCAAGCAGAAATGCAACTTCCTAGGCGACGCGTGGAAGTGGCGACTGGCGAAGGCAGCAGCTCCATTGGTGGCCTGTGCGCGGCAATTCAAGAAGAGCTCTTTTCAGACAGGTTTCTCGTATTATTATCCTGAACGTACTAGTATCGTTAATTTCGTATTTCAGGTTATACAATAATTTTTTAGACAGTTTTACCTCTGAGCGCTCGGTCTGCGATCATTGGTCAATTGCATCGGTACATTTACTGAATGTTTAAGGTGAATGGTGGTGGCCCTAAAATAGCATATTTGCATCTCTCGGTTTTATGGACCTTTAGACGTGATCCGCTTTGGTAAATTGGTTTATCCGGGTTAAATTTTAGCACTAGCGCGTCATTGTGTAGGGTAACAATAGGATTGGTGGTTATCATGTAGGGTAACAATTGCTTGTGCTAGAAATTAGGAATTGCTTGTTCTTATGTGATTGAAGTATTTATTTTTTATAAAAATCGTTTATTATCTTTGTGGTATACTCTATGTGATATTGTTTTGGTTGACATACTTCCTTGTTGCGCTATTAATTTCATTAGAATACTTGTACCTTACTTGTTTGAACATTCTCTTGATCTAAGATCGCAAATTTTACGAAATCTTAGAAATCTAGAACAGTGTATATTGTCTACGACTCTATGACTACTTTCTGTTGGTAGATCGTGGCTCTGTGCATTTTTTGATCGATTCGTAAAAAATGACAACTCAAAATTTTGACTTGAAATTTTTTTTTTTAAAATGTGATTTTTCAATTTGACAACAAAAAGTAAAAGGTATTTTGGTTCAACAAAAATTTCAAAGGCATTGATGGCTATTTCTCTACTGATTTTTCAATAGTACAAAAAGAAGAAGTTAATGAGTTTACTTATATTTCAATCATTTTACACTTATCTAGCACTATTTTGAAAAAAATGAGTAAAAGAAAAATCACTAAAGAACTTTGAAAAAAATTGGAGGACTTATATTTGCTCAAATCCATTTCAAACAAGTTTTATTTGACATTTTTTAAGTTTTAAAAGAATCATTCAAAAGATCTTGATAACAATTTAAATGTGTTTAAGAAACTTATTCAAGATATTGTTAAATGTGAAGAGTTAGTGTCTAAAACCTACAAGGCCATAATTTTGCTTAATTTCATACATGATACTTATAAGGAGGTTAATAATGCGATTAAGTACGAAAAAATATTTTGACGTCTGAAATTGTCATTGACTTTCTTAAAAGTAAGGATATGGAAATTAAATCTAAAAACATGATAAGAACAGTGGTGAAATTCACATGATGAACGATAGAACTCAATCAAGGCAAAACAGTCATAACTGGTTCTAAAGTAGTGACGAGTTAAGTAGTAATAAAGTTAATAAGAAGGGCAAGAGCAGATCTAGATCAAAGTAGGGACCAAATTGAAAAAAGTTGAAAAGTTCAAGATTGACAGCTATTTACCGACGAAATTTCTATATGGAAAGTTCCATGATAATCTCATTAGAGTTTTAAATGAATTTCCATCATCTTTCGGAATCAATGAATTGTGAATTGGATTTCTTTACTTCCTATATTTTGAGTTTTATGTTACGAATTTAACATCGTTTTCAAAAATGCATTTTAAAGTACCAACAAACAAATTTTAAATATTTTACAAAAATGAAAACAGCAAACAAACTCTTCCTTAATAATTACTTCAAATAATAAAGAGTTTCTTGCCCTTAACTTCCACGCCACTAAGCACTTGTTTGTGTGATTCTTGTGAAAGTGATTATTTGAAAAAAAAAAAATTCTATGAATATGTGATTAAAAAATAGGAAAAAAGCATCTCATCCAATAATAAATGTACCTACCATACTAATAAAAAATAAAATCACGAAACAAACCCACAACATAAATATGAACAAAAAAATTTGAACAAAATTTTTTTGCCAAATATATAACGATCCTTAATCACATATTCTATTCCATCTCACCCATAAAAAATAAACCCATTCAAAGGAAACAATAACAATAATTACTTCTTTTCATTCACATTTTTTTTATAATTAGTCGTTGTCACGTGCGTTGCACGAATTTTGTATTTATTATGTTTTTATTAGTGAATAAATTGTAGAGTTTTGAATATTGTTGAAGAAGTCGGAGCTAGCAGCATTTATGAAAGTTGCTTAAAATTTATATAATTAACTGAAAATACCAAATTGTACATAAGAAGAGATGCTGAAAGTAAACAAATTATTATATAGAAAAGATAACATATTTATGTCAATTTCTAGATGATATAACAAAAATTTTACATGTTAAAACTTTTTAAAACTCACAATAATATTATGCCACTCCCAAATTAATACAAATTATACGTAAATAAGAAATGAATGAGCTTACATCAATTGTTTTGACACGCTTCATATGATTGAGCTCAACATTAAAATTATGTTTGGAAAACAGATAAAAGATATCCAAGCTTGAACACAAGTCCTAATAACCCAAGAGGTTCTTCAAACCCTAACCAAACACACGAGCACCATCTTTCCCCTAACCACATAACACATTGTTAACTGCTTCTATGTTTTGGTCTATACCAACATAGAGACAACATATGATGAAATCGTGAATATAGATTAGAAAAAGGAAGAGGAAGAACATAATTATTAATATAGCAACAACATATAGTACTATGATAAATAAATAACTACTCTATTTAAAAATTTGGGAACTTTATAAAGTCACTAAAAATTTATCTCGAACAAAAGGGGATTCTAGACAAAAAATACAGTTCTATTAATACAATATTCATTTCATGAAGATGCATTGCTTTCAAGCTAAATCTTGATGAAGTGATCTACCAATAATTAGTTAAAACCATACGAAGTTTAGCTATTTTCAATAATAGAAATCAAAGTGCAAGATTTGAAACTTCATCCATAAACTTGTCATTTTTTATAGAAATGTAGTTTTTACTTTTTTGGTTTCAATTTAAAGATTTCACATACTTGTCATTTTTGACATCTTCAACTACCTTCAATACAATTTAGTCCAATACGCTTATAAGGCCTTCTTGTAGTAGGATATTTGGAAATGCTTATAAGCACTATGGGTTCCTAATTATTTTAAGTCAATCTTATAACCATTTTCAAGTGTTAATGGTTCTCTTTCACTGCCCGTGACAAATTTGCCCATGATTGTGAAACTACTGTTATAATATTTCCCCTCAAATATTGGAATGCCATTTATATTCTTGAAAAATGTTCAGATGTTAATGAAATGTGTTCAAATTGATTTTGTAATTTCTGAGCTCTGTTGCTTTTGTGTCGGACATAGTTGCAAGAAACTACTTCTAAAACAAGTCGTAATATTAATTTTGCAGAGCCCTTATTCTTTGTTTCATTTCTAGAACAGAGTGGCCTAAACAAAATTAATGGAAACACCTTGTATTTCATGTAGTATCTTTGGGTTGTTTTGACTTCTGTTAGAGTCGACAAGTGAGTTCCATGTGTTTAACTTCCTAGTTGTCAAAATTTCTTTGCACTCGTATAGATTTCAATTACTTACTTTATCTTATGAGATTAATCCTTTGTATTTCATTTAGGAAGAAATTCAGACAAGAGATGGTGCTTTGAGGTACAGTAATGAAGCTAAATGTGCTCAAATGGTTCAGATTCTGAAGAAATGAAGTATAATTGAAAAATAATTGGATAAGCTGAAAGAAACAATCACGGTAAGAATGTTACCATTCTTTATTGGACAAATGAAATTTGTGTGTATGATGCCAGGCCAATGAAATTATTTTTAGTTTTATTCAAAATTGCCTTATTCAAAATTAATGCGTATATTTATTTTTTTACTGATTCGCATGTATTCTTAGGATTTTTATCATTTCATATAATTTTTAGAAGAAAACATGCATGGAAAAAAGATATGAATGATCCCAATAAGATCTAAAGAACTGCTTTCTAACTTTTCTAGATATCTTTATGCAATGCGTCTGTAAAAACAATAGTTGCTCAAGCCTAATGGAACATATATCTTACGTTCTTTTCTCTCTCATCTCTGTGGATTTTGTGGACCTTTGTGTGGGTTTTTGATGTATGTAGGGAATCTCTAGCTTTTGATGTTGTAGCTCAAGAGCCTACATTGTGAGCCTGGTCAAAGTCATCGAACATATTGAGAAGATGAGATTAGAGTTCGACATGTGCTTCCTTCATAAAGCTCTTCAGTCTCAAAAGTATGTCCTAGCAAAGATGACTGGTGCAATCACTTCTCAGAATCATTTTGGAGGCGACCTTCCTCTGTAGAGTTTTCTTCCCAGGGTAAATTGCCTCCCTTGACTTAGCTTCATTTAGTTAGATCTTTCAACGAGCATACCTCAACTTTTCTTTAAACTTCTCTAGAACTTTGCTAGGTGTTGCATCTTTGTGAAACCTCAACTCGAATTGCTGAAAAATAATCTTTATTTCTTTCTCTAAAATTTCTTATAAAAATTAGTTGAGTGTTGTAGCACTTGTAATCTCAGCTCTGGACTGTTTAAAAGAAATCATTAGTTCTTCCTTTTAAAATTTTTTATAAAAAATTGGCTAAAAGCATTTTAGCACTTGGAACCTCAACTCAGATTGCTTTTCTTCCAAAAGATTTCTTTCTTGGAATTTGGACTTGCTTAAGAGCAATCTTGCTTTCTTCTAAAATTCCTTGTGGGACTTACAAAACTCATTACCTCAGCTCGAACTGCTCGAGTTCCTTTTGGAAATTTGGACTTTCATAAGAGCATTCATTACTTTCGAATAGAATTTCGTATGGTAATTGGATGAAGGGTTGTAGCATTAAGAACCTCAGTTTGAAATACTTAAGGAGACGTGGCATGATATTGAATTGACGCAAAATAACTAACATTGAATCATATCTATATATAATTTACTTATCGTTTTTTTCATGAAAGACGAATGTTTAGCTATTGTAGAAAATTAAAAATTTTTATGTAATGCCTTTCAAAGATTCTTTCAATTGACATGTCAACTTTTTTATATTATTTGATAGGATTAGTTGTTTCCGCCACAAATTCGTGAAGTAGTGTACTTTGTCGACCATCTTTTGAGTACAATGAAAAATTTATGCCAAGGATATTTTTGAAACATTATAAATCGATGTTATCTTTTTAACTTAAATGAATTTAAATCGGATTTGAATTCCGTTTGTTGGTGAATAATCCTTTAGATTAAGAATCTTGATTTTAGTCGCTATCTTATTTTTTCCATTTTTGGAAAAAAAAATCATCTCAAGCATTAAGATAATGAGTGAATATAACATTGTAACAATTTTTTTTCATCATAGAAAATCTCCAAATTACCCAATTCTCGACCACCCACATTCATCGCCAAAAAACCATGGGATTCTTCTAACGTAATGTGATTACAAGAATCCAAAGCACCCATCTAGTATTTCAATCAAAAAGACTCAAAATATCGCTTATAATTTCAACGAATTCCTGTAACCAAGTAACAGAAAGTCATAAAAAATAGACCCAAAATAAAAATCCAAAAGGGGGTTCAAAAAAATCCATTAAATTTCGTAAAACAAACACCTGTAATTACTAAAATCTAAGTAAGAAATGAAAAGTTATTGCACAAACTGTATGGACGAACTGAAGTGGTGTGTGAAATTGGAGAAATATTACAGTAGATGTGATGATTGCAGTGAATTGGCGAGTGATAATAGAGAAATGATTGAAGAAAACACGACGTCGTTTTTGCTTCCACGATAAAAAAATAAAAATAAAAAAATTGTTACAATGTGATAAAATGAAAGAATTCACTGTTGATAACTATAGAAACTTTCCATTCTCCTTTTTAAATAGTAGGGAAACAATGATTTTCTGATCCTTTCCCCAAATAACGTGGCTTGAATCTTAGTGATTTGCAATTACTAAAATGATGACACATTGGAAACATTGCAAATATTAAATTCAAATGTGCATATGAGAAGCAGTTGTAGGATAATAATATGTATGTAACTCTAGTGATATAAATCAAAATTAGTTTTAAAACTTCAACCGGATCTTTCGAATTTGTGTAACTTTGATATTCCAATCTTTATCAAACGCATTAAAATAAGTATTTATACTTTTTGGTATAATAAATAAATGTATCAAATAAAAATTTGAATTCACCAAATTGTGAAAATAAATGGTTAGAACTCATTAAAACCCAAATGACTAAAAAATCCATAAAACGACAACAAAACACAAAATGCTATTGAAATGTCATGAGGTATTATTATTTAATTTTTTTTTATCATACCCAAATTCAAAACGACAACAAAATCACCTAAAATGAATGTATTGTTAACAAGTATAAAAAAAAAAAGAAAAAAGAAGAAACGTTATTAAAAGCGTGCAAACAAAAAATCGCAATAAAACAATGAATAAAATAAATCTAGCTTTCACTATCGAGGAAGAATTAGCTAATGAGACAAGATTGTGGACCACTTCGTTCTCAATAGAGACACAAAGTGACGAGAGCCACATCCAACCTCATTATGTAATGCTACAATATCAAGGCAAGTGAAGTAGATGTAGAAGAGCACGACCTAACACGATGAACTTCTTGTATTAGTAGCTCTTGATTTTCACAAACAACTTACCTCTATGAAAGAGTGACCTCCTCGACGTCTTTCAGTTCAAAGTAGATAATAAATTATGGCCAACATCGTTTGATTCCAATAATAACCACATCGATTCGAGTATCAACAAAAATTGTAAATCGAATGAAACAACTTGACTATAAATAATAGAAATCGCATCGAAACATAGTCCATCTGTTATGTTTTGGTAGTATCTTATGCAATTAAAATCTATGCTATTAATAAGGATTAAAATCTAGACTTTAATATAAGTTACCATCAACAATTAATTAACAAAATTTATAGAATTCACAACTTTTCAACCACACATTTCATTAACTTATCAAAACCTATTAAAAAATTGATTTTAATCCCTATGAAATAGGAAACTTATGCATTATTTAAAAATCGCTTATTTCTTACTCTTATTTTCAATTTCACATTCTCAAAACGGATTATTTTTCACGTTTGTTCGTAACTTTTTAGTCTTGTTTGGTGGGGTTTTTTTTGGAAAAACATTGTTTTAAATAATAATTTTTTGAAAAATGTATGGTTAAAAAGTAGGAAAAAAATTGAATTTACTTGTAGAATATTTATTATTTGAATGTGTGGTAAATATTTAGAAAAAAGAATTTTGAAATGAGGGACAAACAATTACTTAATCACCTTGAAAAATAAAAAAAATAAAAAATCTGGTTATTTTGAACTTTGAAGAACAGGACATCGACCAGATTCCAATACTGTTCCCAAAAAATACCCTTTCCTGTTAAAGATGATGTGGGTTGGCTCCATGTGGATCCAACTTGATACAATATGGCCTAATTATGTTACAGTCAAAGTAATTATTGATATAATAGTTGACAAATGACTTGTTCGATAGTGATTATGAGAATTTATTTTTTAATCATTAAAGAGAAAAGTGAATCCTAACCGTAAGCAAAAAATTTTAAAATGATGGTTGAAATAGTAAAATAATGATAAAAAATTTAATTTTTTAAGATGAAAAATTGCTGCCACCATTAAACTGTTTTAAATATAGTCAACTTTTTCATTTAATCACGTTTTGTCAAGTAAAATTGGATAACTCCATCTGTGAACAAATGTGGCATTACCGCAATTTGGCCAAGGAAACATAGCATCACACCACGAAAATGATGTATGTATGCCACTTTCTAGTCCTGTATAGTGCTGTGTTATCCGTTCGAAAATGGCAATCAATTCATTATTCCCAGCAAATCCACCATGCACAGTGCTCCACCCAACTCTAATACTGTTGCGTTGTCAGCGTGAGTAACCAGTTTGTTGAACCACGAAAATTCAACCTGTTTGCACCCCCCACCCAAAAAGGCAATGTCGAATCCAAACTCCACCGCCAACAACCTCCCTATTGACGCCAGAACCACCACTTCCCGCCGCCGCTTACCGAACTTCAACTGGAAAGGTGTAAAACCCATTCCCTTTTTCATCTCTATTTTCATTGGGTTACTTCTCCGATTCGCAGTACCAAAACCGCACTCACTCACGCCAAAGGCGTGGTCCCTTCTCTCCATTTTCCTCACCACCATTTCGGGTCTCATTCTCAGCCCGTTACCTGTAGGTGCATGGGCTTTTACATGCCTCACGCTCGCTGTAATCACTAAAACTCTTACATTCGCTGCTGCGTTTTCCGCCTTTACTAATGAGGTCATCTGGCTTATTGTGATTTCCTTCTTCTTTTCGAAAGGTTTTGTGAAGACGGGGCTTGGGGATAGGATTGCTATGCTTTTTGTTCGGTGGCTTGGGAAGAGTACTCTGGGGTTGTCTTATGGGTTGGTTTTGAGTGAAGCCGTCATTTCGCCCGCCATGCCGAGCACGACGGCGCGGGCTGGAGGAATTTTCTTGCCCATTATTAAGTCCTTGGCGGTCGGTGCTGATAGTAGGCCCAAGGACGGATCGGCTAGGAAGATTGGAGCATATCTCATTCAATCCCAGAATCAGGTTGGTGTAAAAACTGTGTTAAAGTTTTACTATCTTTTTAGTTTATTTTCTCAAATACATAAATCAAATGTTTAATGTATTTAGTTGGATTATTCGGGTCCTAATAATATGATGAAGATTGCAATGTGAATAGTCAATTAGCATATGAAAGAATTATGCGCACATTTTTGATAATTTGATTTTATATGCAAAATCATAACTCATTAATAACTTGCGGTTCTGCTCGACTTTCCACAAAAGAAGAGATATGTCAGTTTTTTAGTGAAGATGTTGTAAGGCAAAAGGTCACACAATATTAAACCAAAAAGCAAGAAATTGAAATCGGCCAAAAGTAAACTGTACAGAAAATTAAAGAATCAACACAATATTTCTTTCGGTCTAAGCCCTGGAGGTTCGGCGACCACATCTAACGCCTACATCTCCTGTTGAGCATCCAACAAGTTGGATTACGCTCGATTGCACTATAATAGCCAAAAATGGCAATGAAGGGTTACAAGAGTTCAACAAATACACTGAGATGAAGTAAAGATACTTATCTCTCAAAATCGACTCAAAACCTTCGAAGAATCACGAAGAAACTTCACTGCATCCCTCTCAAAGCATCACAACAGAAGAGGACACAAACCATTACAGATAATCACTCAGAATATCTAAACGAAATCATTAGGACTTTCACATTTAGGGCCTCAAATCAGAGATTTGAGCCACAGAATCAAGCAGAACAAACCTTAACCAAATGAGGGGTTTTTCCTTTCTTTCTCTCAAAGACCAAGAGTAAAACGCTTAATGGAGTCAATGCAAGTGCCAAGTGAAACGGCACATTATAATGGAAGATTCCAGAATCAATCCAATAGCCAAGGTTCAACCACATGTCACCACCCAGACGAAAGCGCCAATTTAATAGAGTTGCATTTCCACAAAACACGACTTCACAGTGTAATAAAATTTTGGAAGCAAACTACCATGGTTCGAATCTCACATTCTCTACCTTGCTATCAGAATTTTGGAACTATAGTGCAGCCAGAAGCAAATCCTTAACTCATTATCATTTGCTCTATTTACCTGTACAAAAATTACAAACTATCAACAGATAAAAGTTTCAAAAAGTTTAAGAATTTGTTTAATGGAATTATTTTTGTACCCATATCTGATGGATTAAAATGAGTAGAAACTTTATCAATCTTAATTTCACCTTTTGAGACTATATCTCTTATAAAATGATTCTTAACATCAATATGTTTTGATCTGTCATGAAACATGGGATTTTTGCTTAGGTGAATGACACACTGATTATCAGAAAATATCACAGTGAGATTATCATTAAAACTCTCCCTCCTTAATAGCATCAGTTGCTGCTATGTATTCTGCCTCAGTAGAGGACAGAGCTACAATTTTCTGAAGTTGAGACTTCCAAATGTTTTGATCTGTTATGAAACATGGGATTTTTGCTTAGGTGAATGACACACTGATTATCAGAAAATATCACAGTGAGATTATCATTAAAATTCTCCCTCCTTAACAGCATCAGTTGCTGCTATGTATTCTGCCTCAGTAGAGGACAGAGCTACAATTTTCTGAAGTTGAGACTTCCAACTAATGGCAGTACCACATAGTGTATAAAAATAGGATGAGGTTGACTTTCTATTATCTTTATTTCCTGCAAAGTCAGAGTCAGTATAGCCTTTCAAACATATCCCATTTTTATTGTTTCTCCAAATTTGCATGCCCAATATTCTTTTAGTAGCACCAAGGTCTTTCATATCAAACTCAGAACTTAACTTTGATTTAATATATCAATTTTTGATTTATCAGAACTTAACTTTGATTTAACATATCGTCCACATACAGGATCAGATATAATGAGTTTTCAACTCCACTACCTTTGCAGTACAAGCAAGTATCATATTGGCTTCTTTTAAATCCAAGTTTCAAGACAAAAGTGTCAAATCTTTTGTACCATTGCCTAGGTGCTTGCTTTAGGTCATACAAGGATTTCGTTAACAAACAAACAATGTTTTCAGGATCATCTTCCTCAAAACCAATTGGTTGTCTCATGTATATTATTTCATTTAATTCCCCATACAGGAAAGCAATTTTAACATCTAGTTGATCAAGTTCCAATTTAAATTGTGTAACAAGTGCAAACAGACATCTGATAGTAACATACTTAGCAACAGGAGAAAAAATTTCAGTATAGTTAGCCAACAACATGTCATCCACATACAGGATCAGATATAATGAGTTTTCAACTCCACTACCTTTGCAGTACAAGCAAGTATCATATTGGCTTCTTTTAAATCCAAGTTTCAATACAAAAGTGTCAAATCTTTTGTACCACTGCCTAGGTGTCTGCTTTAGGCCATACAAGGATTTCTTTAACAAACAAACAGTGTTTTCAGGATCTCCTTCCTCAAAACCAATTGGTTGTTTCATGTATATTATTTCATCTAATTCTCCATACAGGAAAGCAGTTTTAACATCTAGTTGATCAAGTTCCCATTTAAATTGTGTAACAAATGCAAGTAAACATTTGATAGTAACATATTTAGCAACAGGAGAAAAAATTTCAGTATAGTCCACACCTTCTTTTTGTGTGAAACCCTTTGCTACAAGTCTAGCTTTATATCTCATGTTTTTATCATCACCTTCTCCATATTTTATTTTATAAATCCACTTGCAATCAATTAATTTTTGTCCTTTGGGCTTATCAACTAGAATCCATGTCTTATTTTTAAGGAGTGAAGACATTTCATCTTCCATGGCCATTTTCCAATGTTTTCTTTCTTTACATTCCATGGCTTCTTCAAAAGTGTTTGGCTCATTTTCAGTTAGGTTTTGGTAGGTAAATAAGGATACAAAAGTGTCACTATCAAACCTAGTGGAGGGTCTGATTTGCCTTCTCTCCTATCTCTTATGAGTTGATACTCATTAAAGAGAAGAGTTGCAGAATCAGCCTCTTCAACATGTTCAGTTTCATCTTCAGTTTCAGGTAAAATAACATGTTCTTCATTTTCATTTCCTTCTGCAGTAGTTACAAAAATATTCTGGTTACTGCAAGAATGCTCCACCTCAATTTGAACATCTTTTTCAGTCAAGTTATTTTCTTTTCCTTCAAGACATGGCATCAAAAATTCATTAAAGACTACATCCTTTCTAATTATTACTTTATAATCTTTTTCATATTTAACCCATAATCTGTACCCTTTAACATGTTCATCATAACCCAAGAAAACACACTTTAATGATCTTGGTTCTAGTTTACCAACATTTTGATGAGCATAGATAGTACAACCAAATATTTTCAGATAAGAGTAATTTACAGGACTATTAGACCACACATTTTCAGGAATAGCAAAGTTTAGTGCACTAGTAGGACTTCTATTAATCAGATAAGCTGAAGTTTTAACTGCTTCACCCCAAAACATTTTAGACAGTCCAGAGCTTAATAGCATGCATCTAACTTTATTTAACACAGTTCTATTCATTCTTTCAGCCATTCCATTTTGTTGTGGTGTGTATGGAACAGTTTTGTGTCTCATGATGCCATATTCCTCACAAAGATTATCAAATTCAGAATTGCAAAATTTCAAGCCATTATCAGTTCTTAAATATTTTACTTTAAGATCAATCTGATTTTCAACTTGAATTTTCCAGTTCTTAAAAGCAAGAAATGTCTCATCTTTAGACTTTAGTAGATGAATCCAAATTTTTCTTGAGAAATCATCAACTATTAGGATGTGTTTGATTACATTTATTTTCCATGGAAAATATCAATTTTCCATCCAAATTCCTACTTTGAGTGTTTGATTGCTATTTTTTTCCATGGAAAACATTTTCCAACTTTTGAAAATATGCCTAATTTTCCTTTTTTTAAGGAAAATATTTTCTTGGGTAGAGGTGGTTTTTATTTTCCACAAAAGATGGAAAATATTTTCTTTTCTAGGTGATATTTTCCATGTCAATCAAACACACTCTTAGTAAAAAATATTTAAAATCAGTTAAAGTAGAGACAGAAGCAGGACCCCACAGATCAGCATGCAAATATTCAAGTCTTTGTTTGGACTTATGAATTCCACTTTGAAAAGGAAGTTTGGCTTGCTTTCCCAAAATACAATGTTCACAGGAGTCAAAATCACCAAGATTAAGTTTTCCAAAAACACCTTTTGAATGCAAAATTTTTAAACCCTTTTTACCAATATGACCAAGCCTATCATGCCACAGTTTTGCCAAAGTAAATTTTTCAGATACAACAGAAGCAGTTAAACCAAGCAAAGATTTTGCATTCAGACAATAAAGGCCATGTCTCTTCGGGGCTGAAGTGACCAAGTCATTTCCCCTAAGAATTTTTATATGTCCTTGCCCCATAATTATGTTAAACTCCTTGTCATCCAACATTCCTAAGGATACTAAGTTTCTTTTCAAATCTGGGTCATGTCTTGTGTTTTCTAGAAACAAAACATTACCATTTTCTAGTAATAATTTGACAGTCCCAATTTCACTCACTTTACATGCAAAGTTGTTTCCCATTGTAACCTGTCCCCCTTTGGTTCTTTCTAGATTTATAAAACAGTTTTTGTTTGGGCACATATGAAAAGAACATCCTGAGTCAAGTATCCATTCATTACTTAGGCATAACCATTTTCTGTTTTAGTTTTATCATATGCCAGTACATTACTTCCATCAATGCCCTTTTCTTTTGAATCGTTTTTCTTTTTAAAACAATCTTTTGCAAAATGACCAAGCTTACCACAATAATAGCATTTTTTACCTTTTGCATTATTTTTTGTCTTACTTTTGTCAACCCATCTTTTATTAGTTTTTGAAAACTTAAAATTTTGTATAGGTTTTTCAAAAGATTTTCCTTTAATTAAGAAACTAGTTCCAATATGACTATTACTTGACTCAGCGTTAATTTCTAAAGCTTTATTCCTTAAAGCATTGGTTATATCATCAATAGTGAGTTCTTCCCTACCATATTCAAGGGCAACTTTAATGTCTTTATACTTGTCACTTATGGAGTTTAACAGAACTACAGCTAATTGATTTTTTGAAAGTTTTTCATCACAATTGGTCAAGTCTTGGTAAGTTTTGTGAACCTACTAAGGTTCTCTTCTATGTCAACTGTAGGATCCATTTTAAAGGAGAAAAATTGTTTTAGAAGAAAACATTTGTTTGGAGTGGTTTTGGTCTCATACTTAGCCTTAAGTTTGGCCCAAAGATCAGAGGCAGTAGTAGTTTCACCTACCTCTCTGATCACATTATCAGACAATTACAGAGATATGGTACTCCAAGCAATTTCCTTAAGTTCAGATTTCTTAGTAGGTGCTAAACCCTCAGGCCATGAATCATCTAATGCCTTAGCACATTTCATTTGCATCAAAATGACTTTCATTTTCTGACTCCACATATCAAAATCAATTTTACCATCAAATTGACTCACTTCAAATTTTGCAGTAGCCATAGTGCATGCAAGTTATTACAAAACAGGATTTTAGCAAAAAATCAGTACAGTTGTAAACAGAAACCCTAAATTGCCAACTTTGAAATCACAGTAAATCACAAAGTAATACATGATTTCACCAATCAAGAAATATCAATAGAGAGAGCAGGCTTAATCAATCAGTAGAAAACCAATTAATAAGATCAGATTATAAGGTTTCACAGATCTTTCCAGCTAGATTCTCCCAAGTTACACACCCGTACTTGATTTATCTCAGATTCCAGTGGCCTCACAGGAGCCACTGGACAAAGATTAGTCTCAAGGGGGTTTCAACGGTGTACTGGAAAATCAGAGAAAGTTCAAGAAACACAAATTTCTCAAATGTAATATGCAGTTAGTTGAAAAAGATCTCACCCAGCGAGTTCAATGACTCGAGGCAGTTCAAATTTGCTTTTCAGCAGTTCCAAAAATTTAAGATCTATCGAAGATCCACCTTTCTCTCCAAGATTCGGGTATCTTGCTCCTCAGTAAGGCTCTGATACCACTGTAAGGCAAAAGGTCACACAATGTTAAACCAAGAAGCAAGAAATTGAAATCGACCAAAAGTAAACTGTGCAGAAAATTAAAAAATCAACACAAGATTTCTTTCGGCCTAAGCCCCAGAGATTCGGCGACCCATCTAACGCCTACATCCCCCGTTGAGCATCCAACAAGTTGGATTACGCTCGGTTGAACTATAATAGCCAAAAATGGCAACGAAGGGTTACAAAAGTTCAACAAATACACTGAGATGAAGCAAAGATACTTATCTCTCAAGATCGACTCAAAACCTTCGAAGAATCACGAAGAAACTTCACTCCATTCCTCTCAAAACATCACAACAGAAGAGGACACAAACTATTACAGATAATCACTCAGAATATCTAAACAAAATCACCAAGAGTTTCACATTTAAGGCCTCAAATCAGAGATTTGAGCTATAGAATCAAGCAGAACAAACCCTAACCAGACGAGGGGTTTTTCCTCTCTCTCTCTCTCTCTCAAAGACCAAGAGTAAAACGCGTAATGGAGTCAATCCAAGTGCCAAGTGAAACAGCACATTATAATGGAAGGTTCCAGAATCAATCCAACAGTCAAGGTTCAACCACATGTCGCCATCCAGGCGAAAGTGCCAATTTAATAGAGTTGCATGTCCACAAAACACGACTTCACAGTGTAATAAAATTCTGGAAGCAAAATACCATGGTTCGAATCTCACAGATGTTCTTAACAATAATCAGAGTTTTCTTTAGAATCTAATGTTGCATTTAGTAGGTGTGTGCTTCGGATAAATGTTGGCTTGAGAAGTAGTAGATTATCTCGTTCTTATTAATGTGACACAGACAAAGTGCTGAATTGACGGGTTTACATCTTATTTGCCTTTTCATTAATTATTCATGAGACAAATCTCAAATTTATTGAAAATAAAACTTGCTGTCCTTCTTTTTATTTTTTTATTTTTTATTTTTTATTTTTATTTTTTATCACTACAAATGAATTAGTAAAGACAGGACATTGTCGAAAGAGTCCTGTTAACTTGAGTTAACCTTCCACCATTCAGTAAATATTGTTTCTTTCAGGATGTCACATGTTGTCCATCTTCTCAATCACAACTTGAAAAGTGGATCCCATGAGGTAAACCCAAATAAGTTGGCAGACAGTGATATAACATCCTAGATTTGCAGCCATTGCTCGAATTTCTTGGGTATACCCCACTGTAATAATTGGTGTGACTTGCCAAATTTAATCTTCAAAAGTGAAAGAACTTGGAAGAAGAGAAAGTTAATTCTGTGATATCTTGACTGAAAGATGTCTGCATCACATTTGTTAGAGAATTATTGACAAATAATAAGCAAGTCACCTTATGCTCTTTGTTCTTATCATTAGAATACTTTATTAGCACGTGGTGTGATGTACAAGATGAAAAAACATAATGAACGGTGATTTGGTATATGATCTAGCTAATATCGATTTTTGACTTTAATTGACATGGTTAATCTTGATGAGGTTGGAAGAGTGATCAGTCACAAGCTTATGTGAGATGAGAAATTATTGCTTAATCAGGTGAATGGAGAAGCGTCTCGATTTTCATCTTGTTATCTTATCTTGAATTTTATAAGCCCAATCCCCCTTGCAGTAAGTCAAGTTTTGCATGGTGATTACTTGAGCAAAACCTTTCCTGCAAGTTTGTTACACATGGCTTCCTTCACTTAATATTTGGACATTCTTTGATTTGGTAATTGGTTACCCATTGGGGACAACTACATTTGATCAACATATTGGTAAATGAGGCTATATTTTTGGATGTGCCATTTGAAAAGTTTTATTGGGTTCTTCATTTTCGGAGATTAGTTAGTCAGGGAATCCATTGCCAATATTAGTGCTCCCTTTGATTTTAGATTTTAATTCTCCTTGTTAGCAGAAGTACGTACATTAATTTCCCCAAAAAAATCTTGGATCTTTTCTACTTACTTGTTCTTATACTCCATGTTGTATTTGTTTCAGAGTTCAGCGTCGTCTTCCCTCTCAAATCCATCTTTCCTGAACATTTCAACTTGACGGTGTTATCCACGTATATGTAAATCTTAATATATCTCATCAAGCAGATGGTCAATGCTTTGCTCCTTTCTTCTTTTTTCCACTCTTTTGTAGGAAAAGAAAGAAAACCTTTAGCAGTCCTGAGTAGATCGATTTTATCATTTAGTTCTTAACACTAGACTCATAAGATGCTCTGCAATGTACTTAGAAAAGCTGGAAGTTGAATGCCAGTAAAAAGTCAGAAGTTTTTTGGAAAATACATATTCATTTAGGAAGAGCTGGCCTGTTCCTGCTGTGATTAACCCAAAGCTCTTTCAGACATTTGTTGCGTTTTTTCTGTCGCAAGTATATGATATCGTAACAGTTAATATGGTGGACTTTTGAGTTCGAATTATCGTTCTTAAGAGGACTATATTTCAATACTTAATCTAATATTTCTAACTCTTATTTGATGAAAACAAACAAAGAATTGTGATTTGTTGTGATTTTTGATCTAGCTACTTGAGAATAGCGGGATGCACACAAAGATCAATTTACAATTCAAATAGAAATGGATATTAGGGCATAACAGTTTCATCTATTGATTACCTTTTAAGCCTTAATTCAAGATTCACAAATCTAATGCAGTGTTTGATCGAATTCTTTTATTGTATTCAATTTATCTCTCTCAAGTTATCATTGAGCATATATAACTAATTCAATTACATATTTCTATGTGAATCAATCTTTGTTAGACGAAATATTAATTTTAAGAATTCATATAACGATCGCAATAATTAACATAGGTATCATTACACTAAAATAATAGATTTTACTGTGTGGTCTAAATTTAAAACTCACATTTGGATTTGTAAAAGATTTACAAAGTCATTGAATTATAGTTCAAGTAATTCAAAGCATTAAATACTTGAATAAAATCAACATATAAACTCTTAAAGAACTAGAATATTGAATAAAGAAATAAAGGGTTTCAAATAGATTACATTGTTCGTCCTAATATATGGTTTAGCTACTCATAATAATTGAAGAAAAACAAAAAAATTGTATTGAGTACATCATCGGATTTTGGATTGAGATGTAAAAAAAAAGTGGATGAATCTTGCACTAAATTTCTCTTCTTGTTCCAAATCTTGATTGCAAACTCATGATTTCTTGTTTTTCTCCTTTGATTTTGATCTCTAATTCTCCAAGTCGTGTTCTATGTATCTCAATGGGTGGAACTCCCCATAAGTGCCTCCATCTTCGTATTTATACTTCCCTTCAGATTTTTATCGCATTGAGAGTTCATGGGCTTCACTATGGGCCAAAAAATGTGCTCTAGTTTGTCTTTAGGTGCCGAAGCACCGCTTGGAATTGGTGCTGCAGCGCCTGATGTATGGTGCCTCTATGGCGCCACGGTCCCACATCTTTGTTTGTCTTCCTTCTGGTGCCACCTCTCAGATTACGTTTCTCCTCTTCCTAATTTTGATGTAGGAAATTGACTCTTTTGCCATTTTGTTCCTTTTTTCTCCCCGGTTCACGTCAATGGCTTTGTTTCCTGGACTTTTGTCACCTCTCGGATTTTGCTCCTCCTCTTCCTTATTGATGTAAGAAATTGATTCTTTTGCCCTTTTGTACGTCTTTTCTCCCCAGTTTGTATCAATGGCTTTGTTTCCTCCACTTTTACAATAATTTACACTACCTCACCACACCTATAAAATAACACTAATAAACACATTAAAAACGTTCAATGCTTCTAAGATCTTACCAAAAATCAAGTTAACATAGTATGAAACTTGTGGGTAAAACACACTCAACAACGTTCTATATTTTGAGCTAATGTACAATCATGTTACATATTGATATTCTACATATTATACCTATTTTTGTTTCTCTTTCTGTACCTTATTCCATTTTTTTAATTTTTCTATATTTAATCATTTCCCTTGTTGATGCTTGACAGTCAGCCAGTAACTCGAGTGCTCTTTTCCTGACAGCTGCAGCTCAAAACATGTTGTGTGTTAAATTAGCTGACAGTATTGGTGTTAAAATCCCAAATCGATGGGTCACTTGGCTCAAGGCATCTAGCATACCTGCGTTGATTTCGCTTTCTGCAACTCCATTCATCCTATATAAGATCTTTCCCCCTGAAATGAAAGCAACGCCCGATGCTCCAGCCATGGCCAAGAGGAAATTGGAGCAAATGGGTCCTGTCAAAAGAGACGAATGGTTGATGGTGGGAACCATGCTTCTGACAGTTGCATTATGGATTTCAGGGTAATGCTTAGCTTTCTCAGGCAAAGAGGCTGCTTATGATGTCACATGCTTAGGACTAAGGCATGACAAATAGTTTAATCTCAAGTGCTAAAATAAATTTCCCGAATAATAAGTAGGTTATGTATTCAACTTTTCGCAATCATCTCACATTTTCTTCAATACAAATTTGAAGTGTCATTTCCACTAGAATATCTTTGTTACTGATTCCATACTCAGTTAAATTTACTTCTATAGGTTTGTGGAGTACTGACTACTGACAGCCTTCATTTCTGCATACAGAGAGGCTCTTGGCATGACTAGTGTTATTGCTGCTATGCTGGGTTTGTCAATACTTCTGCTGTTAGGAGTACTTGATTGGGAAGATTGTTTAAGCGAGATGCAAGCATGGGATACCCTGGCTTGGTTTGGAGTTCTAGTCGGCATGGCTACTCAATTAACGGCTCTTGGTGTTGTACCCTGGATGTCTAAATGTGTGGCCAAATTACTTAAATCTCTTTCAGTGAACTGGTTTGGTGCATTTTGTATCCTTCAGACAGCATACTTCTTTATCCACTATCTATTTGCTAGTCAAACTGCACATGTTGGAGCCCTATACTCGGCATTTCTTGGAATGCACGTGGCATCCCAAGTTCCTGGTTTGTTGGCTGCTCTAGCTTTGGGATACAACACAAATCTTTTTGGTGCACTGACACATTATAGCAGTGGTCAGGCTGCTGTTTACTATGGAGGTATTTTATCTCTCATTATACGAAAATGTTTTTTTTTTTTTTACCAGATTACTTTCAGCACTGATATATGGTGGTGAGGAAAAGTTAACAAATAACTATAAAAGGTTAATCACACTATTGTAGAAATATTTTGAGATAATCAGAAAAATACAACATCGAATATCATAATTCAGGCTTTAATTTTCTTTATGTAGACGAAGAATATGATTACATACCTAATAACCATTTTTCTAAATTACATATAACAATCTTTGACCTATCAGGAAATTTTCTTTTCGTCTGGTTATAATTTTGTGTTGACCATCTCGATTTTTACTTATGTTTTATTTTTTTTAATAACCTAGTTGAGAAAAAGTCTTTGTTACGACAATGAACTGCGAAGTACTCAATCATACGTTACTCATTTCCTGTCTTATATTGCCAATCTGTTAATCGAAATTAGAATTCATCCTTTTTTCTTTTTTTTTTTTTTTCATTTCCAATAGGTCTTCAAATTGTCCGTTTGTAAAAATGGAAACTCTTCTTATTGGATGATCAGATATTCCCGAAAAATCGAAAACTGATTGATAAGGGCTTTGTGAAATCTTCTACGTTACTCATTTCCTGACTTATATTCCCATTCCAAATGTCTTGGGGACATTTTTCTTTGAACAGTCTGTAATTTTAAGTTAGAATTTGTCAGTTAGAATTGATTTTAGTTCTTACTGCTTGTGGTTCACAGCTGGTTATGTAGAACTCCATGACGTTTTCAAATTGGGAATTGCAATGGCCCTTATTAACATTGTGATATGGGGATTAACTGGAGCAGCTTGGTGGAAAGTTTTAGGCCTTTATTGAGATCCAAAAATGTCTTCATTCTTACGATATTAGTGCTCAGAATATGTATTGAATTTTATGGATATATGAGAGTTCATTTTTGACAGAATCCTCACACTATTGGAATTTATGCAACAGCTGGTATCTGTTAAAAACAATATAAATATCGAGTTGAGTTGTTGAACTTCAAAAAAGTATATCCCTGGAGATGCCATATTCGAAATGAGTTCAAAGTACATGTTGGACTTGAGTATTATTCTCATTTTCATATCATTCAGGAGATAAATAGAATGCTTCTTGGAATTCATATGATACAGATGTGATGAGTTTGTATGGGATATGAGAGTTGGCTTTTCAAATGAGGTGTTCGCTTATACGGATCAAGCCATAATCCTTTCTTAAACAGAATAAAATAAAACAATTTAAAAACACAGATTTATTGTCATTCATCTTGACATTGAGAGCTATGTCCACTTGCTGCTGCAGGTTATCACGCCTGACCAGCTAACCCGATGCTAACCTTTTTAGGGCATTGGCAGGAGTTGCCCCCAGGGAAGTGTCTTTAGGCAGGGAGTTGAGTTAATAAAGAAGACGAGCACAAGATTTTTCTCACACCTCACACACTCTCAAAACCATGTCCCTAAAATAATTTAGGAACTGTTTGACTGCAAAGATGGAATTTAGGTGGAAATAAAACGAATTCGAGGGAATTGGATTGTTCAGAAATTGTTTTACTGTGAATTGTCAATTAATAGTGTTTGATTGTTATAAAAATAAAAGTGTCTTTTTATGTTCCTTTGATTTTGTTTTTCATGGAAATTGTCAATTTAAGGGATATTCACTTCCACAATTGTTCCTAAAATTTGTCTTCACTGTAAAAAATCAAAATCAAAATAAAAAATCATCTATATTTTAGTGTTCGTTTGACTTTGTTTTACATGAAATTATCAATTTAAAGGATATCCTCTTTTACAGTTGTTCCTAAAATTTGTTCTCATTACCAAAATAAAAAAATAGAAAAATAATAAATAATAATAATAATAATAAATAAATAAATAAAAATAAAATTACCTATCCCATGGGAAAATGAATTCCCCAAAAACTTGGAAATTGTGGATGTGTGAGGGAAATGTGGAAAACTAATTGCCTAGAAATTTTGGTTATCAAACAAGTCAAAAGGGAGGAATGGAATTTGTTTTCCATTTTCCATGAAAAATTTTGGACTATCAAATATAGCCTTATATAGTAGGAATATTTGAACAACCTATTAGATATATTAGGTCGATCCTTAGTCGAGGAGACAAGTGTATAATATTATAAGGCTCCGCACAGTCCAACACTATAAGTTGGAAGGGATGGATATGGGTTCACTTAGGACCTGACTGGGTGCTAACATTATTGAATCCATTCCACATACAGTTGCATGGCTTTCTAATATTTCAATCTTAGATAACTGATATGTTCCACTTGTACTATAACAAAATGGCTGCCCAGAAAATCTTTAAATTGGTTTTTAGTTATTTTTGAATGGTTCAGTTCATTGCAATAACTGGTATTTGTTACAGTCAGTAGTAGATTTATTATTAACTAACTGAACCAATGGGATAGAATGATTTATGTTCCTTACCCATATTAATCTGAAACAAGACTTTATTTGTTGTAGTCGTCTAATGACTTGGAGTTGTTTCAAGTGACTTACTCTTCATTCTCTTGGCTTCACAGGAAGTCCTTCTTCTCCATTCTCCCGGCTCGACACTAGGTTTAAGCGAATTTGAAAGGAATACAGTTGTCCAACAAGAAATGCTGCTAATGATGAGTGAAATTTTTCGACAGTTAAACAAGTCGAATTTACAAAATTTGGGTATAGACCTGATCTAGAAATTTTTACTGGTAAATCAATGTTCTATGTACTCAAAAATTTGTTATTTCAATAGAGTGGCATTCCTTATTGGTTCTTTCACTGTAATATAATGAGCAGGAAAATCTCGTTAAGCAGATTTTCACAATGCATAAAATAGACGTTAGGCTCAAGTCCTGATCCCTTGTTATGAGAAAAAATAGAATGAAAATCGAAAAATAGGTAAAGCGCGCACAATATTCATATTGGTAGACTCTCAATGTGGAAGTTACATCCATGTGCTGATGCAGTTTCCACTTTGGAAGTGTATATGTTGTTTTGCCCCCTCGTGATTTTCTGTTGCATTCCACAGTATTCAAACTCAAGTTGTTATATAATACGTATTTGTTCAATTGATATCAGAATTTAACTTAAGTATCTCATAAAACAGAGGTCTTGAGTTCGAATTTTAAGGACGCAATAAAAAGTCGTGAGGGATAAGAGGATGAATGCTCTCTTAAAAGGGATAGCATGTACAATATAATGGTTTGAACATAGAAGTTGAATTTTTACAACGGGAATGATTGTTTTTTGGGGGTTTTACATAAAATTAATTGTTATACCCTTGTTCTAAAGGGTGGGGCGTAAGCGTGAGGAAAAAAACTTAGATGTGAAAAATGGAGAGAAACTTTATTTGACATATAGCCAAGCGCCCCCCCCCCCCCC
>NC_036243.1:13656642-13697640 GCF_002742605.1 Olea europaea var. sylvestris | reverse complement strand
CCCAACCCCCTTTTTTTATTTTTTGTCCAAAAATAATACTCCTTTCGTTCAATAAAAATAGTCATATTTTTCTTTTCTTTTTCGTATATCCCAAATTATAGTCATGTTTTTTTATTTGAGAGTGTTTTTAATATATTAATTTTCTAATATATTCCTATTTAATATATTTTTGTTATAACAAATATAATTTAATTACCTTGAATATTGATTGCATTAATGTAGAGGTATATCATAAAAAATGATAGTAAAATTCGTTATTTTTAGTATATTAATTAAATTTTCTTAATATGTGTGAAAAAAGAAATAAGAGTGTCTTTATGGAACGGAGTGAGAAATGGTTTTATTAAATTAAGTGAAATAATGATTTTATTAAAATAATTATTAATGGTATTTAATAATAATAAAAATGTCATATTGTGGAAAGCTTCCTTTATTAGGTAAGGCTTGAAATTTGACCATTCCATCTTTTCATGAGGTCACTGGCTAGTTGTCATTCTAGTGGAAAAAATGGATGATAAATGTCCACGAGGACCATTGCCCTGTAAAATTGAGAGATTAATTTTAACAATCCTATTGGACAGTCAGGGTGAACACAGTCGCCCCTTCAATAGGTGGCGTCCTATTTTTTGCCCTAGAATTCACCTTGTCTAAACAAGTTAATTCTAATTTTAAATAATTGAAATCAAATTAGTAGTGAAAACTTAATCTGCAATGTTTCCAAATTGATGACTATCTAAGTTTTGTAAACAAAATAGTAATATTATTTAACATTAGTTGTCGTAACATTAATGATATTAAATTAGATTGAAAATTCAAACATAGATTAATGTTCATCATCACCGGTATTAGATAGTATTATTTATACTAGTCGCTATCACGTGCGTTGCACGAATTTCGTATTTATTTTATTTTTATTCGTGTATGAATTTTAGGTTTTTTGGAAAATTTTTGAAACAATATCTAAAAATATTTCTATGATATAAGAAAATAATTGTAAATTATTTTTAAAATTGCAAAACAGTATGTTATCTTGAAAAAATATGCTTGTATATTTCATACTTGAATAAGTAAACTATTTGACTTGTATTCTTTGATAGTATTGATATGATTGAATTAAATATGAATATTATATTTCTAAATTTTATGTAATTCAATATTGTAAAATTGAAAAAAAAAACTCTCCGCACAGTACGGAGTAAAAATAAAAAAAGGTGCGTAAAGAGTTGAACCATGTGCAACTCTCCGCATAGTGCGAAGTAAAAAAAACTCCCTGCACAGTGCGGAGATATGACAAACCAACTCTCCGTACAGTACGGAGAGCAAAAAAAAAACTCTTCGCACTATGCGAAAAGTTGGTTCGCACCATAGCAAAACTCTCCGCACAATACGGAGAGAAAAAAACTCTCTACATAGTGCGGAGAGAAAAAAAAAATCTCTGCATAGTGCAGAGAGAGTTAAACCATGTGTGGAGAGTTGGCAAACTCTATGCGGAGTAAAAAAAACTCTCCGCACAATGCGAAGAGATGACAAACTAGCTCTCTGCACGGTATAGAGAAAAAAAACTCTCTGCACAGTGCGGAGAGTTGTTTTCAAATTCTTTAATTACAAGTCAAATTTCAAGACTGTAAATTTTTCGTATATACAACGAAACAGAGTCGAAAAATACGACTCAAAATCAATTATGTCTTTTTTAAATTCTAGTCACAACTCAATTTCTGAGCATGCAAATCATATTTATGGTATCGAAAAAGAGCTTTCTCGTGATTCATAAAATAAAATAATATGTGAGTTGTGCAAAGAAAGGGATATTGATAGTACCATGACATTGCTTTCACAAATGGAGGCTCTAGGGTACCATCCAAATTCAATATTTTACACTTGCTTGATAACAGCTCTTGAATATTAGAAGCGGATAAAATTTTCAATAAAATTATACTTTCGGATTGTAGGCCAGGAATTAAAGTGTTCAATGTATTGCTCAAAAGTTGTTTGAGAAAAGACATCTTGGAACTTGCAGATAAAGTCCAAAGAGTTTTTTTTTCTCTTCACACTGTGCGGAGAGAAAGTTTGTCATCTCTCCGTACTTTGCGGAGTCTTTTCTATAAGCAAAATTATTCACAAAATGCAAAAAAATAAAAATGCATAATAAATCTTTTTATTACGCTATAAAATTACAATAATTTTTTTATAAATAACATAAAAAAATTATTTTTATCTTTAAAAAAAAACACATTTAAAAATTAACGATTTCATAACCACTTTTTTTTTTAATTCTCGAAATTACAATTATCAAAAAGGAAATAATATTGAATTACAACATTTAATACTTAATAAATTCATTATTAAATAAATTTTATACATTTATAGCAAATTATGAATCCATATATGCAGCTTACTGTATTTGTAGGCAGCTTACCGTATTTGCAAACAACTAACTGTATTTGCACCTTACCGTATATGCTGCCTATCGTATTTGCAGCCTACTGTATTTGTAAACAACTTACCGTATTTTCACATTATCGTATATGCTGTCTACCGTATTTACAACTTATCGTATATGCTGCCTACCGTATTTCAGCTAACTGTGCCCCCGTTTAAGCCCCATTATTTTTCATTACATTAAATTAAGTTTCTTTCTCTCCTACTTTTAACCACACAATTTTTAATAAAATAATATTACACAAAAATCAAAAACTTTTCAATCACTCATTTTTCAAAAAAATACTATTCATCTCATTATAATCTACAAATAACGGAGCTCTTTGCACTTCTAAATACCGAGAATGTAGAATATGGTACATTTACTTACCAAACCGAATTTCAAAAAAAAATTCAGATTTTTATTTTTTTAACATAAGCATAAAATAAATATTAAATATATATGAAGCACAAAATATAAATACATATGAATATGGTGCTCAATCTTTTAATTTTCGAATATTAAATTACACAAAATTTAGAAATATAATCTTCATATTCAATTCAATCATATCAACACTATCAAATAATACAAGCAAAATAGTTTTTATAATCTCGTATATTTTTTATTCAAGTATGAAACATACAAGTATATTTTTTCTAAATGACACAATACTGTTATGCAATTGTAAAAATAATTTACAATTATTTTCTCATATCATGAAATTTTTTCTAGATATTGTTTCAAAAACTTTCCAAAAAAAACTAAAATTCATACACTAATAAAAATACGATAAATGCAATATTCGTGCAACGCACGTGGCAGTTACTGTGCGGATATTTTTTTTAACTTCGCACTGTACAGAGAATTTGCCAACTCTCCACACTGTGCAAAGTTTTTTTTTTGTTTTTTTACTCCGCGCTGTACGAAGAGTTCGTACTTTTTGAGGACAGTATCCGCACAAAATGCCATCTCTCCGCACTGCGCAGAGAGAATTTTTTTTTATTTCACACTGTACAAAGAGTTGGAACTCTCCGCACCATGCGGAGAGTTTTTTTCCTTTCTTTTTTATTCCGCACATGATTTGTCATCTCTACACACTGTGCGGAGAGTTTTTTTTTTCAAAGCTCACGTGCGAAGTTTTTTTTTTCTCATGGTAGTTTATATTTACTAAAATTATTATTATTTTTTAATGCTAGTGGTATGATATCTGGAAGAACATTTGTTTGACATAATTATTTTTTTAATGCTAGTTTGATGATGTGTGGAAGAACATTTATTTGACATAAACAAAATGAAAAATAAAAAATGATATCATAAATAGTAAAATTGAATTCATTTACTATTGCATAAATAGTAGACCCTTCTACCCCTTTTTATTAGAAATTAGAAAATTGCCAACTTGGGCCCCACAACAATTTTCAATTACAAAACTAACTCGACTAGAATCATCTCGACTCCTTAATTCTAATTATCAATTACAAAATTGATTCGACTCGACTAGTCTCAACTCGTTAATTCTAATTAATCTTTTTACCCAATGGGAAAGAATGATTAATGAGGCATCTTGATCCGAGTCATTCCATTAATTTCAAATCCTGGCCGTCATCAAACACAACTTACGTTTTTATAGCCGTCGGATTTCGTACTTATAATCATCACCGTCGATTTCTCTTAATGGTAACCGCCATCAACGCCTATATATATAAACCACCCTCGAAAGAATGGGGATTTTCATTTTTCCAAGGAAGGAGATTGTGAGAGAATTCTGGTCAAGGTGAGCTATTGTTGTTTTTAATGATGATATTATAAACCTTGATTTTGCAATTAGTGCTCGCTTGAGGAAAATCTGGGGTTAAGTTTGTTCTATTTGTTTTGATTGATGTCGATTTTGTTAATTATACGTGCTTAGGGTTTGAATTCTGGGTTTGGGTTTTGTTTTAGCTTTTCGATTTTATCGTTTTATCACGAAGTTCATGCTTCCTTGATGGATTGTCCCGATTGTGTTAGAATTACGGTGTTTTGTCGAAATGCTAGGGTTTTAATGAGAAATGATTGGTTGATTTCTTAAAATCTTCTATTTATTTCTTGATAATTAGTGTTCGGATGCGTTTATTGATTTAGTTATAATATGAGGTGGCAAGTGGGTTTTGATTCTGGATAGGTTGAAATATAACTTAATTTAGGAATTTCCAACGAACCGTGTAAGATCCTTTTCTTTGTGAAAGTTTAAGAATGTGATTCTAATGAAATTCTGTAATTGGGATAATGTGCAGATGGCTCGTACAAAGCAAACTGCTCGTAAGTCCACTGGAGGAAAGGCTCCCAGGAAGCAACTTGCTACTAAGGTTCTCAATTTTTATTGGTTTTTTTTTTTTTTTTGCCCTTTCTGCTTATGAATTAATCCGCGTAATATATTTTTGTGAGGTTTTCGTCTTTCACTGTTGTAATATCTTGAACTGTTTTATGTAGGCTGCTCGTAAGTCTGCCCCGACCACTGGTGGTGTGAAGAAGCCTCACCGCTACCGTCCTGGTACTGTTGCTCTTCGGTGAGTATATATGATATTTACATTAACATTTTTGTTCACATTGTCGAATAATGGTTGGTCGGTGTCCAATCGTGCTGATTTATAGTATCATTGACATTATGATAGTGAAATCCGGAAGTACCAGAAGAGTACCGAGCTCTTGATCAGGAAGCTGCCATTCCAGAGGCTTGTCCGTGAAATTGCCCAGGATTTCAAGGGATATTGTGATGAAGAACGTTGTTCTTGTTATTTGATCATTGTTCAGCTAATTGTTAATCCTGTTAGATTTAGCAATGAACACGGCAGAATGGTGTAGAAGGATTCATAAATTTATATGGAATAAAGCTTAGTTTATTGTTCTAATAATGGGTTCTGGTTGTGTGTAAAGGGCTTCTTGTTGATTGCTTGTCATTTGGTTGCAGACTGATCTGCGTTTCCAGAGCCATGCTGTTTTGGCACTTCAGGAGGCTGCTGAGGCTTACCTTGTGGGTCTATTTGAGGACACCAACCTGTGTGCCATCCATGCCAAGCGTGTGACAATCATGCCCAAGGATATCCAGCTAGCTCGTCGGATTAGGGGTGAGCGTGCTTAGACAACCCGATCATCTTGCTTACAAGTGATGGTAGTAAGTTGTGGTGTTCTTTTTAGTCCATCTTTGTTAAGGAATATATAGGTAATCGATAGTCTCGAACTCTTAGCTATGGCTGTAATTCCTGTTGGGTTGTGTTTTGACAATGATTTCCATTGGCTGGTGGTGGTGGTGGTGTGATGAATTAGTTGTTTTTGTCGTGGATGATGAATGTTACTGGTATTTCGTTTTGTGAAGAGTTATGTGATTTGAAATAAGAATAGTGAAATATAAGATTGGTCAGAATTTAGAAATGTCGCCGTTGATTTTATTCTAGAAATCTTCTTGTATTCCTGGAAGAAAGAGACTCGAGAGAGAAACCTGAAATCAAATAGGTTTGTGAAGGTTTGGTTCTTTCAGAGTTTGATTTCTTGTCTCTAGTGAGCAAGATAACTATTGTTCACTGTTGATGAGTCGTTGCTACATCAATGGTCAAATCGTATTTTTTTTTACTTTTCAAAAGAAAAAAGGTTTGATCGGCTGATGTAGCAACACCATTTCAACATATTGACATTATAACTCTTGCCACCGGGGGCTGGATATTATTTTTGTTGTTTCTATATCTATGTTTTAAAAGACACTTCAATTCTTTGTTCTTATTTTACTTTGCTTTAAATGTTTTCATACCTTGGATTATACAAAATGTATGAATAATAATTGAATTTAAGTTGTGATTTGTATGAAATATGTTGATAAAAAGTAAATTTAATCAGCTTAAATTAAGATTTAAACTTTCGTCATAACGAATTTTAGGACTGTCGAGCATTTAACCGTTGTTTTTAGGATCACCTGTCAACTTCTTGACCTAAAATGAATGCCATGGAAGACAAAAGTTTCTCTAAAGTAGTGAGATTTTCTTTGTTATTAATTTATAGAGCAATATATCATTATATAACTTATATGATATATTATCATAATATATGTAGGATTGTTTTTATTTTTAATATTGAATGTGGTGAAATTCAAAATTTAATCCGTGAGAATACAAAAGGTACATACATGCATACATTAAAAAGGAAGCATTGACATACGTGTAAAGAAAAGCAAAAGATTTTACATGTATATTTTGAAAAAGAGGCGAATTAAAAAAAATGTCGAGTTAAAAATTTATTAATTTGTATTATTAACATGAACTTTTATGAATTTAAAAAGTTAATATTTTATATAGGAAAAATTGCAGTCGAAGAATCAAAATTTTCATTTATTAGTAGATTTTGTCCAAACATTTCATTTGTGTAACAGTAAGTACAAACCTTTAAAGAATGTGCAGCTCAAGTCGAAATTGACGGTTTCCTTGTGTTTGACGACAAAAATTAAAAATTTAATTATTTTCCCAAAATAAGGTAAGGGAATTTTCGATAAAACACATTTTTTCTATTAAATCAAAAATTAAAAATAATAATAATTAAAAAAAACAACCAATCCCCATCTCCTCCTTCCCCAAATAAAAATCACTTCACCCAATCATCACATTTATTGTTGGTAGCCACCACTACCTACCGGCATCACCACCACTGCCCACACAACAATGAGCTCAACCTTTGGAGGAACCTTGAGCTCACCCTTGACATGTACACAGGTCCCAGTAGGCACCAAATCGCTCAACTTATGAACGTCGACATCGACAATCACCTACAAGTTCCAGAGGCACGATCTATCATTAATTTCCAAAAATGCGAAATTGCCTTTCCTCTGCTCCCTACCGATTTTCACCCATCCCTCAATTCCGACCGTCTAGACTGCAAGACCAGACCCGCCATTGGCTCGGGAAAGGATGGAGTGTATTAGGACCCGATGGGAGAATTGGGCCTCCTGTACGGTGTCTTTCAGGGAATGTTTATGCAATGGCGGCGACACGGCCGAATCGAGTGACATTATTGCAGTGAGGATGGGAATTGGACTGTTGCAGATAGATAAGTGAATTGCTTTGAATTTTTTTAAAACCCTAGCGTTAATTGGGCTCATTGTTGGGTGGGCAATGGTGGTGATGCCGGTGGGTAGTGGTGGCTGCCGGCGATGAATGTAGTGGTTGGGTGGAGTGGTTTTGATATGAGGAAGAAGGAGATGGGGATGGATTTTGATTTTATTATTATTTTTAATTTTTGATTTAATAGGAAAAATGTGTTTTATCCAAAATGCTCTTACCTTATTTTGGAGAAATAATTAAATTTTTAATTTTTGGGGTTAACTGACGGTTTTTGTGGTCAAACAGACGGAAACCGTCAATTTTGACTTGAGCTGCACATTTTTTAAATGTTTGGTACTCACGGTGGTACAAATGAAAGGTTTGGGCAAAGTCTGCTAATAAACGAAGGGTTTGGTATGTCGGCTACAATTTTCCCTTTTATATATCCGTTGGATCTTAAATGATTTCAAAAAAAAAAAAAATTTTATTATCTTATGCGTTTAGCCAAGTTATTAATTTAGTACACTAGTCGAAGTGGGGAACGAAGAATTTTATTATTTAAGCTAGACTATTAATTTATCAAACATTGATTTATCAAGGTTTTACCATGAATAAAAAATAATAAATAAATATTTTGCACTCTTTTTTGACTTATCATTTATATGTAAATTATTATATAATTTCATTATGTACAAGTAGCATTATTCTTGTATCATTGGTAAGAATGGAAATTTTACAATTTCCCAATCTTTCATTAGTTCAAGAACTTCTTTGTTTCAAACAAAGGCTCTTATTAGCAAACTATCATGTACAAGTTGCAATATTTTGGGAGGTTTGATGACAGAAATTGCGAACGAATTTAAGTACTCGACCCAATAAATGGGGCACACTTGGTCATGTTTCTCGAAAGAAGCAAGCCCCGTCTTCCCTCAATACAACTAAATTCATCGATCATCCATTACAATTGAGCAAAAATTGTTTTATTCTAATAATTGTCGAGTTCCCTTAAAGTAGTTCGTTGATATTTGGATGGAGTAGAAGTATTGGATAATTCACAAAAAGTCATAGTAGCTAGGTATTATTGTATTTGAACATTTTTTTATTCATTTTTAGTTATTAGTTATTTTATATCATTTAACTATAATCAACAAATTAATGTACTATATTTTTATATTACGAGGAGAATGAATTGTATATTATAATTGCGGATGGATGCTATCAGTATTTGACTAAGAGTTTAAAATATTTATATCATGTTGTTGCATTAAAATTATATAACTTTGATTTGTAATTTTTTAATGATGCAATTTAAGTTTTAATGCGAAATTTTAGACTAATATATTATGATTTGACTTATTTGATATATATTAATCTTTCTTTGTTAAATTGTGTTCTTTAACAGGACCCCCAAAAAAAATAAAAATAAATAAAGATTTGGATTGGTTTGATTTGATTTAAAAATTGAAGTTGTTTGATTTGGTTTGGAAAAATTCCAAACCTCTTTAAATTGTTTGGTTTGAAAATTTATCTTAAATCTCCCAAATTGAATCGTGTTCACCCCTATCAATAAACACAAATTGAATATGTGAAAATCTGAAATATTAGAGGCTCAAATCAAGTATAAAATTTTCTTTTCAAAAAACGATGTTTGTCCCCATTGGTTGGATATTGCTTTCGAGATCACTCCAACAAATAGCTTTCACAAATATAACAAGCCTTAGGCGACTTTTTGCAAAGCAAAAGTGAAAATTCAAGGGATAAACATGAACACAATTAAAAATATTTCCGAAATTTTAGGGTTACGTAGGCAAGAAGAAGTTTTTTAATGTTGTTCTATGTCAAAAATGATCTCCAATTTTTTAATTGGCAACAATCCATAAGAACAATTTGTAGTGTACGTGTGCACTATTTATGAAGAGATCCAAATTGAATCAAAACATGTGGATACTTTGTACATTTGTTTTGATCTGTTTAATGTTACTGTCTGAATGTGGCCTTAAGTCTTTAAAGTCTTCCAATTCCTTGCCGCTTAGAGCTGGTATATAGTGCATGCAAGTGCAATTCTCTTGGCTTCGATGTGCCAAGAAGTTCCATGAGCTTCCTTTTTTATCCATTTCAATGCACTAGCAATCGTTGTCATTGATCTTCTAATTCCCAGCCAGACTCTAATTTCTCATTTTTTTTCCTTTCAAATTTGAACTATAATTTCTCATTCATTCGAAATTAATTTTGAGATTTCAAATATACTACGATCATCTACTCGAATAGTTGAACAAGTTAGTTTATTTACTTCTACAGTTTGACTATCAGATCAAGTTCAAATAATTGGCTGAAATTGATACAAAATTAACTTTTCAAGGTTTTACTTCACCAAATTTCGTCTTCTTTAAACCAAATTCCAACATCAAATGGCTTATGCTTCCGATTCGATGAGTTGGAGAGCAACTTACACGCTTTGTTCTTCTGCGAGGATTCTAGGAGGGCTTGGGTTCATATGGTGTTCTTGGGAGGATGAAAGGCTGGTTGGGGTTGTGACTAGCGGTGGAGCCAACATCCAGCGAGGAGGCACGATCGCACGTGCTGGACTCTACTGGAACTTTGAGTATTTGTCAAGCATCAGACCAGTTGCAATTGCAGAGGTAGACCACAGACAAATGGTGAAGAAGAAGAAGGCGAGGTTTGGGAAATTTCCTTTTTTTGGCTGATGCCTCATGCTTGTGGTTGTCGGCCTTTTTTTGAAAGAAAAAAAAAACTAGGCCCAATCCATATAATATATGCAACAAGAGTCCAAGATTGGCCAACAGAAGTTTGTGTGCAATCGGCAGCAGCGCGTCTTTCTCTTCAAATCAGTGAGCTGCTTCTCCCTTTTTTTTTCTTTTTTTTTTTTTTTGGGTTTTGCCTTCACAAGTTCGCATAATTACTAATTAGTAATAATATAAATCACTTTCTTATTTATTATTTATGAGCTATGATTCTTAATTTCTTACGAGTCTATGATTTATGTTTTATTAGTTAATTGACAAAATGACAGAGAAATGATAAATAATTTATGTTTTATGAATTACGAGTTATAATTTATCATTTATGACTTTTGATTTGTGATTTGGGAATTTATGTTTAGTATTAAAAAGAAACTAATTGAATTAAATTTTCATATGTGTAGAATTTTTTACGTTTTAGTGCATTTTCTTATATATTGAAGAATTTTTAATATTATTTAATTAAATATTAATAAACGACATCGCTATTATTGTTGATGATTGTCGATTATCAACGTTCATCGTCTGCCCTAGCTGAGTTTCGGTTCTGGATTTGCCACTGATCGGGACATGCTCCAGGATCTTCAGAATAGTATATACGTTGTTGGTGACTTTGAGGGAAAATAAATAGGATGTTTCCAGGGTCAAAGTCTTGAGTATTGGGGGTGCGGAGGGGTGGCAAAAAATAGTTGATGGAATTATGTATAGAGGACAAACTAATTAAATAGTACTAAGGGTTGGAGATTGAATAATTTGCCCAAAAAAAAAAAATGAAAATATTGTTGGGTGGGTCACCCTCCCTATCCCTTGGAGGGTAGGGAGAGGGAGAAGCAAGTGGGGAGGGGATAATTGATGAGCTCAAACTTAACATCGATGTAGGATCACGAGGGATGTGTGGTAGCGGACAAGAGAATGGTATCGTGGGAAGGTTTGTTTTTTGCTCAATTAAATGGATTACAATTGCATGAGGCCACTCTTTGCTCGTCATTTTATTTCTGTATGGGTTTTGTTACTAGGGCAATGTCATTTGTACATTTCAAAGCGTACATCATGTTTGAAACATGTTTAGTTGTAAAAAAATGATCAATCATGCTACATATAAATTATTGTTTACATCATTTTTTACATTGTGTCACGTGGTAATACATGATTAGACAGTTAAAAAAAACAAACACTTTCGCACCTAACACTTTTTGAAATATAATGGAACATACACGAAGATGTACCCCATAGAATGTACACTTAGCATAATTCAAAAATGATTGGGGGAGGAAAAAATATTTAACTGTCGAACTTGGTGTACACCAAACATAATTGCTTGTTATTTTACAAAGTTGTAATTTTCTTGCTCCTTTTGCTTTAGATGATACTGTTATTTTTTAGTTTGCCTGTGGTTTCGTTTCTGAAGGTTTTCTACAATACAATTTTAGTTAATTTATAGTTCGATAATAGACGAGCAATTATTTTAGTGACGAAATTAAACGAAAATGGAAGGGAGTACCATTTTGTGCAACAGAATTGAAATTGATTAATTTCACCGTAATATTGTGCATTCACAACATAATTTGCACGTTTATTCCGTTGGATAGGAGAATAATGGTGATTTTTTATTTTTTATTTTTTCCCTGAAAATGTGTATTTGAATATCGGGGGATTTTTCTAAATGGTCTATCACTATTCATTCTTGCCAAAATGTCTATAATACCCTTAATGAAATTGACTTGCCATATTTTGCACAAAATATCCTAATTTATTGGGATAGTTACAAAATTCTTCTATTTCTCTCATTTCGAATTTTAATATATAGTTCCATCCTTTGATCTACTAAATTAGCATATTCTGTAATATAATTGTCATATAATTCTTTAAAATTATCATATTCCTTAGATGATATATCCATAGTCTCTAGTTGAGAAAAAATATTTTTTATTTTTTCTAATAGTCTTTCAAGCAGATTATCTAATCCTTTAATTGTATAGCCTGGCATCATTTAGATAATTCCTTACAAGTTTTATAAATAATAATAACATGATTAGATAAGTTTTGGCAAATATGATAAGTAATAATCCCTACGATTGTTTCAAGATATTAGAAAAATTCTTTCTAAATTTAACAAAGACAATAATTTTACCTTACTTTTGATCTTAAATCTGTATTCTTAGAACCGAGTGACCTTCAAACTCTGAATCTACAAACTACTCCCTCAAACGGCCTTTTTGTCTCAATGGGAATTATGCTATTTCAGCTTCTTGCTCGTACTGTATCTTTTCTTAGAATTAAGAATAAGGATCTTAAGTAAAGAAAATTCTATCTTTGTTAAAGTAAGAAAGAGATTATCTTCTTCAATCTGTCAAGAATCTATGGGATAGGAAGTTTAGAAACTCATATTTTTCTGATATCAAAAGCTTGGGATTTTATTTCTATAATGATTTATACAAGATTTCTATTGTATACAAGGGATTTCTAAAAAAAATGGTTTTGAAGAAAACTTAAGGAAAAAGAATGGTTTCTAATTCGAAATGATCCATTCTTTCCCCAAAGTCCTCTATTTATACATGACTCAAACTTACTATTATTGATCTATTACATCATTGCATACATCAAAATTTGAAAAAAGGCTCACATGCCTCTCTATTCTTTTCCTCTTGGGGTCTACATTTTCACATGCATTTTTTGCTTTTTCATCAAAGGGGCATCTTTTCTTCTATTATTGCCTCTCCATCTTTGGCTCCATATGCAGCTGACTAGATGCTTTGGTAGTGGTAGGTCCCGTTTTATTTATCTCCATTCATCTTTTATTTTGAAAAATCAATCTTTTTAATCTTGTCTGCATGTGGAGCACTCCCTCAATCTGCATGATTTTTGGATTATTGTAGGACTTCCATTAATTTGATGAGTATCAAATTTCTGGATATATTCTTTCAAAATAATAGATTTTTCTTTTCCATTATTTGTAAGGAGTGTCCATCCTTCATATTGACACAAGCATCTGAATTTTTTATCATATAAATTCTTTGCAATGTTGTAAAGAACTTTCATCCCCAAAACTCTTCGAGATTTTATCCATGATTTATTGATTTTAGGCAATGGTTTATTATTTCGGCCAATTTCAATCTGAAAATCTCGGCCAACATATCCAATTGTGATAATATGTTCAGCAGGATAGTATATCATTCCATCAACCTCGGGACTTATTGAATAAAATTTGATATAAATCGATCTCCCTTGGGCAAATTTTGAAACTTCTGCCCTGAATATATCATCAAATTTTTCAATTTCTTTTAAATCTTTTCCTGGATAGATCAAATCCAGAAATTCATAATCTACCGCTATTTGAACCATGAAAGGGTTTGCATCTTTGGTAATTATTAATCTGGGATAAACATGATCTCCTGATACAATAAAAGATGATTCATTTTCTCCCAATTCATAAACAATTTTGGCAAATGATCTATATTCTTCTTCTTTTGATGATAAAGGGATACATCTTCATCAGTTTTGATTTTGTTAACTCTTGTATGTTCATCACCATTTTTTAGAGTCACCTTCTGGGGACTTGCTATGACTCGTTTGATATTGCTGGGTCCACTGCTGCTTCCTGGCTGTGTACCTGTTTGTATTTTTGAGATTGTATCAATTGGTATTTCCTGTTTGGTATTTAATGACGCGAATTGTGAAGTAATATCAACAATTCTGTCATTCAATTTTTTGGTATATTTGGAATGAGAATAGAGATTTTCACCAACAATTTGACATTTTGTTGGATAGATTCTGCCATTTGCTCTAATTGCTCAATTCCAATTTTTATATCTTCTGATTCTTTCATGAGAAATTTTCTTTCGTTTGTTGACGTCTATTAATGAATTTTTGATATTATCCATCTCCAAATTCGATATTCCTGCTCAAAAAATCTGCAAGATAGTTATTTATTCCTTTAATATGAATAATATCAAAATTGTAGAATGATAAATATGCTTGCCATCTATGTAACCTTTTATATTGAGGTTCCATAGGTAACTTATTTCCAATAAATCCTGCAATTTGAGAATTATCAATTTCAACAATAAATTTTTTAGATAAAAGGAATAATGAAAACTTTTTTATTCCTCTAATTATTGCTAACAATTCTTTTTCATGAGTAGTATAATTTATTTCAACTTGGTTAAAAGTTCCACTTGAATATCTGCATATTTCATTTAAATCTGTTTTTAATATAGCTGCCCAATATTTATCCGATGCATCAGTATTAACAATTAGATTATCTTTTTCATCTGGTAACCTTAATTTTGGTAAATTTTTACATTCTTCTTTTAATGATTTAACAATTTCAGTATGTTCTTTGTTCCAACCTTTAGTATTTGTTTTTCTAAGTAGAATTTGTATCTTATGTCTCTTTTTTTTTTTAGAGATTCTCAATAAATCCTTAGCATAGTTTAAACATCCTAAAAATTTTTGTATTTGTTCTTTGGATTTTAATTCATTTGGAAAGCTTTCTATTTTTTTTAGATATATGAGTTTGTAATTTTATTCCTTTTCTATTTATTGATAATCCCAGAAAATCTATTTCTTGTTTCTCGATTATAGATTTCTTTTTAGAAAGCACAATTCCTTCCTTTTTGTATTCATTTATGAATTGTAATAAATGATTCTTATGTTTTTTTTTATTATTAGAGCATATTAGTATATCATCTATATAAACAATAAGAAAATTACTAAACTTTTTGAATATATTATCCATTTTCCTTTGAAATATTTGTGGTGCATTTTTTAAACCAAATGGCATAACTAACCATCCATATTTTCCTTGAAGTGTACTAAAAGCTGTATATTGTATACTATCTTCTTCCATTTTTATTTGCCAAAATCCTGATTTATAATCAAATTTGGAATAATATTGTTTTCCTTTTACAAGATTTATTAGGACTTCTTTATTTGGTAAAAAGTAACCATCAAATTTAGTATATTTATTTAATTACTTATAATTTATTACCATTCTAACTTTTTCTCTAATCTGCTCAGAATATTTCATAACCATAAAAGCTGGACTACTATGAGGTTCATTACTGGGTCTAATTAACTTTTGTTCTAATAGTTCTTTTATTTGAATTTTAAATTCTTGCATATCCTGTAAGATATACATCATTGGTCTAACTCTTATTATAACATTTTCTGTTAATTCTATTTTAGCTTTAGGATGATATGGTTTCCAAAATAATAATGGATTTTCTCCATAAATTTTTTCTAATTGTTCTATAATTTTTTCCATACTTATTTCTATTTCTGTATTTAGGATTTTTTTATATGATAGTTTTTTATTTTTTAGTTCATCTTGTACTATTGGTCGTTTTTCTCATTTATCACCACGTTGGGTTGGCTGAACTCTGTAGGGCCTAAATTTTCTTGGTATTTTTAATAGATGTGCACAAGGTGTTTGTAACATTATCATGTAATTATTTTGTTTATAGTATTGGAATTGTTGGATAAAGTCATTTCCCAATAATATATCACATTCTAGGTTATTATAATTATATACTTTATTTTTTATAACTTGTTTACTACCAAGTATTATATTAATTTTTTCAGCACTATCAATTATTTGAGAGTTTTCTTCAATCACTCCTGTTATTTTTATTCCATGATTTTATTAAGAAATTTTTAAAAATTGTTATATCACTTCCTGTATCAATTAAGGCACAAGTTGTTATATTTGTTTCTACTATAGTAACTTGTATATATGTTGCCAATGGAAAATTTATTTGATTATTCATCCACTTCCTATTTTACATAATTTAGTTTGTCCTTTAAGAGTTATATATAATCCTTCTCTTTTTATACTATAATCTTTTAATCCATTTAAGAAACTCATTCCTAATAATATATGAGATTCAATATCCATACTTTCATCCAAATAACATGGTACTAAAAAATCAATCCCACCTATTTTTATTGGTACCTTTACCTTTAATTCTGTAATATATAGTTGTCCATCAAAATTCCTGTATTCATATGGTTCTATCTTGTAAGTCATTAATCCTTTATTTTTATTTGTAGCCATATGACATTCACCAGCTCCTGTATCTATCAATATATTTGGTCATTTTATATACTTTCTATCGTTGAAATATTTCCCTTCTATTTTCATATTTCCAATATTTCCATAAGGCTTTATTTCTTTTTATACCACTAGTTTCTCCCAAATATTTTTTTTATTAGGTAGTTTTAGACTTTTTGATTTCTTTATCAACCTTTCATTGTGAAATGTTATTTTATAATCTTCTTCTTCTCTTAACTCTGTTATTTCAGGCTTATTTTTAGTTATATTAAATTCATATTCTTCTGGAATAAGATTTATTTGTTTGTTTGGTTCCACTATTTTACTAATATCTTTACACTCCTTATGAATTTCTATATATGGTTTACTAGAATAAATATTCCCATAATTAGAATTAGTAAATGTATATAATGCCCTATATTCCATAGTCATAATTTGGTATCCTGGTTCCATTATATCATTTCTATGCAATTTGAAATGTAATCCTAAGATTTCATTAAAGTTTTTATCTTTCAATGAGACACAATATTTTGGGTAACAAGTAAATATTAACTTTTGATATGCTAAATTTCCTGGGGTACTTTTAAGTTTGACACAGTCAAAGGACCTAAATTCTACTTTGACTTTCAAAATCATGAATATTATGACATTGGCCTCTTGTATGGTAAAAGATAAAAATGCTCTTAAATGTTTTGTACAATTACAAAACAATATATTGTTGAAAGGACTATACTACCCTTTTAGTTAATAATTGAAAACAAACACTTCCCCACTTATAAAAACTTCAAAACGATATAGTCCTCACAGGAAAAACTCTCATCTTTTCATCTGCTTGAACCTCAAAATCTAGAAAAACTTTGAAACGTTGAAGCCGAAATTTTTTTCATATTAATTACTTCAAATCGGTAAGTACATTTACGCATGTTTAATTTCATTTTTAGTAAATTAGTATACGTTTGAATAGAGAAATTTTATGTCGACATAGTAGCTAGCATAAATTTTTTTAACAGATCTTACCTATCAAAAAAAATTGAACAGATGTACAGTCGGCTGTTTAACAGCAGACTGTTTAGCTGTTAAACAGCCAATTAACCGACTCTGCACTGATTTTTGTTGGCACTGGTTTTTTCTTATAATTAATAAATGAAATTGATTAAAACCATTTCCTCATACAGATATGATAATCCCTGTCTGTTATTTTGGTGATTTCGAATTGAATGAAAATAATCGGTGGGAATAAAAATGGACGAGTAACATACGTGGTTGTATTGCAATTCCCATAATAGAGAGTACACCATACTTAGAAATGTACTACGATTTGCAAAATAAGCTGAATGTCGATCAATCTCAATACGATATGCAATTGAGATATCTATTCAACGGTTATGGGGATTCATCCATTCCGATGTCACCGGTATTCGTTACTAATGATGCTGAATTGAATTATCTATTAGAATTGAATAAAATGCATCGCACTCCGACTGTTCTTGGTGTGACTTTAATTACGAAGGATGTTATCGAAAGTGAACGCGAAGATTTAGATAGGGAGGATAACAATGATCGAGGTTTTTGGGAGACAGTGGAGATAGTTCCTGCGGATGATGTGGATATTCCTGAGACAGTTGCTTCTGATCGTGATGTTGTTGTTACGCACAGAATTTTGTCGACAATTGAAGATAATGAGAACATAAACGAGTTTACAAATGAGAATTTGATTGCTTTATCCCGACAGAGACACGAGCCGGGTGGGAGCTCACAGGTTGGAACAAGTGGACCGTCCTCTAATTCTTCCCGTGTGGCTCCCGCTGATGAGGACGTGCAGGTCGAGCAACTGTTTGAAATCAAGAAAGATTTGTAGGAAGCTGTGCACCGGCTGGCATTAAAATATAACTTTGAGTTCAAGATAAAAAAATCAAATAAGTCATTGTTGACAGTTGCTTGCGTCGAAAACAGTTGCAATTGGCGCTTGAGAGCAACTAAAATGGACACGAATGAGTGCTTCGTAATTCGCATGTATTCACGGGAGCATACTTGCGAAGTGGGAATTCTTCGAAATGATCACAGGCAAGTTCGAGCATGGTTTATTGATCGACAGATAATGCACAAGTATCAGGATCCACGGACGATCTACAGACCTTCAGATATCATTAACGACGTTCGTCGAGAGTACGGAGTGGTCATGAGCTACCAGAAAGCGTGGAAGGCCAAAGAATATGTGTTGGAGGATTTAATGGAATCAGTTGAAGAGAGCTATGCTAAATTGGCTAGGTATTGCCATAACATGGGGACAACTAATTCTGGCACGGCATTTTTTATTGAGACGGGGGGAGATGATTGTTTTAAGTATTTCTTCATGGCTCTCGGACAATGTATTCGGGGTTTTCGAAATACAATGCGACCCGTAATTCTAGTTGATGGTACAACTCTGAAAGCTAAATATCAAGGCAAATTAATTATTGCTACATGTCAAGATGCCAACATCCAAATTTACCCTATTGCATTCGACATAGTCGACAGCGAGAATGATATGTCCATGCGTTGGTTCTTTTCTAAACTGAGGGAAGTGATCGGGAAAGTCGAAGATCTTGCCTTTTTAACCGATCGGGGACAGTCTATAATAAACAGTATCGCTGAAGTTTTTCCCGGGGCACATCACGGGTATTGCATGTACCATATACAAGGTAATTTGAAGACTAGGTATCGAGGCACATGCATCGTTTCATTGTTCAGGAGAGCAGCCGAAGCTTACAGTGCTGAAGAGTGTAATAAGTTCATGCTCGAGATAGGAAGTAAATCATTACCGGCATTGGAGTATCTGACGAAAATGGGGGTCGAACATTGGGCGCGGTCATACTATCCAGGACGTCGATACAACATGATGACGTCGAATAACGCGGAGTCTCTCAATGCATTGTTTAAGAAGGATCGAGAGTTACCGATTCTCGCAATGATTGAGAACATTCGTAATAAGCTATAACAGTGATTTCATGACCGACGTGCAGCATCACAGAGTTGCAGTAGCGTGTTGGCCCCAGCTCAAGAGGAGAAACTGTTTAAGGCGGCAAAGGTTGCGAGGAAGTTGAATGTGGAAGCACTAGATGAGTTTAGCTTCTCCATGCAATGTGCATGTAATATGGCATATATGGTGGACTTGACTAATAACACATGCACTTGTACGAGATTTTAGTTGGAGAGTTTTTCATGTGAGTATGCAGTTGCGGTGGCCATGTATCGAGGCTTTGCTGCGAGAACGTTATGCTCTTTGTATTATACGACTAAGTCTTGGAGAACAGCATATGCCGAGACTATATTTCCTCTGCGGAATGAAGCCGAGTGGGAAGTTCCTAAGCACATTCTCCCATTTCATAATTTGTTACCACCAGCAGTTGAACCGCGTGGTCCTGGACATCCAAGTACATCCAAAATACAATCTACCGGAGAGTTTCCTCGACCGCGTAGGTGTGGCCGGTGCAGAGCCGTAGGGCATACTCGACAATTTTGTACCAGTCAAATTCTCCTAAATGACGACTAGACAGGTACGTGAAATGAATAATATTTCTTTTTACTTTACGCTATTCAATATTTGTTCTTTATGAATCTTCAATGTTCAATATTTATTCTTGATAAATGGTATTTATAATGATTCATATGAAAAAAATAGTTCCATACTCGGCATACGTGTAAAATAACAAAAAATAATTAAATTTTCAATTTGAATGTTATATACATTGAACACAAATTTACAATTATTTTATAATTACAAAAATAATTAAATTTACAATTGAAATGTTACATATATATAAATGAAATTTATGGGTCAGCATTAAATTCGAACAAATTACATGCTAACTTCTTTCTCCAGTTCTGGATGCACGATTGGTTGATTCCATCAACCTTATGTCCTATACTTAAAAATTCAACGTACTTAATGGCAAATATGCCGCAATCGCCGTTGTAATTGAACAAGAATGAATCAGTTCAGTACTATATAAATAAAAACTAAATTTGAAAGATGAAAACAATAAAGTTCAAACACTTACCTTATGGACTGTCGCGCTGTCGTCGTGTTCCGAACGATCCGCAATCTTTCTTGTACATTTATCCCCGCTCGTCTGGCCATCATAGGAACAATTACAGCCACGGACTCCAGGTTTTGCTCCAATTGGCCTTGTGTCAAACATGAATGATCTGGGTCGTACACATATAGATGTCTTTGAACTCGATCTCGCGGCAAGTCCATGGCCAGGTCGATGTGCTGCAGCAGGAAACACCAAAAAAGTATGAGTTATTCATTTAATAAACACAAGATCACATATACATAAAAAACACGAAATGAATAGTTCACTTACATCGTCAGCGAGCCAAGCTCCCGCAGTGGTGATATCGTGGAACCACTTATAAGGGTCCGAGACCGTCATTTGACTTATCAAGCGGCTAACTCTATAAAAAACAAGGAATCTTAAAATAAGCGTAGACGAGTTAGCGTACAGTACTTTATTAAAATCATACAATACTTATCCGAAGATAATTCTCCTCCACTCTGTCTCGAATGCTTTTCACTTGGCATTGTCCACCTCTCTGAATAAGTTCGGGTACGTCCCATCGATGAACGTCCTCCTCTTGGTCTCAATCGTGAAGGGGGAAATAATATACTGTGACAGCACTCTCAACCTCTTGCCGACCACCTGCTCCGTCTCATCAATAGCATGTCTCTTACCCTCAATCACAACGGGCGTCCTCTCGACCTCCGGGGCACCTCCTCCGCCCCTCCCATCGGGGCCTCCCCCTCCGTCGCCACCACCTCCGCCCCTCCCGTCGGGGCCTCCCCCTCCGTCGCCACCTCCTCCGCCCCTCCCGTCGGGGCCACCCCCTCCGTAGTCCACTCTCCCATTCTCATCGGGGTCATCCCCCCATAAACAACCACAATGACTCCAATTTCTCATCATGCCAAAAATGTGGGTGACCCCCCTCTTCATCACCATCTCTGCCACCCTCTCGATCATGATCTCCGCCATCCCCTCTGTCCCCCCATCGTCCGTCGGCTAAATCTCCTCTAAGCGCCGCTACTGTATCCTGAAGGTCGATAACGGAAGACTGTAGTATTCCAACATCATGGGATAGATCGTCAACCCTCCCTGTCAACTCTCGTCCCATATCGTCGATCCTCCCTGTTAGATAGTCGACCTTCCTTGCCAAATCGTCGACCCTCCCTGTCAACTCTCTTCCCAGATCATCAACCCTCTCCGTCAAATCTCATCGTAGTGCGCCGACCTCCTCCGCTATAAATCCAGTCAAACGGGCATACAAATCATCACTGTGCCCCGAAGACACATGGGAGAGGTGTCTGGACGGAGATGATGCCAATGGCGGAGGCAATAGCCCCAGCGGAGGTGATGCCACTAGCGGCGTGATGTCCTCGACGGAGGTGATGCCAATGGAGAGGACAATACTCTCGATGGAGGTGATGCCAATGGTGGCGGCAATACCCTCGGCGGAGGTGATCGTCGATCAGGTGGACCGTCCTCCTACATAAATAAAATTAAAAATTATTCAATAAATTCATACGTCGACGATATTCAATAAATTATATTTCATTCACATACCCAATCTCGATCCAAATTCGGATCAGACATCTCCTCGTCTGGGGTGTGCGGAACGCCTAAATCCTGCACAAGACCCTGAGCCTCCTCTTCCTTCGACAGCGTCAACTCAGGTATGACTTCAAGCTGACATATTGACATTTCAACTACTTAACGATCATGTAAACAAAATTTTAAATTACGTATAATATAAATCACAAATGCATAATACTTACCCGAGGATCGTCGAGGATGGCCAATAACTGCTTCCCAGTGGGACATCCCTCCGCTCGCGATGATCTCCAATGATGCATCCGAGGGCAGCGTGTCTTCCCTCGCTGCGCAAAGTGGGCCCCCAGTACACGAATTATCTCATACACCCAAATCTGTAGCACATACACTTATTAAGCATCAATGTAATACACTAAAACTTTAACTTTGATTATATTAAACATTTACCTGCACCGCTAAGGGCAATCCATATGTATCATATTTACGCATCGACCCCCTGGGCCTCGAGTGCGATCTGGTGAACACATGTACGGTGTCTTCGTAGCATCTCAGGCCCCATGGATAGTTGTTGAACGCATCGATGTCGTCAACAACTTGCAAATGAAAAATGTCAATGGCAGTCTTCTTGTGATGACACCTCGTCACACTCTCGAGGATGTAGACCAGCCCAAGTTTCAATCTATCTAGCATATGGTCGCACCCCCTGATCATGACCATCAAGTCGGGTAGAAGCACCGACCCATGTCCCTAGAAGTACGTCTCGTACAACCTATTGCTTCTCTCCATGGCTGCATCGTCGCCCGTAATACTCAGTCCAGTGATCAATGTAAACTCAAACATCGAGAAACTAACGACCTTGCCCCCGAGGTCGAACTGGAGGGAATCATCGTTGACTGGCCCCAGAAGCCGACATAGAAGTGCATCAATGATCTGTCTTGAGTACTGCACCTCTCGCAACTGGTACAGTGGCCACAAGAAGGACTGTCGTAGCATATCTCCGTGCTGATCATCGAGTAGCTCCAACACAGCAGTAAAACTCTCAAAGCTACTATTCCAAGTAGCTTTCTCTGCCATTCGTCTCAACTCTACATCTAAATGATACTCCAACCTACAAAAATTTAAATGTTATAGCATTGAACAAGAGATAATAAAAGAAAGCATAATCTCACAAAATCAAGGGAACCGAACTCTAACTACCATACAATCACAAATATTACATTTGAAAAATATATTTACAAAAAACAACAAATCAAATTAAATGTATTGTCAAAAAAATTAAAGAATATAAATATTATTTAAATAAATTAAAAAAATCAAAGATTTTCATAAAAGAACAATAAAAGGAACAAAACAAATTGTTAATTTCGAACAATATTATGTATTCAATTATTAAATTATATAAAAAAAAGCAATTATAAAAATTAAATAATTAAATAAAATAATTATTATTTGAAAAATATATTTACAAACAAAAAATTTCAAATTAAATACATTTTCAAAAAATGTAAAAACTATTTATATTATTTAAATAAATTTGAAAAAATAAATTAAAGATTAATTCATAAAAACAAAAAAAATAAGGAGCAACACAAAATTGTTAATTTTAGAATATTTTAATTATTAAATTATATAAAAGATAACTATAAAAATTAAATAAATAATTACTTTACCTTTTTTTAAAATGTAAAAACTATTCATATTATTTAAATAAATTTGAAAAAATAAATTAAAGATAATTTCACAAAAAAAAAAGGGAACAACACAAAATTGTTAATTTTAGAATATTTCAATTATTAAATTATATAAAAGACAATTATAAAAATTAATGAATAATTAATTTACATTTTCAAAAAATGACACTATTTATATTATTTAAATAAATTTGAAAAAATAAATTAAAGATTATATCATAAAAAAAAATCAACATTGTTAATTTTACAATATTTCAATTATTATATTATGTTGACAATGATAAAAATTAAATAAATAAATAACATATTACTATTTAATCAAATAAAAAATTTAATTAATTACAAAAATTATAAAAAACAAATAAAAATTAAATATATATATTTTTTACAAAATAAAGCAGACTGTTAAACAGTCTGGGCCGACTGTCATGGGTCGACTGTTTACAATCGGCCCGACTGTTAACAGTCAGTTATGCCGGAAATCGCCATTGTCGGCCACAGAATTTCAAAAATTGCAAAAAATCCACATTTTTCACACTCTCAGCATGCCCACAATCTAACTACTCATGCATATGGATCTAATTAAACCAAATAATATAAGGAAAATGCTAAATTTACTTATTCAATAAATTTTCTACTGAAACAAAAAGTCATCATGAAAACTAACCGATTATTTTATTTTCGGTGTAAATGAAGGTCATTGACTGCGACGTTGGTGTAGTTGCCGGAGGTTGATCGGTCAAATTTCTGGCGACTGTGCGTCGGTTTCTTTTTTGTCGGTCGGTTAGACAGAATTTTTCAAACGGTTTGAAGGGTAAAATCACATTTTACTGTGAAATTTTTTTTTAACTTAATTTGTTTTTTCTTTAATTCATTTAATGGGTCAAAGTCCAATGTCAAATTTTGTTACAGTGAAAGAGCCATTTTCGTGTATTTCCTCAAATTTCCTTCTATAGTTCCTAAATAACCATTTTCAAGATTTATAATTCTTGCATCATGTAAATTTACAGTTAATGGTGAATTTATTCCTTCCCTAAATAAGGATTTAAACATTATTTGTATTCCTACTAAATAAACATATTGGATATTTTCACTATTTTTTTGCTTATCTTTTATAATAATTCTGATACTGTATTTTTTTTAAAAGGTTTATCTTATGTGTTATTTGAGCAGTCCTAACATCTATAGTTTTTTCAATCTTATGGTATTCATTTATTACTATTCTTTCTCTTATCCATATTCTATCTAGAATTTCCCATTTTCCTATTTTCAAATATAAGGATAACTTTTGTATTTTTTTTAATTTATTATTATCAAAAGTTACTTTTAATCCATAACCCTCTATTCCCTCACATTCTTGGATTTCTATGTTATTATTTTCTATTTTTTCAATTTCTCTATTCAGATTCTGATCCATAATCTTTTGAATCTACTTCACTTATAAATACTTCTTGATTATTATAATGTTCAATATCTAATAATCGTTCAATATCAGATATTTCACTTAATTCACTTTCTATTTCAAAATAATCTTTTTGTAATATTTTCACATTTTTTGTGCAATCAGGACTTATATGACCTATTTCTCCACAATTCCAACACTTATATTGTTTTTTATCTTTCTTATAAGATTTATTTTTCTGTATATTATTTTTTCTTTTATAATATTTCTTTCCAGATTTTATGTATTTTTTCTTAAAGTTTCTATATTTTTTTAAACTTTCTGTTTTTATACTTTCTTTTATTTCTTTTTTCAGAATTACATCTCCATCTTGTAAGTTTTTCCATATCTTCACAACATATTCTAGTTAATTTTCCTAATTTTTTCAATAATTGTCTTTGTTGACATATATATGCAAGTCTTTCAAACAAGAATTTTATTCTTGATCCTAGTGTTCTAGTTATTCCTATATTTTCTTTAATATATTTTTCAAATTATATTTAAAATATATTCCTCATGATCCTGATAATTTATTGTAATACATATCTTGATATACTTCTTAATTCTCATTACTATCTTGAATTCACAAGTATATTTTTTAATTTTACACATATCATAAATTTTTAAATTAATTAACTTAACTCTTGCATTATCTTTTTCCTGTATTGCTTCTTCTTCGTAATTTCTTAACCAATTTTTTGCTAAGAATTCATCTGCAATATATTCTACTAATCTTTTTATTCCTAGTTTATCTGACTTTATTATTTCTGTTTGTACATTTCTTTTTATTAATGATTTTGTATCACTTCTAATTCTTTCCCACCAATTTCTAACATTTCCTCCAAAAGATGCAATTAAAAAATCTAGTCTCCTTTCAGTATTTTTTCATGTATCATCTTTATTATATAAAAAGAATAATATCATTGAATCTGCCCAAATTATTAAGGCTTTCTTAGTGTTTATTTTGCAATATAAGTTTAATTTTGTTCCTCCATGGTTAACGGGTTTATCATAATTATTATTTAATTCAAATCTATTACTATATTTATTTCATTTAGACGGTCGTTTTTCTCTTATTTTATCATAAAATTGTCTATATGGTTTATTATACATTGAAGCATAACTTTCATCTGGATATATTGATTTTTGTTTAGAGATTCCTACGGGATTAGGTCCTTCTCCAGTATTTATTAAGATTTAATATTCATCATCTTTACTTTCTAAACTTAAATGATCGAAATTATCTATAAGTAGATCTAATTCTTCATTCATTTTCTTTGTCTTGATTTTCTTCAATTTTCTATTTACCTAACATTTTTCTCTAGATTTCTCTTCTTCTAATATTTTAGGTAATATATTTTTTCTAAATTCATCATCCATGCTTTCTGTTTCTATTATTATATTTTTTCTTTCAATATGTTTTTTTCCCTATTCTGGTTATTTCTTTTTCTATAAATTTTTTATCTATTCTATTATTCTTTTCTTCATTTTCTTTTAATTTTCTGACTTCAAGTTTCAATATATTTATATCATTTCTTGCTTCTTTTATTTCATTATTTATTTCTTGTACATCATTTATTAATGTTCTTATTAAATGTTTTAATTCTTCCATATGTTCACTGATTGACATTTTTTTATCGATTTTTTGATTGACAATAATAGAGTGCTATATACTCAGCATTTTTACGCTCTTTTATCATTTTATCATATTTTTGTTTTATAACTTCAATATTTGTTAGTTCTTTTAATTTTTCATAATACCTTGCATTTTCTTTATACCTTTCTTGTTTTAATTTTAATATTTGTTTTTCTTGAGTTTTAGTTATATCTCCAAGTATTAATAATTTATCTAAAATTTTATTATTTATTAATCTTATTCTTCTTAACTTTCTTTCTAAAATATTTTTAGTTTCTTCCATTATATTTTTATGATGATTCAAATATTTCTCTATGGTATAATTCATTTTCAAATACTTCGATAATTATTTCATATGTACGTCTATCTTTGATAAATCCTACAATTAATTTATGTAATATTTGTTCCTTTATTTCTCTAGGTAAATTCCTAATTACATATAATGTTATTATTTTTAATTTATTAGGGATAGGGTTGAAAAATATATAACATTCTTTTTCTTCAATACATTGATAATAATTATTTATTTTTATGATTTCCATAATATTTTTTTTTCCAGATTACTATGAAATCTATTTCACTCTGGATTTCTTCTAATATATATATATATGCTTATATGCTTATATTCTTCAAATAATATCTTTTTAATTATTTTTTCTTTTAGTTCTAAAGGTAGATTTTTAATTACTCTAAAAATTTCTTATACTTCTTTTATGTCTTTACTATATGTTCCAACTATATTATCTTCTTCTATATAGCCTTTTATATTAGAACTATATTTTACCTGATACCTTAGTCTATTTTTATAAATTTTAATAATTTCTAAAATCATAAACTTTTGAGTCTTTCTTTTTTCAAATGATTAATTTTATTTATTTTCAATATCTTTTTAAGTAATTTATTTTTATATATTTTCTCATGATCTCTCTGACTCTTATACAAACAGGATGATGTTACTATGAGCGAACAATAATCTAATAATCACAAATATAATATTCTAATATCCTAAAAATTCTTTTATTTTTGCTTTAATTAATTTATTTGTTATTAAGCGTATATAAAATCTTAATGTAAGGTTAAAAATTAATTTTTTATAGGCTTGTGGTAATCTATTTTTTATTGGTCTTCTCATAAATTTTTAAGTAATTCTTCAAAGTCTAGTAATGTCTGAGAATTTATAATATCAATATCTGTTATCATATCTATGTCTGTTCTAAAAGGTATATCGTATTTTGAGATATTTTTTTTCCTTTTTGCTAATTTATCTATGATATCTTGTATATCTTTTATAATTATTGATCTTACAATTCCTTTAACAAAATTTTCTAATAAGTTTTCTTTGAAATATTTTAATATTTCTTGTGATGCATATAATTGTTCTTGATATCCTATCTTATCCATTTCTATTTCAAACTTAATTTATTTTTTACTTTTAACAACCTCTTTTATATTATATGGTCCTCTTTTATATTTGGGTTTTTTTATTTTATAATTATTCATTAATAATTCTTTCAAATTTTTAGAAAAATTACTTGTTAATTTTTTAAGGATTTAGATAGAAGATTTTTATTATTTGTTTAAGGGTATTTTAGGTAGTTCCAAATGTTTGGAAAAGTCAAGGGCCATTTTAGAAAATAATCTCTCTTATTTGGGTCAATTTCATGTATTTCCCTTGAATATCAAAGCTACGTGGGTTAGCCCAAGAACATAAAGTTAAAATATTAATAGAACTTTATAAAGTTTTATCAAACAAATAATATCCGATGGTGTTAATGGTACATAGGAGTGTACTTAAGCGTGTATACTCCTCTCACATGGTGTGTGAGATTCAACCGAATAAAAAACACTTATTCCGGTGGATCGCACACCCCATTTAAGGGGGGTGTACACTCTTAGGTACATCTCATTATGTACTACTAGACTAATTCAATAATATAAGTAAACGAATTGAAGACCAAATTTCATAACGTATAATAAACAAAATGTTGCTTATTTTTTTCACTTGCATTGTTGAGAAACATGAATTTCCCTTGAAAAGGATTTATTATTGGTTGTTAAAACGTCATTTCAACATTTAAAACAATGACATCTTATAGGAAGCAAGATCATTCTTTCGAATGACAGCTAGCACAATATTTACATTATCTCCAAGCATAATTATTTTTATTTGACAACTTTTGTCAATATCATCCACGTTTGCCTACGTTCTTTATTTAATAATCAATTATAATTTTTATTTACACATTTTGTAGGACATACAATTTATTATTTATACATTTTGTATTATTTACAACTTATAAGTATTTAAGAAATTTAAGCTCTGCCAAACATGCATTCACAACAGGTTTTACTTGCATGGAGTGTATTTTGTATCCAAAAAAATATGGAATTATTATCAAGTTTTGTACCAATCAAATTCATAACTGATTTGATTGAACCAAACTAAAAATCTGAAGAAGAAAAAAAAATGATCCTCATCTTTTAACTCAAATCCACTTTCTTCAACTTAATTATTATAAATATTAAAAAATAAAAAAAATAAAATTGTATTCATCGTTATGATAGAAATCTACATGTGAATAAATATTCAAATAATATTATAAAAGGATTTCACCTACTCCTTTTAAAAAGTTTGAACGAACAATTTGATTCATTTAAAGATCAAGTAGTTATCAAATTTCAAAATCAATATATTCAAACGAGTCACTATTTTGTGAGTTCCAAATCATTTAGGTATGAATACTAAACGGTTCAGTACACCCCCCTCTATACAAATATCTTTATCCATATGCACAAACTCCCCCCCGATACAAATATCTTTATCCATATGCACAATGTCCTACAACATATTTAAATATAAGTTATAATTATTCGAAATATATAATTAAAAATATGTTTAATCCATTTATTAAAAAAAAAAAAAAGGCCAAGTTGTACATCACGTTTGTGAACCGACCTAATCCAAACTCGATTCTCATGGATAAGTGTTAGGTACAATTATTATATACAGCCTATATTACACGTTTTATGCACGTGCTAATATTTATTATTTATAGATTATATGGACGTGAATACAAACGGGTCATTTTAGAAAGTTATACGCACGTGTTTCTGTAAAATTCAATGTTTCAATTTCTAGATAAAAGTATGCAAATGTTTTTGGTGTTGAGAATTTTATTGACTATTTTATTTTGAGCAGTGAATTGAATTAGAATATGGCCCCGTTTGGGAGGGATTTTGAGAATTAATTTTTTGACCGTTAGAAGAAAAGCGGGGTCCACGTGTGAGAGAAGAAGTCAAAAATTACGAATGAAATAGTGAAATAACAGTCAAAAAATCAATTTTTTGGGGTAAAAAATTCCTTCTAAACAAGCCGTATATGTCTGTGATTAAGCAATATCATATTATTTTTAATACATAAATGTAACACAAATTTCTTATATACAATTTATAACATATAATATGCAAACAAATATATTTACTATATTCAATATATAACATATCTACTCGCATCCACGTATTCAAACTACTATAACTTCAAAGCCACAACGCAAAAATGTTTAAAGCAAAAATTATGTAAAAATGTTTCCCGTCACTTTTCAAATTTAGAGCCTGTTTGTTTCTCATTTTAATCCTCATTTTAATAAGTTTTTGGGCAGTTGGCAAGGCAGCAACATTTTTTTTTTTTTTAAAGCTTAGTATTTGATAGTGGGACCCATTTTCAAGAGGGCACTCTAAGGTAAAAAAAAAAAAAAAGGTGCTAAATAATATAAATTTGAATTTTGATCAATCATGTGTTTTCTCTAGAGAGGGTGAGCATAAGAGCACATTTTAAATTGTACACATCATTGGAACTATGTTGAATAAATCCCGTTTGGCCCCCATTCTTTTTCTTTCTATTATTTTCAATTACACAATTTTTCATAAAATAATACTACACGCAAATTGAAAATTTTTCTTTCTTTTTCAACTACACATTTTTCAAAAAATACTATTCCAACTATTAAAATTTGGAAAGAATGTAGGCCAAACGGGGACATGTTCCGTGGGAACGTATTTTATTTAATTACATAAAAAATATTAAATAAAAAATATACTGTTCCATTGGTCTCTCATTTCTCAATAAGTTTGGCTCATCGAGTTTTTGACACGGAACTTTTATAAATTTGAATAACTTGAAATAAAAGTCTTAGGGCAATGATCTAATAGTCCCCATATCTCAATAAATTCAAAATGATGATGTGATAATTAAATGAATAACTTCGACAAATGACGTATTTATGCCTCAAAACAAAAATTCTAGTTTAATTTAGTTGGGACTCGATCATTTCAAATTCGTGTAGAACTCTTTGTATATCATAGACATAATTTAACTTGACATCCTTATATATTAATTGAATTGGAGTAAGTCCTTGTTTGGTGTAGCTTAAAACTTTATTAAAAAATTAAGTTAAAGTCAATAATTAATTTCAATCATATATTTCATGATATTCACAAATTTTTCGATCATAAATTGTTTATCAACTTTATCAAAATCTATGAAGAATAATTTTTATCTGAAGTAAATTTCCTCCTCAATTTGAACTTTGCTCATTTACTTGCACTTCAATTCTATAATTAAAGAATTATATCACTTCAGCAATACCTTTCTTTAAATAAGACTTTATGATAATTTAATTGACAAAAACCTGTATTCTTATCTTCATTAATAATACAATATAATTTAAATATTTTAACAGGGCTGCGTGATTCTCGTGAAGTTTCAGTTGCACTTTAATTTATTAACCATAAAAAACAATTTAGTCACAGAAGTTAGGTCGTGTTTGGTTTAAATAAAAATCAAATTTGTAGTAAATGATTATAAAAATGGATAAAATAAATGATCAAAAGATTAATAAGAGTTGTGGATTCTATAAGATGTGTGGTTGGAATTAGTTTAAGAAAAATGATGATCTTACAAGAACTTAAGAACATGTTCGATTATGAGAATTAATTTTTTAACCGTTAGAGAGAAAATTGGGTATCACTAGTGAGTAAAGAAATCAAAAATAAGGATTGAAATAGTGATATAACGGTCAAAATGTTGCTACGAGTCGAGGCTTAATATCTTTAGTTGCATTATGGACTGATTTGTCATTATTTTAGTATGTTGTTAGTTGCTATTCCTAACAATTTGATATTTTAAATTTACATTTTTAACATAAAATTGATTATTAACATAGGGCCCGTTTGGTAGGGATTTTGAGAATTGATTTTTTGACCGTTAGAAGAAAAGTGGGGTCCACATGTGAGAGAAGAAGTCAAAAATTACGGCTTGAATTATAAAATAACGGTCAAAAAATCAATTTTTTGGAGCAAAAAATTCCTGCCAAACGGGGCCATAGTCGTGATTCTCGTTTCATGAAGCTCAATCTTACAAGTTAAAATGCAATTATTACATTACTAAACAATCAAAATTTCAATTTCTTAAGTTAATAATAATTTTCTTGAAAAATTTTATAGATACATGTCATGCACAAGGATTTTCTTGTATGAACCTCTCCTGATATTAGTTTATTGAGATAGTGGGACATAATTAGAACTTGGGACCTTTTGAAGTGTGAAATGGCAGAGAAGGAATGTCATAATTGACAGAATGCTGATGACCAAACTGAAACAATATTGAAATTCAGTGAAAAATTTAGAATTAAAAAAAACTAGTGACTAAAATGAAATTTTAATCAAAGTTGGGGGCCTTCAATGTTTTTCTTTACACAGGCGCACACGTTTCCTTCTCCGTTTAGATTTCAAAGACCCCTGAGGGCCCTATATATATAGGATAAATCTTGTTGAACATAGGGGGTTACCTAAGGGTGTCCATAATGGACACCCGGCGGCCCCCTATTGGAGGGGGCGCCTGGCCCACCGGCGCCCCCCTCCAATAGGGGGACACCCTATGTACTTGTAGAATGCCCATATATATATATGTGTGCGCGCGCATAAACCCATAATTATTCTGGCCTTAATTTGATAGATATCTGAGAGCAAAGTTTCCCAAGTAGAGAATGTCGTCTTCTGTGGTAAAATTTGCTTCTCAAGAAAGTAATCATGAAGAAGGGAATCAAGAACTGTTTGATATGATCCACGCAGGTGATCCAACGGCTCCAAACCTCTCACTTCCAGCTGAGACTTTTCTCAAAGCTGCAATTTCTCTCAAGGACAAGGTATAATAAATATATTTTTTTTAAACTTATTAATATGGTTTATTCGGATAGTAAAGCGATTATTTGCTCTGTACACTGTAAAACTTTTTGTGGGTTTAGATTGTGGGTGTTAAATTCTTACAAAAATATAATTATCTAGCTTATGTTTAGTTTAATAGCGCCTTAATTTCGATCGACCGCGATGGTTTCCTGTGTACGATGTTTTTTGGGTTTGGAATTATGAGTGTGAAATTGATGACATACTTATGAAATCAGGTTGTGGAAGTGACGTGGAAAGGTCGGGGCAGTAATGGGAGCTTTGACCCGACAGTGTATACGGGTCTTCTGGGTGCAGCTTTCACCTGCTTGAGATCTCATGAGGCCACCGGTAACCACCGAGACCTGCAATTGTGCGTCGAGATCGTGGACGCCTGCGCTGCCGTGGCTCATTCCTCTGCCAGGTGGAGTAATTTATTTATTTTTTAATTTAATAATGCCGAGTGCTTTTTATAATTTTTTGGGGTTGATTACATGAGAATGTACTTACAATTTTTTAATTTAGAATATTAATTTAACTAAACGAAGGTGCAAAGAGAGAAATAGATGTTAGGTAATGGATAACATTATTTAATAGTATCTTCCCGAGACATATTTTATCATTTATAGAGTTTCTATAAATTTAGAGAGGTACTCAAGCGTGCTCTTTATATTTAACACTTAATTTTACTACTCTAAAAAAATATTTATTATTTCAATCTTTTTTCTTTATTTTTTTAATTTTATTCTAACCAACTTTTCTCTATATTACTATATTATTTTTCTTAAATTTGAAATTGAAGTACTTTGGAGAGTGGTTGGAGATCCAAACTCTGTTAATTAAAATGTTTATTTAAAAAGTATCTTGAAATATGATTTTAAGTGTCGACTCTTTAAATATGATATAGAGCATTTCATATTTAAAGAGTCACTTAAAATTGCTCCAAGGGTTAGGAATTTAGAGTCATATGCATTGGTCTTTAAAAATTGTGTTGATTGTTTCAATAATATTCAGAGAGATGTGAATTATGCTAGGAATGTGTGATATGACCATCTAATGGCATTGTGGATTTGATAGTCTATTCAATATTTAATTTAACTAAAATAAGTTTGTCGAGTGTTCAGGCAAAGGTCTTGAGTTTAAGATTCATCTTCAACTTCTTGTAAAAATTGTGTACAAATATCCTATTTGATGATTTAGTTTAGGCTTTGTCTGGGCTCGATTTGAGAGGAAGAAAAGAGGGTAAACACTTTGGTCGTCCACCAAAACAAGACATTTGACTCGGAGAAGTACAAAATATGGTTTAAGAAGTAAAAGAATCGGAAGCAAGTAATGTTTGGGCTCTTAAGATCCATTCAGTCATGTGGTCTTATTTTTGGGACCTCTGCATCTTTCGTAATTCAACCAAAGATCAGCTATTCTTATTTCCCTGTTTCAAATGGACTAATTTGTCTTTTATTGGAACAAAAAGAAATATAAATTCAAGTTGCTCGCTCATGTTTGATATTTTCCTTCAGTTCAAGCATGTTTAGCTATGCTTCAAAATGAGTAAAAGTTATATTTAATCTACTTTTTATTTCTGAACATATTTATATAAGTTGTATCTCAAACAGTAAAAAGGTTACTTATTTTGAAAGTAATTCTTAGCATAGAGTCCAAATAAATTTTGATCAATAAAAGTACTTATCTATTTCATAAGTTACTTATATACTTACAAGTGAACTTTGAAAGCTTAGCCAAATATCGCCTTTGGAATTTTTGAAATTTTTTCTTCCTGTTTTCCCAAGCGTAGTAGACTAACTAGTACATAAATTAATTTAGTTTCCCTTTTTCTGGTTCTGTCTGTTTGAAGTGACGTATTACATTGTACAATGATGTTCATATTTGTGATGTTGGTTTCATAAATTGTGTCAATTATATCTCAATTATCTCAGATTTTTCTATGGCATATTCAGGCACCTGACTTTTCTTTGCGGTCGAGGAGGCGTCTATGCTCTTGGTGCTGTGGCTGCAAATTATTGTGGGGACCTAATGAAACGCGACTTCTATGTCACACGTTTTCTGGAGGTATAGCATCTGTCGAATCGTCTATTGAATATTATGAATTTATTCCGCATGAACGGGCCTAACTGGTAAGAAAAGACAGATAAATCGTATTGAATATGCATGTCTTCATCTATTCCTTGGACCATCGAGTGTCAATGATATTTGTGGTCCTTTATCTTTTGTCATCAGTAAGGACAAAAAGTGGATGCAGTATCTAATTATCAGGGACAAAACTAACCTGGGATGCTTTGTTAAACGCAGATATTAAATAAGATTGTGGTAAGATATTTGACAATTTTAAAGTGTTGAGTTTGTATAATCTTTGGTCATAGACATCATTGTCTTCCGGGCCTTACATTGCTTAACCATTTATGTGAATTTGTCACTCAGCTCAAAGATACGAGGACACGCGTTAGAAGTTATTCCATTGCATTGCTTAACCATTTATGTGAAATTGTCACTCAACTCAAAGCTACGAGGACACGCGTTAGAAGTTGTTCCATATCTTTGGTTTGATTATTTGAACATGGAAGGATCTCCAATCTACTTTGAAAATTTGTTCTTTCTGTGCTAATAAGGGACTATTTGCTCGTTGATGTTCATCCCTGAAGACATTTCAAATTGTCACATATATAATCTCTTAATAGTCCGTTTTTCAGTCTGTGAGTATGTTTTGTCAAGATGGAATTGGAGCTCAATTGGAACATGATTAAGTGTGTTATGAATGAATGAAATGCAAGAAAATGTCCCGTCTGATATTTTTATATCTTTTAACACCTAGATAGCATTACAGTCTAAGACACAATCCTATGTACTAAGCTTCCATTTTAGAACCTTGTAGCTTTCTGTATCTTTTAAACACGGCATTTTTACATACTTACATAATCTTCATTTTTTAGATGGCGGAAGAAAAAGCCCTCCCGGTTGGACCAGAAGAAGGAGGGTTGGGAATGTCTTACGATCTCCTCTTCGGACGGGCCGGTTTCTTGTGGGCTGCTTTATTTATAAATAAGTACTTAGGAGCCGAAGTGGTACCGAGTGATCTTCTCATGCCTGTTGTTGAAGCCGTGCTAACAGGGGGAAGGGCTGGTGCATCTGATAATACGGCCTGCCCGCTCATGTATAGATGGCATGGAACACGGTATTGGGGTGCTGCTCATGGACTGGCTGGTATTTTGCACGTATTGCTGCATTTCTCTCTCTTGAATGATGATATTGATGATGTCAAGGCAACTTTGAGATACATGATGAGCAACAGGTTTCCTCACAGCGGGAATTATCCCGTTAGCGAAGGAAACCCGAGGGATCAGCTGGTGCAGTGGTCCCATGGAGCGGCTGGCGTAGCCCTTACCCTGTGTAAAGCTTCAGAGGTCTGTAGTTTACTAAAACATATGGCAATCTAATGGCATTGTGGAGGGCATATTTTTCACTTATTTACCAGTAAGATAAGAAAAAACTAACTTGTGGAGTCATATTTGGTAACAAAAAAGTTTACTCTAAAATAAAACTAAGTGGCTTTTAAGCATAGCCAAACATGGTTGAAAACCCCAGTGGTCTAGAGCATGCGGGTATTTGCACTGTGTTTGTTCTAATTCGACATTGTACTTTTGCAGGTGTTACCGAATAACAGAGAATTTCGCGATGCAGCCATTGAAGCCGGGGAAGTTGTTTGGAAGAATGGGTTACTCAAGAAGGTGGGACTGGCCGATGGCTCTTCCGGGAATGCTTATGTCTTCCTCTCTCTCTCCCGGCTCACGGGAGATAGTGTATATGAAAACCGAGCAAAGGCATTCGCGAGCTACTTGTATCACAATGTAAGAAAAACTATTGCTGATACACGTTATGATGGAGATGATCACGCATGTTCTCTTTTCCAAGGATTAGCTGGGGCTGCTTGCCTGTGGTTTGATATGCTTGTGCCGGAGAAATCTAGGTTTCCTGGTTACGAACTCTAGATTGGTAGGAAAGATGCTACTTAAGCTTCCTATGAACTTAACAATGTCTCTACTAAGTCAAGGCATGAATGCAAAGGGTATAATACCAATTTCTATATACCGCAGTAATATGAATATGCAACACTAATAGCCTTATTTTGCTACTAAATGGTTATATGCATACCAGGGCAATGAGTAATTTGCATGGATGCATTTCTAATTGTTATCAAGGGAGGGCATATGAATATACACAAATTGTGTAGAACATTTAAAAATGGTTATGCTAAAGAAATGCAGGCCCCACCCCTATTTGTGGGGTTTCGGTAAGCAGGGACGGAGCCACTATATGTCCATCTGCCCGCACTGGATTTTTGGGCCAAAAAAAAAAAAAAAAAAATTTGTTTAACCAAGTAACTCAATTCTTGATCCAGCATAGAGAGAGAAGTCCAATTGTGCAAGGTCATGACCCGTTTTAGACCGATTCATATCAAAATTCAATTGAATCAATTGTTGACCCAAACCCATTCATTCATTTCAAAATTTCTACCCTTCATGACTTTGTCTGTGACGATTTCACACTTCGCCACCCACTTCCCTCTCCACCGGTGACAAAGCCCGTTGTTATCTTCCCTCTCCGTCAACCGCCGTCTTCGACAGTCGTCACAGTACAACCGTCGTTCCCTTTCCCTCTCCAACAGTCCATTATTGTATATCTCCTACTCTAAACTCTCATCTTGACATCTCACATCTCTGACTCCGACTTTACATCCTCAGCTCCGCCAAGGCACCAAGTGCCAACGCCAACCAGCCGAACCGACAAAAGAAGAAGCCAGATTCCAAAAAGCAAAAGGCGAAGCCCCAAATTTTTTTTCCCTTATTTTTTTTTTTTGGTTATTTCAATTTGTGTAAATTGTAATAAACAAATTTTTTTTGTTTTTTGTTTTTAACATATTAAATTAGCACTTTGTTCTTTAATTACTCGAAGCGGCACAAACTTTCAGTGGACCACTAGTTCATTGTTGCCTCTGGGCTCTGGCTCTCTGGGAATCTGTGATTGCAAGTTCAAGTTGCCAAGTATTTGGAAATAGTATATATTGCATTGTGAGATTGTGAATTGATTTTGTGAAATTGTGAATTGCACTAGTTTTTTGAGTTGCTTCCAGTATTTGTGATTCATTTGACATCTCGAATTACTCTCACTCCTAGTAGTAATTGGGTGATCAGTAGATGAATGATAGTACAATTGTTTATGTGGAGAAAGATATATTTTTCAGGTTCAATAATGAAGTTATTATACAACGATATCAATGTATGAAAACTCGCAAAAAACAAGTGTAATATATAAATTATGTCGTTTTTAGTATTGATATATTATTGTTTTATTTTTTTATCGTCAATAAATCCCCGACCAAAACCTCGACATTCGTCTTCAAAAAAATTTTGCCCGCACTGAACTAAAATCCTGGCTCCGCCCCTGTCGGTAAGGGAGGCTGACAGCCTCCCTGTTTCTTTAACATAACCCTTTAAAAAATGTCATTTTCATGGCTTCCGCTAAAGAGTTGGTTTTTTAAACGAAAATGGAACTGAAATTTTGAAAATTAAGCTCTTGTTTGGTTTAGTTGAAAATCATTTTTTAGTAGATTTTAATAAAAAAAAATGATGAAATATATGGCTAAAAATTAATAAAAAAATTGTGAGTCTTATGAAATGTATTGTTAAAATTAATTGTTGACCTAGATTTTTATCAACTTTTTTAGTTAAACCAAATATTGGCTAAATTGTTTGTCTGGTCATCGATTTCAATAAAATATCAAAAGTTTAAATTATTATTTTTCCAAAAGTTGCATTTTGGTAGATGTAAATCACCACACATGGTGTGTCAAATAAAATTCGTGATACATTTGGGATAATAATTCCAATGGTTACTAAACATTGCAAAAAGTTTTCACAGGTCACTAAACTTTAAAAAATTATTACATTCATCACTAAACTTTGCAATTTGTAATCCTGATTATCACTGACCTCACAGTCCGTCAAAAAATTTTAGTATGCGGGATACAAGAAATTTTTAGGTCACAATTTAAAAAATAAAAAAATCACACACCACATTAAATCTTATAAAATTAATATTGTGCGACACACGAAATTATAGCATTTAAGCTACATAACAAAGATCATATTCTTTTAAATAGGGTTCACAAGATTTTACAGAAGCGCTCCCTATCCCGGCTTGGGGACAGGGAGTTTTATTCCAAGATTTTTACTTCCAAACTTCATTATAACTACATAACACGAGGGAAGAGTCCCAGCCATAAAACAACCACCACCACAGGCCAACAACAATCATACCAATGATTAATTGTACAGTGACATGAGGAAATAGAAGAATCACGTTATATCATACGTATCTTTTATTAATTATCAAATTGCAACCACTGGTGCTTAGAATTAAAAACGATTTTATATGAACGATCTTAGGGACACAGATTCGATGATTATATGGAGAAAATTAAAATAATTATCGTTCTATCTCATCTTCATATGGATATCATGCAATCATGGTCACGGCCATAAAATGAAACAGACTAATTCTTCACAGACGAATTACAGAACATGGTAAAAAATTACAAAAATACCCCCCCCATCCCCCTGTGTGTGGTTTGTAGGGATTCCGTTCTATGAACCCCTCCCTGTACCTCAAGAATAATTGAAAGTAAAATGGTGACATTGAATCGGTGTGTAAGACTTTCCTTCAAGCAATGCCAACTTGGTGAAACCAAACTCGAACAATGAGTGTTGCAAATATTGAGTTTTGAATTTTACGGACTTGAAAACATGAAATTGAGGCCCCTTATTCAAGTTCAATATAAAAAAATATTACTCCATTTGTCACATTATGATAGGCTTGCTTTTATTTTTCGTCTATCTTAAATTAGATTGATGTTACTCGTACATCAGGATGTACATACATGTGTCTACCCCCTACATGAAGGGAACCAACTTTGAATAAAATATAATTTATTCAAAGTGGATCTCTCTTCATGTGAAGGAGATGGATATCGGTACGTATACTGTATTATGCACAAGTAGCATATTTCCTTAAATTATAGGTCATTTTTCTTATTAAAAGAGTGTTTGGGAGACATTTTTAGGTAAAAATGCATTTTTCAATAGTAAGTTGATATAAATTTGTGTGGTTGAAAAATAAGAAATTTTTTTTATTAACGTGTAATATTATTTTAATAAAGAATGTGTGATTGAAAAGAAGAGAGAGAAAAATACATTTTGAAAAAAATGGATACCAAATGTGCCTTAAATATATAATTTATTTTTAGTTTTCTAATATGATCACAATTTAATATGTTTTGTTATCAACAAATATGAATTATTCATATTTAAATCGTTATTTAATATAGGGGCATATCCGAAAAATGTAAGAAAATTTCTATTTTTAATCATATTAATTATATTTTCTTAATCTGTATAATGATAGAAACAAGCCTATTTATATGGGACGAGGAGACTATGATACATATGCAGAAGTGTGTGTTTCTAAAGAAAGTGTAGGATTTTGAATTGAAGAGAGAGAGTTTAACGGAAACCAAATCCAGTTAAATTAGGTAATTAATTGTGACTAATTTTTTTTTTTTTTTTTTTTTTTTTTTTTTTTCTTATCATCCAAAACTCAAAGATTTCAATTTTTTTTGTAATTTTGACGTTCGTACTTTTTTCATTTTTCTAAATCCGTAATTATCAATTTTTCCCATAGAAGCATCTAAAAAATATAGGTTATTTCACTCTTGGCATCTATCAATTTGGATTGATTGGAGAAAATGAGTTTTTGGGGAAAGGGGTCTCAAACAGAGTATGTCAAAAGGGCTTAAATTCAAGTTTAAAAATTGCAAGAATTAGGAGGTGAAATTAGTAGACAGGCACAAAAGCACCCATCTGTTAATCAATCTCGTGTCCTTAAATCACACTGCGTGCCCTTTAATTTCAGTTCCCAGTAGATCTTCAATCGCATTGGGGCTGAAGAAATTTACAGAACTTAAATAGAAAGTAGAAGGATTTAAATTTTGAAAACGATCTCAAATTGATAATCTATCAACTATAATCCGATTCACATGTAAGCGAAAAGTAGAATGAG
>NC_036243.1:13636626-13656245 GCF_002742605.1 Olea europaea var. sylvestris | reverse complement strand
AAATTACATAAAACCATACTTTAACTATTCAACCTTCTAAAATCAGATTCAAAGTTTCATATTTCAATAATCAGAAATATTATTTTAATCAATATTTTATAAAATAAATATTTTACTAATATACTCAATTATATACACATTAATCTCCACCGGATTTCATTCTTATTCCCTTTCTTCTCTCCACACTCTCTCTCCTCCCAAAAGGCACCGACTTTGTCTTTCTTCTCTCCACTGTCTCTCTCTGAACTTTATTATTTTCTACCAGTACCGGCACCGCCACGGCTACTGGGAATCATCACAGCATCATCTGAGCGCCACTACTATGAAATCGTCGTCGATCTGCCGTGCCGCTGAAGGAGGAGCTCTGTCGAAAGAGGGCCTCTGGCGCTGTGAGATCGGACCGGAGCGTTGCTGGGCACGGTAGCAGCATGGGGACCGGATAGATTGTTGCAAGATTTCTATGTTTTTGGTGGTTTTAGGGAGGCTGGTGTGGTTGCAGTGGTGACGATGGTCGTTGGCACAGGTGGTGGAGGTGGCAGATCTATGATGTATTGGTGCTAATTTGTGTGACTTCTGTGTACGGGCGCCGATTGTGTGTGGTGGTTGTGGTTCATTGGAGTAGTGGTGATGGTGGCGGAGATGGCGAAGTGCGGGTGGTGGTTCGTCGAGGTAGTGGTGGTGCTTGTCGCCGTTGGTGCGCTGCTCTGATTTAGGGTATGGATATGATTTTTTCGGTGTTGGTCGGTGGTGGATGTGGCAGTGTGCGGTGGTTTATGGATGGTTTATGGTTCTAGTAAGTAGCAACAGACGGTGGATGTTTTGGTGACGACATTGGTGACAGTGGTGGTTCGTCGATGATGGTTGTGGAAGTGGTGGTCACAAATGTTAGTTACAGTTATTTGGTTGTCTTTGGTAGCGGCGGCGTGGTGGTTTTTGGCGGCAGCGGTGGTTGTTGGTTTTCAGAGTTTGGTGTGTGGTGGCGGTGTGGTTATTGTGACGGTGACTATGCGTTGATGTGGTGGTGGTTTTGCAGTCTGGTGGTGAGATGACGGTGGTGGTGGTCGGGGTGTGGTGGTCGGATGGGACGTGGGGTGTTTGTGACCAATAAATTGGTTAATTGGTGTCCAACAAATAATATGTGACTTTAAAAAATGTAATTGTAACCCATAATTTATTAAGTTGTGACTGTAAAATTAATTGTGACCAATAAATTTTGTTTTTGTGACTAATTAATGAATTGTGAGTTATGAAATTTTTGATTTGTGACCGATAAATGAGTTGTGATCAATAAAAAATTTATTTTTGTGACTGATCAATTAATTGTGACTTATGAAATTTTTGATTTGTGATCGACAAATGAGCTGTGACTAATAAAAATTTTGATTTTGTGATCGACTAACGAATTGTGACCTAAGAAATTTTTGGTCCGTGACCGACAAATAATTTGTGACCTATAGAATTTTCAATTTGTGACTTAGAATTAATTAATTTGATAAGTGAAGGTTTGGTGGTGGTCACAGATTATTTGATTAATTGTAATTATTAAATTGATTAACCCGTGATTAATAAACAATATGTGACCACCAAAAAGATAAATTGTGACAAAAAATAGTGTGTGACCTAAAATAATAATAATTCGTGACCTATAATAGTTGTGATCTGTGACTTGTAAATAACTTGTAACGTATAAATTTTTTATCCGCGACAAACAAATCGTGACTTACAAAATTTTTGAATTGTGACCATAAACAGAATTTGTAACCTTAAATTTTTTGATTTGTGATCGAAAAGCAAGTTGTGACCAATAATTTGATAAGTTGTGATTAAAAATTAATTTGTGACTAATTAATTTTTTTATTTGTGACCGATAAACAAACTGTGGCTTACAAATTTTTTGAATTGTAATCGTAAAATAATTTGTGACATGAATTTTTTTATTTGTGACCAAAAAATAATAAGTTATTAATTAAATTGTTAATTTGTGATCAAATTGTATAGATATGTGACTTAAATATATTTAATTTATAAAATAATTAATTAATTAATTTAATAATAAATAAATTTTAATAAAAATTTGATTTTTGAAATTTGAAATTTGTTATTTTCTTAATTTTGAAATATGTCATACTTAGGGGCTGTCTGGTAGAGATTATCCCAAAATTTTCATTATAATTCTGAATGTTATACAGGAAAAGGGGCCCCACTGCAGCAGCATTTTTTCACTGCCTTCGTACCATTCAATTAAATTATTTGATAAAAAGACGAGAGTGTCCCTCAATAAATGCATTAAATATGATTAAATGAGTGCATTTTTGACAATTGAAATAATGAAATGATGGCTGTCAGTACTTGTTGTCAATTATTACGGCTGAAGTTTGTGCAGCAGACCTTTACAACGATAAAATTTTCGATAATAATTTTGAGAGAATTTCTACCAGACAGCCCTTAATCTCTCACTTACCAAATTTTCCCTACTTTTAAACTTGAGACAAAAACCTAAACGGGCCGGCCGCCGCAACACTATATATACCGTCTAAAGCAACTATCAAAACCCTAGTTGCGAAAGAGAGGTTGAGTGCTTTTACAGTATTTTCTCTCACATCTTCGCGGCTACCTCCTTGTACCTTGCAAGATGAAGGTATTTCTCTGAACTGCACATACGCACGCAGTCATAAAATTCAATTTTTGCAGAATCTACGCTTCTGATGATTTCTGATATTTTTTCTGTTTTTGGTTTAGTTCAACATCGCAAATCCGACGACCGGGTGCCAGAAGAAGCTTGAGATTGACGATGACCAGAAACTGTATATTTTCCCTTTTTATTACTGCTGCCTCTCTTTTAAAGTTAAGCTTCAAGTAATTTCCTTATTTGTTTCATGGCGATTATTTTAGTACCAGGTTTTTCTTTTCTTCTGTTTTAACGTAATTTAATTTGAATTTTAATACTTTGAAGTGAAATTCCATTCTATTACATTTCAATGTTTTAGATATTGTTACTAACATTATGGTTTGACTGTGTATATAAAAATGTTAATATTGGAGGTTTGGTTTTATATTATTCTATTAGGTGAAACAGAGATATAGACAAATGCATTATTGAAGCATCTTTTAATAATGAATGATGTCAATCGAGATAATATAGTTTTAGTTCGAGTATGATGGGAAATTCTATAATTACAGGGGTTGCATCAAGTCTAAAGTAAACTGTACGTGCAGCTCATTACTAAACCTTTTGATTTAGATCCTTCTATCTTGTGTTTTTTCAACACATTCTTTTGTGTTATTGTTCATGTGAACTTTTCAGTTCATATTGTTTGTTTGAACCCATACAAATTGAAATACATAACATTTGTGGTGGTATTTGTAGTTTTGTTAGGCTGTACTTAGTTTCTTGGGTGGCTATAGACAACACTGCTTAGTACTCACAATGCTATTTAGGTCCTTTTTGGTACTCATTTTTGTAAGAATGAGAATGAAAAATATAGTCGTTACGGTGTTCATACAAGAGATAGAAAGTCAAATATGGTGATTTGATGTGATGGATAACAGTCATATTTTTCATTTTTGTGACCAAAGAATGGGAATCAAACGGGGGCTTAGTTTTCTGGATGGCCTATAGACTGAGTCTGAGATGTAACTCGTGAATGCTATTCCTTGCTAGGTTATATCAAGTTGCATTATCTGCTAAATTGATCGCTATTCCACATGTAAAAACATTTGGCCATTAATTACTCTGCCAAATAACAATTTAGTGAAATATTAGTCAGTTCTAGACTGTATATCACTAGCATATGCTATGTAGTAAGTGCACAGGACAGGTTTTAATCAGTCTTTTATTAATGCTATTTACAGCCGGGTGTTCTGGGACAAGAGGATCTCTCAAGAAGTAAGTGGAGATGCTTTGGGTGAGGTATGACTCCAGTAAACAAATGAAGTTTTACTTGTATTGTTCTAGACTTCTAGTGCTGCTTTAAAACCCAATGATTATGTTGACGATATTACGTTGACATGCATATAACCAAATTATGTGTAGGAGTTCAAGGGCTATGTGTTCAAGATTATGGGAGGGTGTGACAAACAAGGTTTCCCAATGAAGCAGGGAGTTTTGACTCCAGGTCGTGTTCGTCTTTTGCTGTCTCGAGGTATGCGGAACGAAGACTTAGGGTGTGAATGATTACATTTATTTTTCATGGAAAATATCAGTTTTCCATTCAAATTCCTACTTAGAGTGTTTGATTGCTATTTTTTTTTATGGAAAATATTTTCCAACTTTTGAAAATATGCCTAATTTTCCTTGTTTTTAAGGAAAACATTTTCCTTGGGTAGATATGATTTTTATTTTCCACAAAAGATGGAAAATATTTTCTTTTCTATGTGATATTTTCCATGCCAATCAAACACACTCTTAGTGTGCCCTCCTTGTTGGTTAATTTAATAGTTTTTTTTTTTTGGGATAATTGCAGTAGAGGCCCCAAGCCTTTTAAACATTGGCAGACCTTTCTGAATCCTTTAATTTGTTGCAACCGTCACTTCAAACCTTTTGAAATGTTGTGACGGGGGTTCTTTTGAACGGTTTTCATCCAAATATCTGTTAGTTGATTAAGAAATTTGATTTTGACAATATTTTTAATATTTTTAGAAGTGTAAAATAGTAACTTTCCTTTTACTACATTAAAATAAGTTAAACTAAATTAGAAAATAAAAACACACCTCTTTCCCCCCCCCCCCTTCCCCACCCCCACCCCCAAAATCTGTTTGCTGCTTTCACAGATTCTGAGATTTTGTTTCATTGACGTTGTCCGTATGGTTGTGTTATTGGGTGGCGTTATTGAAGTGGTAGTTAGTTAATATGCCTGGCTTTATTCGATTGCTGTTAATCATCTTATTGCCCCAGCCGTTAACCATTTGCCTTCCATACATATATTGCTAGTGTTGAAAATATTTGTCATCCTCACCCTCCTATTTAAGTTTGGAATTAGTCACTCGAGTTTCTTTTCTTCGAGTTAAAAATTGAATGTGGCATGTGAAAATGTTGATGGGAGTTTGAGAAATTGTTGTTTGTTTATTAATTTGAATGTTTTCCTGTTAAAAGGGGTGACTTTTCTAAAATGACTGGCCTGCAGCCGGCAAGCTATGCTATGTAAACTCTTGAGTGATAAACTTGCATGTGGAACACTGATAGTGCTCTTTTTGGTAATATAACATTGAACCCGTAATGAGCGATCTTGCTATTTTATATGTCCCGTGACTTGAGCTATCTGTTTTCTATCGACTTTGGAGCCTTTCAGTTAACTGAATTTTGAGAGGCACTGCTATTAGGAACAACAACGTATTACTATAGGCCCATTCCTGGCTTCTCGTACTATTGTAAACCAATACACTGGGCTGATGATTTTGCAATATTAAGGCAAATAAAATTTGAAATTCTTTGAACTCAATCTGTATGTAACTCATCTATTAGTTGTGTTATGGAGTTAGGGAGTTGTACTCGATATAATTGTTACCCTTCAGGCGATTGCAAGTGGAACAACGTGGAGAGAATTACTCTGCACACGGTGTATATGGTCAAATAAGAAAAGTGTTATTCTTGGGGTACATAGGAGGCACGTAAGGGTGTCCATTTTGGACACCTGGTGGGGCCCACTATTGGAGGGCTTCATTAGAAAATTGGTTGTCATGAAAGTTGATTCTTGAAAAAGGGGTGTGGATTGTAAAAACTATATTGCGTCTCTCAAGATGTTAAATTGAAGCTTGATGGTGGACTTGCATATTCTTTTGGATGCTCTCTTTCAAGCAAAATAAATGGTAAAGGATTTTTTTGCATGTATATCAAGATTTACATAATGGATTTAAACTTGACACTTTACCATTTGTTAGTGCAAGGTACAATCAATTTTTTTTCATTCGATTTTTTCTTTCACATGATATTATGCCATTCATTATGTATGCTTTTATTTTTTTTTTTTTTTATGTACAAGTAGCAAAATTTCCCTAAAAAAATGTAACCGTAACACCATCAACAACCATTTCAATGTTGCCATTCAATAACGCATGTGGGCAAGTAGTCAATGTAATGATTCGCCAAATAAGGTGAGTTCACAAAAAATCCGAAGAAATCGCAAAGTTATACATTCTATAGAATATTAGGTTGAATTCTAAATCTGTTCGGAAAAAAACCCTAAGAATTCGCAGAGACAGTGGGAAGATGCACCCCTATTGTTAGAAGAGATGAGGAAAAGAAAGCGCCACCCATTCATGTAAAGTCGCTCCATATATTATAATTATTTTCTTTTTGCTAAAGCAAACTACGAAAATGTAAATATAAAGTATCAATATAATATGTTTCCCAGTATCACCTTCCTATTTTTATTAGGAACAAAAATCTTTTATCAGTTATAGATCAATGATTTCCATTAGTTTGATCTTTACACATGACAAGTTATTTCTTATTCACGATTGATAAGGAACTAAAATAAGCTTCCACTCCTCGTTTTACCACCTCCCACAACCCCCTTAAGCTTTCGAAACTCGATTACCTGACGATCAATAGAAGAAAATGTGCATGTTGAACTCGTCAATTCCGCACCTTAGGCACACCAAAGCAATTGGGATTTTCCTTTTAGCCAGACTGGGAAGTGTTGGCATTGAAATTTGAAGAGAGATGCAGCCATGGATCTCCAAAGATATTAAGTGTCTGTTTGACAATCATTAATTTCTTTTATGATTTGCTACATGATCATTTCCGACCTCAAATTCATACAATAAAATATTTTATATGTATACTAAAAATGTTTCCTTACTTTGTAGAATAATGACAGGGGTTGTAATTCCAGTGGAGCTAAATAACATTACTTGATCATACATTCTCCTAAAATTCACCATTTAAAACTCTTTTTTTTTTTTTTTAAACAATAATGATTGTCAAAAAGGCTCTAATATGTCCCAATGCCAACTCTCCAACTAGTTCCATCCCCAATCCCACAAGATGTTATTCAATAAGGAGGAGGAACCGGGCAAATCAGAGGTGGCTAAAAAGCAATGTCTCGTCAATATTTATTTTTTAAATCACAAGCTGCAATGCAACGTAGTTTCCGATTAACAAGTAATCTCCAACTCCCCGAGCTCGTTTTCCCCCCTTGGGCCTGCACATTTTCCACAACATTATCGAACCCACTGGAACCGGGCGCCAAATGATAGATTTCAAGTCTTAGTGGCAGTTTGAACATACTCGTAACACAAGTGGGCAATGACCCGAGGAAACCTGCTGAAAACAGCCATCTCTTCCATCCCATGACTTTATTCCATAATTTATCTTCGATCCCAGCAAACGACCTTCTTTTGTTTCCGCTTATCACTCAAGGGAACTCCAAATATTTGTCATTTACCAATCCCATGTAATCTTGTAGGATGGCTCCATTTTGAATGGAGTAATGTCCAAGTTAATTTGAGTGCTCACTGAACTTTACTTATATTTACTATTTGCTCATTAAAATATTCATTAGTTTACTCAAGGAAGCATAATGAGCTCGATACAATTTATTTACTAACTTGGCAATTGGATTTAGACCATAAAATCGTGCCAATTTTATTATAAATCAATCCTAAGAGGATCTCCAATGATGATGTAAAGTAGAGATTTAGATCTTCAAACTGACCGAAAATCTATCAAATGAAGAGATGCAAATTATATTTTCCGACAGCAAATATAACAAAAGATATATATATATATATTCACAAGAGGCAAAAAGTAATTTACATCTTTCCCTTGAAGCACAATTTGGGGTTAGATTTATCGGGATGTAAATTAAGATACAAAAGTAATTTAGAGTATGTTAATGTATACCCAATTTGTTACGTCCCTATTTGAACCACCTCGAAATGTCCACCACCACACACTCTGATCTGCAAGACACCTACCTGAAGTGGTTCCGAAGTGATCTCCCCAATGTCAGCGACCTGCTATCACACTGCGAGACATAGGTGATCCTGCTGAACTGACCGAAGTGCCCTCGCCCCTGAGACCGAGGCGAAGTGCACTCCGGAAACCTCTGTTAGAAGATTCGTCGCCAATTTCAGAAGGAGATCTCTGCCAAGATCCTTTCTGCCCCTAAGGTTTAAATTGATTTGACGTCTCCATGAGTCTAGTTGATGTGACTTATCAACTTTATGTCAACTCAACTCGGGAGAAGAAATTACCGACCCACTCTACAGACGCGGCTGATTGACACATATGAGCAGACACCTCATACCGTCAGATGTATACACGTGCCCCACATCCAACGATTTATCCTACCTATAAATACCCAAGGGTTAACAAGAGGCAAAGGTAATGAAACTTTTATGACATAGCACTCCATAGCAAGTATATATATTCTCTCCTCGCCTTTATTATTTTGCACAACCCCTGGGCACTGTTCCGACCACCTGAACCTGACTTGACCGTCGGAGTGTATACGATCGTCACCACCCCTGCTGGTCCCGACTGTGTGCATCTGACCGTGCGTTGATTGTGCGCACGGAGAAATACGTGGAGTAGCTCTCGATTGGCCACGTGGAAAGTCCAATTTTCGAGGTCAATATAATTAACAATTTTACACCACTATTAGAGATGTTCAAACCATCTATTATTTTATAGAATTTATTTACCTAATTTTGTCGAAGTTCTCGTTTCATTTTATAAATTGAGCTCTAATCATTTGAATCGTCAACCATCAATTTTGTTGTGAATCAGCCCTCGAAAATCTATTAACTTTTTATTGTATTAACTTATTGTTAAAATTTCTATTTCTATTTTTCATTCATTTTAAATAATATTAAAATCCGAACCACCCATCCGGTTCACAAACCATTCACCTATCCGACCCAAAAATGCACTGGTTATACAAACGAGTGACACAACCGAACCGATTTTCTGCAAGAGTTACGAGTAGAGAGAGATGGAGGAAGATGAGCATGTGTTGTACGGGGGAGAAATACCTGATGAAGGCGAAGATGTCGACCCTCACAATGCTGATGTCGAGATGACCACCGCTGATGACGACGCCGTCAAGGTACTATCTGTTTTGTGTGTGTGCCCGCCCTCTCGAGCTTTTTAATCATTTGCGTCTGAATGGATTTGGGAATTTGTAGCAATTATATGAGTATATCTGTTTGTGTTGGTGGGGTACTTATTGAATCTGATTAATTGTGTCCATGTTCCTAGTGGATGTGGGAATTTGTAGGAACTAGATGAGTGTATGTATGTGTGTGTGTGTGGGTGTTTGCCTTTGAACTTTATTAATAGGTCATGAGTGAATGTTGGAAATTGTAGGAACTGTATGAGATGAAGAAGCGATTGAAGGAAATGGAAGAGGAAGCTGCAGCTCTTCGCGAAATGCAGGCGAAAGTTGAAAAGGAGATGCTTTATACACTTGCAAATACATTTTTCTTTTTTCTTAATTTAGAAATAAATCAACTGCAAGCGTGTATGACTTTGTCAATATGGATGTTGGATCTCTTTATCTGTTTTACTCGACCACAATATATATGCACAAACCTGTTTTTCCTGTAAATGAAGGCGTATATAAAATCTGTTATTATTATTTCTGTAAGCCCTTGAGATGCTATTGTTGTTAAATAAGTGTATCAAAATAACATGTAGTTGGAACCTGGAAGTCAAATACTCGCTTATCTCATGATCTATTCTGAGGAAATTGAAAAAAATCGGGTTCTCTTGCTCGAGTTTTGGTTCAGAACTTTTTATCCATAAAATAGTAACTAGATGTGCATACTATTCATACTTGAACCGTCTATTTTGGCCACTTCGAATGATTGTGAGATTTGTTCTTAGCATAACAAAGCTGGTAGCTTGAAAACTCATCATTTAAAATTTAGGGAGATGTATGGCTGGCATAACAAAGCTGATCAATTCCCACCTACAAAGTTTAAAGAAAAAAATAACTTTTTAAGCACTGTACATTTACCAACTTTCTTATCATTTCTCACGTGGAAAGCTTTCATATAATTTTCTTATCAAAAGCCATTCAAAAGTGAAACCGGAAATGCTGGTCTCTCCCTCTATGACTGTACATGCGTGTATGTGTATGTATCAGGGAGAGATGGGAGGCTATTGAAAGGAACTCACAACAAAGCAGCCATAAAAGGACGTAATATAGGATAAGTAGCAATGCATGGCTACAATTAACAGTCGTGGACAACATAAGAATTAGAAATCAGGTACTTCAAAAGTTGAATTCTTTTATGGGAAAAGTTAAAAGGAAAAGATAGGGTATAAGGGCAATTATTTTATGTAGGCTGTAAATGATTTAGTCGCTCTTTTTGATATCTTTGTTCATTCTCCTTCACAATTTGTTGATTCTAAATTTTATTTATTTTGATCTTTTGCAGATCCTTCTGGTGCTGCTGCTTCACAGGCAAACAAGGAGGAGGTTGATTCACGATCCATTTATGTTGGCAATGTAAGGATCAAGGGTTACATGCTCTGATAAAGACTCTTTGTCACACCCCCTTTCATATATAACTATCTATTAACCTGTGTGGAAATGAAATTGATGACTCAACCTAGGCATGGAATTTCACACATTTTTTTTTTACCTGATAAAATGACATAAGTTATATCTCTAAACCAAAATTATATCACCATAATCAAACATATATATTCTGAGGTTATAAACATGTCTACATGCCATGTCAAAAGATATACAACACAGGATCCCCAACATACAACAAAATAGGCCATAAGCGCAAAATAGCAGCCTACAAAATAACCCTACAGGTCGTCATTCATGTACATCGAATTCTGGAATCCCATAAGAGCTCCACAGCTAGCCGTGTTCTCTATGTAGTTCCAGGCTCACCTACAATGCAAGAACTACATAAACTAATGCTTAGTAAGCAAAAATCATGCATGTCATGAACATGAATGATAACGATATATGCTACTATGCCATTTACTTTAAACATTACGATAAGGAAGCATTATATTCCAATATTCATCAAAGTTGAATCGAAATCTTTTCATTTAAAACATTTCATTTCATTTCATTGGGCCCTTGACCCACCTACTATGCACCCGATAGAGCTCTGCATAATATCAATATTAATAATCAAATGGCCAATATGATTCATGCATTTTCATGCTAATTACATTGTCATTTGCATCGATTTCCTAATTGCTTTCTCTTAAAACGGCGTATTCGATCATCGAGGCTTTAAAATCTTTACATGGTGATAACCTTCGACTCCTCGACCTAGGTGGTGAATTTTATATTGAGCTATGATAGAAAATTAGGTTAACTAAATGTTGAAAATTGGTTTGGTAAGCAATGAAAAATCGAGAAGGTCAGAAATTAGTATCGACAAAGGTTCAAGCTTTCATTCGATTGATCGAGGTCACCTTAAACCCTAGTTCGTAATTGAAATATTTTGAACATGAGGCATGAAGTGACATGATCACAACGCAATAATATATGTCTCATATGACGTTATAAATATTGAGGTGTGAATTGTTGATATCGGTTGACAATCGGGTAAGAAATTAAATGAATGGTTGAGGAATTAACTCTGCAAAATACATTGGGATCTTAAGAAAAGTGAAATAGATTGTAAACACATCAAAATATGCCAATGACAATTGATTTATACCTACAAAGATAGATGTAAAATCAGATTTTGCTATAAGGAACACTTTGATACGTAGCACACGTCATGCCTATTTATTTGTCTTTGTAATGGTCAATTCATTCACTCTTAAGCATTATTCACGTCTATCACTCCTTTAAGACTTCTTATATTTGGTATATTATCCCTAAATTTCATAAAAACCCTAAAGGATAAGTAGGAAATCAGAATTTAATCAAAGGAAACAACACTTACTTAACATGTGACGACTTGTCATTTTAATCTCTAATTCCTTCAACCTTAAGCCTCCAACATGTTTTATAAGTCCTTGTCACTTTACACAAGATAGATATAACTCTTCTAAGTCACATATGACTCCATATGGTGCAAGGGAGAGGTCAAATATTGTAGCAAGAAGCCACCTCCTACTTAGACAGCTCATGCTAGGAGATTTATCAATTTAATATATAATTGTTCAACCTTAAGGCATCCATCACGTCTTCTAAATCCTTAGAACTTTATATGGGATAGACATGCATCTCCTAAGTCACAAATGACTCCATATAAGATAGGAGAAATGTCAGATTTGGCTGCAATGAGCCACATCCTGCTTAGACACCTCATGCTTGGTGAATACTTATCTTGTAATCACAAATTCCTTCACCTGTAAGTATCACTCACAACCCCAATCCTAAAAACTCCTTAAATAGCTCCTAAATAAGAGATATGACTCTGCAAAGATAACCCCAAGTGACCCCAAGTCTTCGTGAAAGCAAAGGAAGCAAAAAGGGATAAGAAAACAAGAAGCTGAAAATTCTGGACAGCTTTGTTACTTCACAGTTTTGAGATTTGTATTCATTATTTTTTAAGGGGTTTATGATTTCTTGAACATCTGAACTTGCTTGTGATTAGGTTGGAGTGTTGTTAATGATTTTATGATGCCTAAATAGGGGTAATTAATTACAAGAACTTGAGGGAAAACAACCTGGGCAGAGATGTAGGTTGCTGGATTTGAGTAGTTTATACCTTGATTTTGGGATGATACTTAGTGTGTAACTTATATCTATTAATATGAACATTTTTATATATAAGTATGAAGTGTAGAAATGATTTTTAATGGCCTAGAATTTTATTGGTATCATACTAATAAAATGGAAATTGAAAACAGTCAAAGGGAAAAACTGTTTGATTTTGTGTAGTGGAAAATTGACTGTTTTTGAAGCTCAAAACACTTTATTTGCCACAACCTTATGACCTGATTATCTTCTCATACATGTTATAGGTGTGTGGTAAAAGTTTGGGAGCCGTTAAATGTAGGTAAGGGCATGAAAAAGAAGTCGAAAAATGAGTGGACGGTGATGGAAACCTAGAAAACAGATTCTGTCCATTTGGATATTTAATGTGATTTCAACATTTATATATCCATTAATAAACTCTTGGGCCTAGAAAATAGATTCTAAGAAGTACTAAGTTAATGACAACAATTGGATGATGTTGACGTCCATAATTGGACTCGAAAAATAGTGAGACTTACGAGATTAGTTTGTAATGCCATCGGTAACTTGCAATAATGATTTTGTGACTGCCCGAATCTTTGATTATTCGAGAGTCACTAAATAAAATTTAATTCTTTCATAAGAACTAAAGTAAGAACATGAAATAATTTTTATTTTTTCTTCAATGAGTAAATAAATTTTGGTTTTATCATGTAGCTGCGAAAAATGAAGGAAAGAAAATAATTCTAACATAACAATTAAATTTGAAATTCAAAGTTGTGTTTTAAACACAATTTATTAATCCTAGCCTCATTGCCATCTCCATGTTAACTGCCTCGAACCATCAATTGCATGAAATGGGGAATTATCATAGGGTGAGATTTATAAAATCTCAATAAATACGTCATGAATTATTATTGTGTATAACTTAAAAGAGCATAATAATCATAATCAGCATAATGGAGACATAATAATTTACCGAACATAGGTGGTAAGAATTCTTATGTGTAGCGCTGCTAACTCCGGTTTCCTTAACATAATCATAATCATATCATGGAATATGGGACCCATAATAATTTTCTTGAAATTCATAACATAACAATAATTCAACATAGGCAGCGTATTTACAGTGAAATTTGAATGAAAGAATAATAGAAACTTGATCCCTATACAATTTCCACCTCGGCTTCTGAATGTGTATGTGTATACTATTTGGACTAAAAAAATATACTAGTAAGTGGTAGCATGTGAATGTGAATGAGGGGTTTAAATAGGAGAAAATTAGACATGCATCTTTAAGGAAAATTTCATAATGGTGAAATTTGTCCCATGAAATTTATAAAATGAGCAAGAGTCTCTTCATCATTCCTACATTTATGCATTCACACTACACATTACCTTTTGTTTGGTCAATCAAGCATAAATCATGAATTTTACCTTATGTTTGGTCAATCAATCAAGCACAAATCAAGAATTTTACCTTATGTTTGGCCAATCAAGCATAAATCAAGGATTTTACCTTATGTTTGACCAATCAATCAAGCATAATCAAGAATTTTCTATGTAATTGTTTGACAAAGAATTTTATAAAAAACATGTGGGATTTAGCACTTATGGTAAGTTTGCTACAAGGTCTTAGAAGGTGGATTAACCCCCAAATGAGCCCCTAAATTTTAAATTTTGATAATTAGACCCGAAAATTCAGATGCGGGTATTATTATTTTGTCTAAATTGTTTTGGCATGAATGGACGTATTTGGGGATTATGTGTGTTAAGGTTATTAAATGGAGGATTGTCTTTAATATTAGATGATAATACATGTGATTTTTTGACGTTGAGTGAAAAAGGAAACTGATATACACTCCGTAGGAGTTTGCACACACAAAGGCGAAAGGTAAGTAAAAATCCATTTGCAACTACGATGCAAGAACCTAGTATTTGTGATATGGTAATGTTGGAATATTTACATAACTTTGATAAGAGGCTTATAACACATCATATGATGATTATGATCGTTGAGTATGAGGTTGCGGAATCTATTGACAGCGATCTTCATTAAATATGTCATTCATGAGTATTTTCATATGCATGCACGACATGTGATCATGGTTGAAAATTCTGTATGTGAAACATGATTTCTTTTTCACCTGATAAAACGACAAAAGCTATGTCTCTAAACCAAAATCATGTTGCCATAATCAAACATATATATTATGAGATTATAAACAAGTTTACATGCCATGTCAAAAGATATACAACACATGATCCCCAATATACAACACAATAGGCCATAAACTCAAAATAGCATGCCACAACATAACCCTACAGGTCGTAATCCATGTACATAGAAGTCTGGAATCCCGTAAGAGCTTCACAGCTAGCCGTGCTCTCTATGTAGTTCCAGACTAACCTACAATGCAAGAACTACATAAACTAATGCTTAGTAAGCAAAAATCATGCATGTCATAAATATGAATAATAACGATATACGCCATTTACTTTAAACATCACGATTAAGAAGCATCATATTCTAATATGTATCAAAGTCGATTCGAAATCATTTCATTGGGTCCTTGACCCACCTACTATGCACCGGATAGAGCTCTGCATAATATCAATAATCAAATGACTAATACGAAATCGCTCATCCCCTGTCTACCTTTGCAATCACCCAGGAAGTATCACCCACAATGTCAAACATATCACATAAGCATGCCTCGGCGCCCTAGTAGTGGTCAATAAAACATTTATAAAGAAAACTCACTTTGAAATCATGTTTCGTATGCAGAATTTTCAATATGAAAATGCTCATGAATGACGTATTTAATGAAAATCGATGTCAATAGGTTTCGCAACCTCATACTCAACGATCATAACTATCATATGATGTGCTATAAGTCTCTTATCAAAGTTATGTAAATATTTCAACATTATCATATCACAAATACTAGGTTCTTACATCGTAGTTGGAAATGGATTTTTACTTACCTTTTGCTTTTATGTGTGCAAGCTTCTACGGAGTGTATATCAATTTCTTTTTTCGCTCAACGTCGAAAAATCACACGTATTACTATCTAATATTAAAGACAATCTTCCATTTAATAACCTTAACACTCACAATCTCAAAATATATCCATTCACGCCAAAACAATTTAGATGAAATCATTATTTCAAGTTATCGATGGCATTACAAACTAGTCCAATAAGTCTCACTAGCTCTCGAGTCCAATTGTGAACGTCAACGTCATCTAATTGTTGTCATTAACATAGTACTCTTTAGAATCTATTTTCTAGGCTCAAGGGATCATTAATGGACATATAAATGTTGAAATCACATTATATACCCAAATGGACAGAATCTATTTTCAGATTTCTATTACCGTCCAATTATTTTTCTAATCATTTTTCACTTCCTTAACTATATCCAACGACTCCCAAATTTTTACCACACTTTTATAACATGTATGTGAGGTAATCATGATCTAAAGTTGTAACAAATGACGTGTTTTCAGCCTCAAAAACCTTCCCTTTTTCACCACACCAAATCAGACAGTTTTCTTTTCTTGTGACTGTTTTCGATTTCCATTTTGCTAGCATGTCACCAATCAGATTCCTGGTTATTAGAAGACCATTTCTATTCTTATAACTCTCATATAATTACATTCATTTACATAGATACAAGTTATATCTTAAGTATTATCTAAAATTAAAGTTTAAACCATTCAAATCTAGCAAATCCTCTTCTCTGTCCAAATTACTTTCTTTCAAATTCTTGTAATTAATTACCCCTATTTAGGCATCATAAAATCATTAACAACACTCCAACCTAATCACAAGCAAGTTCAGATGTTCAAGAAATCATAAAAACCCCTTAAGAAATAATGGATATAAACCTCTAAACTGTGAACTAACAAAGTTGTTCAGAATTTCTAGCTTCTTGTTTTATTATCCCTTTTTGCTTCCTTTGCTTTCACGTTCACTTGGTTTCACTTGGGGTTATCTTTGTAGAGTCATATCTCTTATTTAGGAGCTATTTAAGGAGTTTTAAGGATTGGGTCGTGAGTGATACTTAAAGGTTAAGGAATTTGTGATTACAAGACAAGTATTCCTCAAGCATGAGGTGTCCAAATTGGATGTGGCTCCTTGCAGCCAAATCTGACTTTTCTCCTATCTTATATGGAGTCATTTGTGACTTAGGAGATGCATGACTATCCCATATAAAGTTCTAATGATTTAGAAGATGTGTTGGATGCCTTAAGGTTGAAGCAATTATATATTAAAGTGATAAGTCTCCTAGCATGAGCTGTCTAAGTAGGAGGTGGCTTCTTGCTGCAATATTTGACCTTTCTACCATTGTATTTGGATTTCTTTGTGCCTTATAAGATATCTATATCCATCTTACACGAGATCATGCCTTAAGGTTAAAGAAATTGAGTGTTAAAATGACAAATATTCTAAGCATGAGGTGTCCAAGCATGAGGTGTTCACTTGTAGTAAAAATCTGATTTTATATCTATCTTTGCAGGTACAAATCAAGTATCCTTGGCTCATTTTGACGTGTTTACAATCTATTTCACTTGTGATAAGATCCCAAAATATATTATAGGGCTAATTCTTCAACCGTTCATTTAATTTCTTACCCGATTGTCAACCGATATCAACAATTTGCACCTTAATATTTATAACGTCATATGAGACATATATTATTGCGTTGTGATAATGTCATTTCACGCCTCATGTCTCAAATATGTCAATTACCTATCTAGGATTTAAGGTGACCTCGATCAACCGAATGGAACCTTGAACCTTTGTCGATACTAATTTCCGACCTCCTCCTCGTCCTCCTCATCGAATGTCCTACTTGCAATTTTTTTTGGGCCTGCATTTGGAATTGCTAGTCTGTGTCCTCTTGTTATTTCAGTATTAATGCATCCTAAATTCTTGTAAACTGTATGCTAATTTATTTCTCACCATTTTGTTACATATCCAGCATTTTGCTCAAATTATATTTTTTGTTGGATTTCAATGCTTTTCAGGAGTCATGTGTTTGACTTGTCTGGCTATTACCGCAGGGTTATTTTATACCTGAATAGCACTGGAATTAACCCTGTGTTGTTGGTGAAAGGAGTTCTTTTGCCTTTAAGTCGGCTGGCTTTTTAGCTAGGATATTCATACCTGCGTGGTTGTAAAGAGTGGAAAAAATAATGGAATGGGGAAAAAAAAGAAGGAAAAAGGAACAGACAAAAATAATAAGAGGAAAAATATTGTCAAGTCCCCATGTAAAAAAATATAAAAGAAAGCTGTATTCTGAGAGAAGGAAAAAGAAAAAATCCAAAAAAAAAAAAAAAAAAAAAAAAAAAAAAAAAGCCAAAAAGCAAAATAATTAGAAAAGTAAAATGAAAAAAAAAAAAAAGGCGAATTCTAAATGGGGACGCCGAGTGATTGAAAAAGGTTTGAAAATCTCTACCCGGGCAGAGATAGTTTCTGCATTTCTTAACACCAAATGTTTTGTTAGTGGTTGAAACTATGTAGTTATGATATGATGTAAAATTCCACATAATGCACAAGAGTACAAATCCATGCGCATTTGAAGAGGCTAATCATTGCCATGCGGTCCATGCCTATCCTGTCCAAGGGCCATTCCTGATGGTGGGCGGTTGATGTCAATGCCTTAGATTGATTTGTTATTGAACCTTATGTGGTGAGGTGTCGTTACTTCAATGCAGCCTTATTTTATTTGTTCCTTTTGTGTTCAGATCAGTGTCAAAATAACCATTTAAGAAATGCTCTTCAACCCTTTATTATAATTTTTTGTGGTTTCATCGTTCTGAATCCTTTTGTAAAAATGGTGTGGTTCTGTCCGGATCTGTTTATGAAATATATCTATTTTTAAAGAAATATAAATTTCTTTCTCGCTTGTATTAAGGAATTTTCACTAATGAATGGCATTGAGACTTGAAGTTAGAACTTTTGCTGCTATGATATAGTTTCAAATCACCTTATATAAAGCTGAAGCAGTAGAGAGGGGAGAAATTTATTTACATTATATCTTAAATAGTATGCAATAATATTTCTCTTCGTAGATAAAAATTTAAACCAAATCAGTATCCATTAGATTATATGATAACTTGGAAACCTTGATATGAATAATTTTGATATGACGAATGTGAAAAGCGACACGTGAATTTCAAATACTGTTGTATTTAGTTTTGCTAGAATAATTTTAAATAGGCATGAGACTATTATTAAGAGGTTTTCTAGAATAAAATTAATCCTGGGCAGGAGGTCAACGTCCCTCTTATTGGGATTGTATCTAAGGAAGAGGAAATTATTATCGTAACTGTGGAAGTTTTCCTTGAATGTCTTGAGATGATAGATTTGCAACTAAACAGTATCTCTTAACTAAACAGTATCTCTTACTCTTCATTTACATACTGCAAATGTAGCACGCTAGGATAAGCCCATATCTATGGGGCATTAGAATTTAAGTAAACGCAAAACGCCTAGTTCTGAATTGACATACTGGGATGAAATAAGAGGTCCGTGTTAATGTGGAAGAAAGAGAAAAATGAAGCCTGTCGGAGGAGTTATTTCTGTTGGCCAATAAAGTACCTCTAATGGTGGTTAGAAAAACTGCATAACGATGTGTCATTTCTTCTTTGTTCTTGCTTTATCACGTGCATTGCACATATGCACTACTAGTGTCTTCTGATGCTGATTGGATCAAATAGTATGAGATAAATGTGTAAAATCAGTTTCTTGGAAATAGATCTTTCATTTAGTTTGCGATTCATTGATTTCAGGTTGATTATGCATGTACCCCAGAGGAAGTTCAACAGCATTTCCAGTCATGCGGAACAGTGAATCGTGCGACTATTTTGACTGATAAGTTTGGGCAGCCCAAGGGATTTGCATATGTGGAATTCTTGAGCAGGAAGCTGTTCAAGAGGCTCTCCAGATGAACGAATCTGAACTGCATGGACGTCAATTGAAGGTTAATGTGCG
>NC_036243.1:13630306-13636205 GCF_002742605.1 Olea europaea var. sylvestris | reverse complement strand
CCCGATAAAAGAAACAAGAAAAGTGTGCATCAATCTTAATTCACTCTTTTTCCCTCTCTCCCCCAGCTAACCGAAGAAAGGAAAACCACATGGCAATGAAAATTTACGTTGTTACTATTACTACATCTTTCTTGCTAGCAAGCGAATGAATCTTAAATGTGGCAACGTATATGTGGAAATTAACATGAATAATATTGGGTTTACGAGTCCAGAATAAAGAAAATTTCTGGAAGGAGATTTTTTGTTGGTAATTCATTTGCCTGATTGGTGTATAACTTTTCAATAAACACATTTGCAGGTTATGGCAAAAAGGACAAATGTTCCTGGAATGAAACAATATCGTGGAAGGCTCTTTAATCCTTACCTTGGATATAGATACAGGAGGCCCTATGTACCCCCATATGGTTACGGGTGAGTTTCTAATCATTGTTTACCTCAAACTCCTAGTGTAATTCGAGTAAAAACAAGTTACTTATGTTTCTCCATGTTGCAGGAAGTTTCCAAGGTTCAGGAGGCCAATGCGCTACGTGCCTTAGAAAAACGGACGCATTTCAGTGCATATTATTCTAATCACATCCTTGGTCATTTCAGAAAATGGACGTTTTCTTTATCTTTATGACGGTTTATGCAGTTGTGGAGGTAGCATTCTAAACGTCTTGCTATTACATGCCGATGATGTATGAGCATTCTAAATGGCTGTTTATTAGAATTCTGATGAGGACATGACATGCTGTTAGTTTATATCAATAATTTGTTGACAGGTTAATATTTTAGTATTATGTGCTTATGAGGATTGTACTATGAATAATATTACTTGGCTTGGAATGAAAACTTGTTCTATCTCGAGATTTTATATATTGTAGAGGACTCTTAGGCTTGGATCCTCTTGCAGCTTGATGGCAAGATCATAATGTTTAGTTTCATTTTTATTTCAACGAGGGAGGGGTAGGAAAAAAATGTTGTAAACCCGTGCTCGAAAGATAGTTGTCTATACACTAATGAGGGATGTATGGATTCTTGAGAGGAGCCGTGGTGGTCTTCCCGGACCTTCTGGATTGAATCAAACTTTGAATCTACGTATGACCCAAGCCCAAATCGCCCCATATATCCTCGGGTAAGATCTATCTAGAATCAAGTATAACTGATGATATCTACTATGACTATCTAAATGGGAGGGATTCAATAGAAAGAAAATCTAAATTCAGTCTCATTCTATCAACATGAAAGAGATGATAAGACTCTAAAATCAAGAGTGACAAATAAAGAGCTTACTGGAGATGTTCTAATAGTTTGACACATGTTGGTGTAGTTGACATTTATGTTCATGTAAGTTCCATACATTACCCTCGATCTCCAGTGTCAAGTTATATATTCTACCATATCTTTGAGTTAAACACAAGTTTCATACATGACTTTGAGAGTCACATCCTACAGAGTACATGACAAGTTCCATCAAGCAAAATTATTAGTGTGGGTGGATCGTGGGACCCGATGGAATTGGACAGAAATTGATAAAACTAGTAAAAAGGTCCGATTTTGGGACCACGCATCGAGAGCAAATCGATTTCGTTATGATTTTCGATACTATCTTGGAAATCAATAATAAATTCGATTCTTCCGATTCCTCTTTTTGTTGGTGCATTGTACCAAGATGCATTAGATCTTTAAATACTAGGCCTCAAAATTATTTTATGTCAAAATTGTATTTTTCATACATTTCTTCTTCTTTTCTTTGCAGCAAAACTTAATGGTAATAAAAATTCTATATAATTTTATAGATACACGACAAATTCATAATTTTAATGCAATCCAATGAAAAAAATATATATATTCTTTATTCAATTTTTATAAGGACTTAACTTTCTCGTTGTTGTCAAAATGGTCAACAATCAAGAATCAAAATATTTGAGAATTACAAAAAATAATCAAGTTTTGAATGTTATACGTACATTTGATATATATTTTTGTATGAATTTTTCTTAAGAACCTTGCTCCAATTTCACTATCTCTGTCAGTGCCTCCTTTGATTCTCGAGGAAGTAGAAGGAACCTTTTGATTCAAATTTCATCGTTTATGCTATATTTAATATTTTATCATTTTTTCCACCTTTATGAATTGATCTTGAGATTTGAAATGGATTTTTGTTTCTTGCCTTATTTAATTGATTTTTTGTATTGCTAAGTGCCTGCTTGACCTCCTTTAAATTTTTATGCTATTTTCTACAGTATTATTCTACACCATACATTCACACAATAAAATATTCTACATACAAATTAATAAAGTTAATTTATTTTTTAGCGATACATTCTCCAAAAATACTATTTGAAACTTTTTAATTTCCCAAATAATGGGTGACAAAAGGGCTAAATTGTTGGAATGCGGAAGCGGAATTAGTCAGAAATTAAAAAAATTCTTTAATTCAAAAAACAAAATCTTCTAGATGTTCACGTGCATATTATATAAAAAATAATGAATTCAAGTTTTTACCTAAATTCGACGATCAATTCTTGAATTAATTCTGAATCACGAACTTCCAGTCTTTTGGATCACGAACTTCCAGCTTTTTAATTCCAAGAACTTGATGCTTCCAATCTCCAAATCTTCTATGGTATTCTCCAAAGTCAAGACTACACCGGTGGGTGGGTACCTTCTTTTAATTAAATCAAGAAACTAATTCTTGAAATTGGAAATCAAGAAATAAAATATTTCTCTCTCTAAATTTGAATTCTATGGAGTTATAATTGTTGTAGTATTTTTTCATTCATCTAGTCTCTATTTATAGAGAAAAAGATGGTACAATCCTGGTACAACTACAATTCCACATTCAAATAGGATTTCTAATTAAAACTCAAGAGGAGTTCTAATTTAAGTCCAATTCCAATTAGTTTACATTAATTATATGTGCAGTCCTAAAACTTCAATTACAATTACAATTACAATTAAGTTTATAACTTTCATAGTAATTACAATTAAGTACAAAATTTTATTGTAATTACAATTAAGCCCAAAACTATTATAATTACCATAATTAAGTTCCAATACTTTATGAAGCTACCACAGGGATCTGATCGGACATATATTATCCAAACTCCAATAATTAGATCATGTCTAGTCGACCCTAGACCACCCAATCTAATTATTAATCTTTGCTTTTTCCACTAAAGGCAAAAGACTGAATTCTTGAAATATATAAGATCACAGAAGCTATTAAATCTGTAATACTTTCCTCTGACCTGCTGTATATGTATTTTATTCCTGTCCGAGATCCGATAATTAGGTACGAGCATAAATGACCGTTTTGCCCCTCTAATTATTTTCACTAACTTATGTTTCATTTTCTTCAACGGTCTTGTGAACTAATCACAGATGTCGAAGTTTAGCCGTCGCTAAACACTGAGCTCAGATTTTAACCGTTCAACAGAAAATATTTAAGTAGTCACTCTACCCATCTGGACGACAGTTCCCGACACGAATTCATGTTCTCTACTCCGCTCATTCTCAAGTTCCCAACTCATCGAGATATTTGACCAATCAAATTGATCTCACCCATTGATGAATCAAAGAACAATTAAAATCATGAAAAGATACACATAATCATGTCAAGGGATTTAGATGAAATACACAGCGGTCTAGTGAAATTTAATTCTCCGCACGGTCATGCTATAGAATTAAATTCAATATGTGGTCCGTTCAATACACTTCAAGTGTACTAGTGTCACCTTTTACTATTTCTGTGATAAGGACAAATCACAAACCCGAATAGTGAATTTGTCAACACTACAACCTTCCAATATAAGGTGTCAACCTTTATACATAGATTGTGAACAAATTATTTATGATCAAAATATAAATTGTGTCACATTGTACTTCTCAACGCAAGTACCCAACTCATATTATCACAAGTGATTATAGGCACTTTAATTTCGCATGCTCAATAATAAATAAATGCAACAAATAAATTAAACATAATTTTATTCAATAAAAATATTGTTATTTTTACATCAGCAAAACTATACTATATTGGCACACAACCTAACATAAATTACAAGTATGACATGTGGTTTTATGCTTTATTTTTGTCTATTTTCAACGTGACATTAGTTTCATATTTTATTTTTATAAATTTTCAATATAAAGAATCGGACATGATCAAACTGGAATTGATTGGTTCAGTTCCGATTCAATTCTATAGTTGGATAAGGAACCAATTGTTCCATTTCTAAGATTCGCATCGGTATTCAGTTCGATTTCCTTCAGAATCAACGTCCACGAGTAGTTCCATACTTTATTTTTATAATTTTTTAATATAAAGAATTAGATCGTATTGTACCGGATCAGACCGTATTGGAATGGAAATATCAATTTCGATTTGGTTTTATAATTGATATGGAACCAATAATTTGATTTCTAAAATTCTCAATGGAAGGGAACCGAATCGAATCAAACTACATTCAATCTTAAGGTTAAGGGCATGTTTGAGTCCCATTTCTGGCTAAAAATGTATTTTGAAATAGTAGATTGAGTGAGAATATTTAGCTAAAAAATAAGGAAAAATTTTGAGTTTGCGTATAATAATACTTTATTAAAGAATGTGTGGTTGAAATGAAGAAAAAGAAAAATATATTTTAAAAATAATTGAGATAGAAAAAGAGCTAAATGTTTCTAGATAAACTCGATCGATTAGTTAAAGATGTTCAACTTTTGAATTGTCAACTCAAGTCTCAATCTTTACAACCCCACTAAAAATGGTGATCGATAATGACAATTGACTTATGGTGGGTTTGCTTTTGGGCTTTGGCTAGTGGGATGAGTAGAATTATAATCATTATTGGATATATAAAACAAATAATAAATAATTAAAGAACTTGGAATTCGTAACATAGACGGTAGACTCTTTGACTGAATTTTACTACAATTCATTTTTCAATTATATTTCTTGCTTCTTTCTCAATATTTAATACAAACGTATACTTTTTTAAAAGCATGCTTTTACTTGGTGAATGATTAACACAATTTAAATTTTTTAACTACTTATAAATTGCAAGACTTAAAAGAAAAAGTATAAATAATAAGTGAATAATAAATTATAAGTATTTCAAGAGACTAGGGATAACGATGAGGGTAGGATAGAGTAGGGTTAGAGGGAGGAGACCATTCCCTTTACTGTCCCTAAATATTTGGATGAACATAATTAAAATATCTCTATTTATCCTCTCTTTTAATTAATTAACTTTTAATATTATTTTTATTTTTAACAGTATGATTTAAATTGATAAATGTAAAAATAAAATAAAATAAAATAAAATCCGGGGAAAGGTGATTTGAGGGTAGGAAATTTTGCCATCTAATAAAAGGTAGGTTTTGAAAAGCATATTTTATATTTTATTTATATAAATTCAAAATAACTATTTTTTTAATAACAAAATAATTACTTTTTTTATTAAATATATTAGAAACATATAAAGTTAAACAAGGTAAATGTTCTAAATAATACAGTAGGCGTTGAAGTTTTAGACCATTTGAAAAGGATTAACATTATTAGACACATGTTATTTTCAAGGAGGAGAAAACAAAGTTTAATTAGTAGATCCATTAGATTGTAAGAATGAAATTTGGGTGAAAAAACGAATTTTAGAGAATTGAATTGTTTAGAACTTGTTTTCCTAAATATAGTCAATTAAATATGTTTGATTAGTATAATTTTCCCTTGAAAAATGTTCGTTTGACTTTATTTTTTATGAAAATTGTCAATTAAAAAGATAAAATTTATTACAATTGAGGATTGAATTTGTTCCAATTGCCAAGAGATAAAAAAAATGTCAAAAAGCTGAAAAACCAATTTATACCAAAACCAAAGGAAAATCAATTCCTTAAAAACATGGAAAAGGGGTCACGGGGG
>NC_036243.1:13626254-13630292 GCF_002742605.1 Olea europaea var. sylvestris | reverse complement strand
GGGGGGGGGGGGGGGGGGGGGGGGGGGGGGGGGGTGGGTGGAAAACCAATTCCATGGAAAATCCTGCCCCTCAAACATACCATTTGAATGAAAAATGGAGCCTACCAAATAGGCCCTAACTTTTTCATTGTATTGTTGAAAAAAGTATTAAATGTACCTCGTGACATTAAGTAGAATCAAAACTAAATTTAAAATAAAATAATATATATGTATTTTTTCTAAAACATTAATTTTAAATGCATTTTTTTATGTGCTATTTGACAATATAGCAATGGAACAAATTTATTTATTTGAACCATGTGTTTAATTTGAAATTCTTTTTCCTAATCATATGAAAAATATTAATTCCTAAAACGATCATAATAAGAAAAAAAATAGCACAAATTAATGTGAGAAATGAAAAATGAAAAATTATTTTGTATGAGTAAAAGGGAAAAAAATTCAAGCATGTTTATTTTCTACTGTTCTTCCTAACGATAAAGTTTCATTAAAAGCTTGTTTGACCCCATTTTTAGCCAAAAATGCTTTTTGAATTAGTAATTTGATGAAAAATGTGTGATTAAAAATAAGAAAAAAAATTGAGTTTAAGTGTAATATTATTTTATTGAAAAACGTGTGAATGAAAATTAGAGAGAGAAAAATGTATTTATAAATGGAAAATGAGGAACAAACAAGAGCTAAAAGTGAAATAAGGACATACTTTCTAATTTTTATTTTTTAGAAAAAGAACTCATTATATTACAGTGACAAAAATTCTAACATAACGACCTCTTCCATTTCATTACAATCTTGTATTTTTAATGAGTTCTATATTTTCAAAACATGCATCCGTTCATGTCTCTTTCTTTCTAACTTTGAACTAAATGATTTCAATTACGAGACTTTGTGATGGCAATGAGCCGAGCGGGCTCAAGAGTCCAAGTTCAGGGCTCAATATCAGCTCATAAAAAAATGCTCGAGCCTTTGCTTTGAGCCATTGTTGAGTTGAGTCGGTTTTTTAGTTTTTCAATTTTTTTAATATTTTATATTCAAATTGATCGTTAATTTGCAGACTCCAAATTATGCAAGTTGAATTTTACAAACTACGTTGTCATTAAAGCCCGTTTGGCCCCCCTTTTTTTAAAATGAAAATGTGTGGAATAATATTTTTTTTGTAAAAATGAGGGATTAAAAAAGAAGGAAATTTTTTCAATTTACATATACAATTATTATTTTATAAAAGACTGTGTGATTAAAAATAGGAGAGAGAGAGAAATGAAATGAAATTAAATGGGAGCCAAACGAGGGCTAAAAAGGCCATAAGGACCCACATACAGGTCAGTCCGTATTTGGCTCGTGTGGCTCGTAAACTGGCTCGAGTTCAAGCCAAATCTCATTTTTGAGGTTTGTTCTGAGTCTTGGCTCATACAAATAAGTTTCGACCTATTCGGCTTGAACTTTTTTTGAATCACCATGGACTGCTTGAATCGATGGACTCATTTGCCACTACTAAATAGAATAGGTAAAACTTTTAAATTATTTGAAAGAACAACAGAAGAAACCAATGTCATAAAAAAGTGAGTAGTAGAAAATTGCTTTGAAAGTATTATTCAAAATTTTAAAGTTAGCCCTGTATGACAACAATTATTTCAAAAATAATGTTTAGAATAATGATTTTTAGGAGAATATGTAATTAAAAAGTAGAGAAAAATTTTAAGTTTATGTGCAGAACATTTTATTGTGCGAATATATGATTGAAAGTAAGTATGTTGAAAAAATAGTTTTTAAATAATGATTGTCAAACAAGGACTTAATTCTTAAAGCACAAAACACAATGGCTAGGGTTGAGCTACTGGTATAGTCCAGCTCGAACTATACATTTACAAACATCGAAGTTGGGGACCCCTCATGTCAGTGGGCTGTGACCCTTGCTGTACAACAAGCAAAGCCCATCTATACAAATAGTCTCGTGTACAGCAAGCAGAGCCCATCTACACAAACAGAGTTATGAGGAAATTACATAAGAGAGGGTGTTTAAAATTTCTAATTCAAAATTCAGGTGGATAATTTATTTAAGCAAAAATTAGGTATCTATTATTGAGGAAATACCTTCCAATAGCCTAAAGATAATAACAATTTGTAAGATTAGGCTAAGAAAAGAAAACATTTGAAAAATAGTCTTCAAGCAAAAATCTTTCCAAAAATACCCCTTACTAGGAAATTGCAACCAAAGCCATTACAATGTACAAAAACCTTCAATTAGGTCCTCAAGAAAATATAGATAAAAAAACTTTAATAAATCTAAACCCAAATATTATACAAAATTTTATTGATCTATAAAATACAAAAGAAAATGAATTAAACTATTTAGAAGAAGATCTAAAAGGATTCTTTATAAAATATTTAGATCCAAAATTAAAAAATAAAAATGTTCATATAGATAATAATATAATCAAAACAGAAAATGATATATATAAACTAATTCTTAACTTGAGAAGAAGAATTAAAGAATTAAATATAATCATTGAAGAAAAAGTATTAATAAAAAATAGTGAATTCTATTGTGATATTTTAAATACTACGAAGATTTTAATTGGCTTAAAAATATTAACCCCTCCGCTGCACCTCCGCTGCACACTTCGACGAAATGGTATGAGAGCCATGTTACGAACCAAAAATTATGATGAATATAGTAGATAAAGAGAATATAATTGAAGAATTTTTGAAAAAAGTTGAAAAACATAAAAAACCTAGTTATCCTTATTTGCCTAAAAATACCACAAATGAAAATTTTGAGGATATACATAAAAAATTAGAAAATCTAGAACATGATCTACAAATAGGAAACGCTCTTTTAGATAAAAGTCTTAAAGGAAAATATGAGATTATAATTAATCCACCTCAAGATTTTAGGATAATACAAAAAGAAAATAATAAAGGGAAAAAACATGAAAAAAACAATATATGATTACAGATGTAAAAGAAATAGAACAAAAATTCTTAGAATTTATAGGAGAAGAATATGAAGAATATAAAAAACAGTTAGAAGAATTAACTGAAAAAATTGAAAATATAAAAATGAATACTAATCCATCTTCAAGTCAAAATATAAAAGTAGAATTTAGTAGTGATGAAGAACAAGATTATCCTTATGGTACCCCAATACCTGATAAGGCTGATATTAATCAATATAGAAAAACACAGAAAAGATATACTGGAAATTTAAGAAAACAATCCATAAAAGAAATAAATCCAATGAAGTCCTACAATAAACCAATTCACACAACAGGAGTATGGTTAGATTTAAACTGTGTAGATAAAAATAAAGCTATTGAAACATGGATGAAAAGTACAGATTTAGCAATACAATTTAATAAATGGAAAACATATACAGTTTTTGGATTTATAGAACATACATTCAGAGGAATAGTTTCTGAATGGTGGAGAAAGTTACCAGAAATTATTAAAAGAAAAGCAAGAATTCCTATAATTACAAAAGAATGGGTAAAACAAAAATTATCTAAAATTCCAGAGAATGTAAGAAATAAAATGAAATGTATTGAATTAGGAGGAGTTCAGATAATGGTAAAAGGATTCTTTAGAGAAGGAATGAATATATCAATAGATCTACTGTATGGACAATAGAATCTTACAAGATCCTATAGATGCTCTATTAGGAACAGTTGTAGGAAACTTAGTCTATCAAAAGATAATATTTACAGTAAAACCAAATTATGCAATATCATTAAATGATGAAAATATTGACTTAAGTTTCAATCTATACTATAGAATTGGAAACCTAAAAATGTTAAGAAGAAGTAAGGTTATTAATATAAGCATAAAATCAATTTTTGCTTTTAGTACTAGCCATCATAACAATCTAAGGAAGATAACTGATAATATTATTATACATAAAGATTTTGAGGAATTAGCACAATATATACCTCCTAGGAAATATCAAGAACATGAAGTCACTATACCAGAACAAATAATGCTTGATTTTCACAAATAAGTTAGAGAAATTAATTCTGAAGGAAAATTAATAAGAAGAAATAGTGT
>NC_036243.1:13573348-13623474 GCF_002742605.1 Olea europaea var. sylvestris | reverse complement strand
ATATTATCTATTCCAATGCAAGGATGGCCACCAAGGAAGAAGATATTTGTTATCTGGATCATTTATTATCTGCAATTATTTCCAACCAAGTGCATGGATCAGAAGATATGGCTAAAGAATTATGCAAATTACTTTGGAATTACAGTGATCACCATTGTGAATACTGTGTAGTTGACGATATGAGTCAAGCATCCCTTAATGATGAAGAATTCCTTGCAGAATTCTTTGAATCAAAAATGGAAAAATGATGGTGACTAAAGTAGCCCTTTATCACTACTTTAATAAAGAAATTTATTAAAGAAAAACTGTAGCTACTAAAGATATAGGAAATAATGGAAGAAAAAGTCTCCATTATTGTAACTACTCAACCAATTGATACAAGTGGTAGACAAACTTAAAAGACAAGGCATCCAATTTTAAAAGGAGAGGTCCACTAGCAAGAAGATAATGGAAAATTCGGTGGAGATAAGATGGCCTAACTACCCAACAAAGAAAGGTGGAAAACACCTGTCCAAGATAAGATTCCAAAATCTCCTATAAAAAGGGACATGAAGGAAGAAGGAAGACATCTCGAAATAGCTTATCTCTTAAACATATCTGAGAGAAATCTTTTGTAATCTGTAAACACCACTTGTATTCAAAAAAATATTAGATAGCTTGAAGATAGTAAAAAGCGTGTAATAAGGTAATCACTTATGGAGTTCTAAATTTCATAAGGTGAGTACCAAAGGTATGTAAATATAGTTTTGTAAGCATGTACAATTTCAGTTTATGAATATCAAAGTAAAGTTTGTTATGTTCAACAAAGCTCTCATAAAAGGATTTCGTTAAGTTTCTCATGATTCCTCAACAGTACAGATAGAGATTTTAAAAGATTTTCAAAACATTGATTTTGAATGGATGTTAACCATGCCAAAGTACCCATCTTTGATGAATTGTTTAGGGGAAAAAGACAGTTTTCTAACAAAATTGTAGCACCTTGTGTGTGAGTTATCTTTTAAAATTTCATTCTAAGTAAGAACTTGATTCTGAAAAGAGTTTGGATAGAGGTGAAAACAGAGACTCTGGATACTGTGAGATAGCGTATGTGGCAACACTGCTAGTTCTCTAGAGTGAGAAATGCAACCTTAATTGAAAAACCTTTTGCGGAAGCAGTTGTGGACCCAAATGATTTTAAAAAACATTTGAAATCTTTACTTGATTCAGAAGATTGATTAAGTACATGCAAAGCATCTATAAGAGCATAATGGAGGGAAAGCCTGTTTATTTCCACTTGGTTACTGTAAGTTATTTAATTATTTTTACATGCTTATGTTTTAATTATTCTGATGAACAATTCACAAGCATCCACATCCACTAATGATAATAATCTCATTTTATTTTTAGATGAAAAAGATGTTTCATTTTTACTTAGATTAGAAGAAAAATCTGATGATACATTTCCTGTTGGAAAAGAAAAAATTGAAGAAATATATAGAGATATAGATTATAATTGTAGAAATAATATAGGATTTGATTCTGTAGGAACTAGTAACGGAATAAGAAAGGTAGAAGCTATCATAACCAAACATAGAAATATACAAGAAGAGATTTCAGAAGAATTATTTAAAGGATATATAACCAAGAAAGGTCAACCTATATTCTTTGAAGAACTATTAAAATATAAAGAATATTTAAAGGTGCTCAAAAGATTGAAAAATATAGATATATGTCCTGATTGATAAATTCTTAAAGATATAAGATACATCTTGCAAATAACTTTAGTAATGGTAAAATAGTACTTTTTATAGAAAAGGCTATTGTTGAAAATAAGCTCAATAATTCAGCCAATATAAAAACTATCCCATCTATTATTTACCCACCCGGTCCAACACATAAAACCTAACCCTTCCCCCATATCGTCTCCTTCATCTCTCTCTCTCTCTCTCTCTAAACACACGAGTCACTCTTTTCTCCCTGATCTCTCTTCTCTCTCAACAACATCTCCTCTGGAAAAGGATCTGTGGCACAGCAATGTCACCACCGGCCATCAAGTAGTGACGCTGTGAGTTGTGCGCTTCCGTTCGTTGCCGCAACGATTTGAGCCCCGCGTATATCGATGCTCAACCATGTCTTTGGGATGGTCTTCAGCTGTGAAATTTATTTTGTGGTGTTTGTAGTGTAGTTTTGGTTGTGTGTTTTGCTGGTGGTAGTGGTTACTGGCTTTGGCGGTGAGGTTGCGGTGGTGATTGTGGTGCCAATTTTGGGCGGCGTGAGCGTCGGTGTTGCAACGGTGGTCGTGTTTTTGGTGGTCGGCACCCTGGCTTTGGGGATTTTTTGGGTGGAATTGTTGTTTTGGTGTGGTTGAGATGGAAAGCTGGTGGTGTCAGAGGCATGGCTGAACCTTTGGTGGCGCAAGTTTTGGTGACAATGGTGCTACAATGATGGAAAGTTGGCATGTTGTTTTGTTGGTGCGAATAGTGGCGATGGCCGTGGGTAAGGATGGAATGGTGGCGTTTGTGACCAATTACTTGGGACCAATAAATTGTATAATTTGTAACCACATATTCAAATGTGACCCGAAAATTTGATAATATGTGAGTAAAAAATAATCCGTAACTATGTAATTTGAAAATTTATGACCAATAAATTGGCTAATTTGTGATCAAGTATTCAATTGTAATCTAAAAATTTGATAGTATGCTATTAAAAATAACTTGTGATCAATTAATTTGAAAGTCTATGATCGACGAATAAACTGTAATCTATAAATTGTTTGATTTGTGATCGATGAAATAATATGTGATCGAGAAAATAATTTGTGATCAATTAATTTGATAATATGTGACATTGTGACCTATGAGTATGCATTTGTGACCTATACATAAGCATATGTGATAATTAGTTGTATAATTGTCACCTTAATATATTTAATTAATATAATATATTATTTAGTAAATAAAATATTTTAATTAATTAATAAATACGTCCAATATCTTCAATAATTGAGGGCAAACTTGACAATTAGGGTGTAAATATGTGTCAGACATTTTTATCCCAACCGTCCAAATTGTAATTTTTAACGAACTAAATTACAATTTTCATCCGATCTAAACAGACACATTATTATTATTATTATTATTATTTTCCGTCAATTTCGGAAAAAATGACATGACCCTGTAAAAATAGCTTTCTCTGCACACTTTATTCAACAAATATTTTACCAGTTGGAATTTTGGGAGCCAACAAGTTCCGAATCGCGTTTACTTATATTTTAAAGAGACAATTGATGATGTTAGAAATTCGTAGAGAGAAGAAAAGTGACTCTTCTTTCTTCATAAGCACTACGCACAAACTTGCAGCAAGTCTACGGTAAAAAAAAGTGATCTGTTGGAAGCTTCTTTTTACTTCAGATTTGTTGCAAAATTGCAGTTCAAGAGACCCTTCTTCAAATTAAGCAGAAGCCGTTTCTGATTATCGGTCAGGTACTTTTCTCACAATATACACAAACACATGTATACCGACTGCATATGCTCGTTTTTATACTTGAGAGAAACATTTGTTGTCTGTAATATGCTCATGATTTTGGAATTGGAAAGTGAAAGTTGGAGATTTTGAGGAGATGGTTTTAGTTGTTTAATTCTTGTCAAGATTTTTGCTTTATGTGAAGGAGATTTCGGGACATTTTTCAATTCATTAGGTGTTAAATTGAGGACTTCTATAGGAGTATCTTTCCCAATTTCTTCTTCTGGATTAATCTGGTCATTTACTCTATGTAAAGCTAGCTGATTGAGAACCTGCTAGCCACCATCGAAAATGATCTTACTGTAATACTTTCATTACTTCTTTCACTCGGATTCTCTGTCGGCCTATCCAAGTTCAAACTTGATAATATTTCATTCAAGTTGCACATAGATTTAATGGTATAGAGGCATGGAGTACTGTAGACTTCCTTGGTGGAACTCCCTCCGAGGACAACTCCCATACAATTCTGTTCGTGTAGAGCCTGATCATACTGTACATATGTTCCCTTGACCGTGTAGTGATTTTTTAAGGGAATCTTGGCTATGCCTTGCATTACACATGTATTGATTCATCCTAATATTCCTGGTGTAAAGATTTACCTGGGGCCATTTTTGGTGTGTGGCAAATGTGAGAAGACACGTACTCCTTTCCTTTATTATAGTTAGAAACTGCAGCTGGCAGATTGAAGTACCTCTCACATTGAGGGCTAAATTATTGGATCTTGCGGTTCTGTTTTTATAAGATCAACCTTATTAGTAGGAGTAACACGAACTCTTATATGTTAGTTTATTCAACAAACGTGGTATTTACTTCTTAACATGTCCCGTGAGATGATGACTCATTTGTGAAAATCAGTTTTAGAATCCAACATCTCACTTTGAGCTGCAAACAGACTGAATTGCTCATTGAGCTTAATGGACTTTAATATCATATTAAGACTTTAGGTTACATTCACAAGATTGTTAAAAAAGGTAGCGCAAACCCTTAAAGATTGGTGAATAATTGTATACTTAATCGATGTGAAATTTTACCATTAATATGTCCACTGCAAGTTTGTGACTTGTTTTAGCACACCAATCTTGAAAGCCGAATGCTTGTTTCAGCTCTAAACTGATCAAATTCTTTGTTTGAGCTTATCTATCATATTGGGTCTTGAGGTTCTATATTAGAAAGGAATAAGAGGAGTATCTCAAGTCCATATATGCTAGTTAATACTTTTATATGTAATTTATTCCCTAAAAGAATCTCCAATGATGGTGTAAAATTGGGTTAATTATTATCTCCAAAACTACTTCTACACCATCATTTATATTTTGATGGATCTAAATTAAAATTTAACTCTACTAGACGATCTAAATCCATTTTTTGCCTCTTATGAGCGTTTTACATTTTATGCCGAAAAATGCTTTGCATTTTCTTTGCATCATTCCATTGGAGAGATTTCCAACCACTTTGAAGATTTAAATCACAAGTTAAATCTATTTTACTCCATGATTAGAGATGTTCTAACAGAATCACTGTACATCTGTATGCTAGCTTTGCTTGTTTTTAATTTATTGCTTGTGTAAGCAGGGATTAAGGCTTAGTCCATAACACATTATTACCCATGGGATCTTGAGTAATTAAATGGGGATCCTCTCAGTTTTATTTGACTTTAAATTGGTTTTGATCCTAGAAGCTTTTCTTCTTAAGAAATCAATAAATATAGATTATCTCCGCCTGGCAAAAGCAATGACCTGTAACTTACCAAATTTTCATAAATACAGGTCTTGCTTAACAATCAATCTTCTATCCATCATCCTTTTCCCCACGCATCCATTTATGTTTGATATCACTGTTCACTTGCCTTTTTAGGATAGTATCACATTTTTAGCTTTTGTAGCTAAATAAAATTTTTAATGCTTTTAATGCATTGTTTGAATACTTGGCAGAGGCTGGATGCTCATACATTTAAAAAGGGCAATGTATGAAGTTATGACTGGAAGCAGATTCTGACTTGATCTAGATCAGTTGCTATGGCATTAATGGAGATGGACCTGCTTATTGCAGTTATATCACTGGCGTCTTTGTATTCTTTCGTCTCACCTGATGCCCAAGGTATTATTCTTATTGTCACTTTATAAGTCATCCAACAGGTGTAGAATATACAGTCATTTTTATATCTTGCTTCATTTTTTCTTTCTGCTCATTGCGAGTTCTCATATCAGTAAAAGAAAGTAGAACATATTAAGATGGCCTGTGGTATCCTTTTGACTTTATTATAATAGGTTGGGAACTATTGATGGAAGTGATAGTTGTATATTGAGTGAATGAGCGGAAAGGTTTCACGAGGCAATTTTCTACATACCTTTCTCCCCAATGGAAGACATGTTGGTTTTCAATTCTCGCTTCACATTTTTCTGTTTTGCATTTTGGTTTTTTATCTTTTAGTTTTTACAATAAAATGACCTTCAGCTAGAGATTAAGAATTTTAGGCCTCTTATTTCAAAGTTGAATGTGTGTGTTTGGCGAAATTACTTTAGGGGATAATTCATATTCTTGGCACCTGTTTCAGGAGATGCATTGTATGCTTTGAAGGTTTCACTAAATGCTTTTCAGCTCACAGATTGGAATCCGAATCTAGTCAATCCGTGCACTTGGCCCAAAGTTATCTGTGACAGTAATAGCAAAGTTACCACCTTGTAAGAAACCATGATAACAAAATTTCCTCCTAAATACGTGTTTGCTTAAATACCATTTCCTGAATGTCAGAAGTTGCTGCATTCAGAAACGGTTTTGTCCCTTACATCACTTCCAGCTTTATAGCTGGTAGTGCATGATTATCATTTTTTATTTTTATTTTTTGATTAGTAAGATGTGATGCACGATCATGTATCTTTTTGCAGGTCACTGACTAATATGGGATTTTCAGGAACCTTGTCACCAAGATTAGGGATTTTGACGACCTTACAGTCACTGTATGTGTAGGAATTGAAGCAATATAGTTTGTTGTTTGTGTAAATTATTCTAGTTTTGGTTACCATAATTTGCCTGATGCAATTTCTCTCTGTTTTTTTAGAAATTAATATATTTGTTTATCTTTGATGAGAGTAATAAAAATCTGAGTAGGTCTTTATATTTTGGTGCTATGTTGAAATTTTTTTCTCTATTTATAATATTATACGCTCCTATTATCATTATCTATTAAGATATACTAATTCGTAGAGTCATTTTATTATGACATCTTTTCTGCATTGATAACATTTTCTCACAAATCAATTCTTTTGGCCTCTGCATGTTTATTTTAATATTGCTTGGATTAAATTTTACTTGCAAATCCACCATGGATGACTTGCCCTTAAAAAATAAGAATATACTATCGTACTCTTAGAGGGTTGCTGCATAAGAATTGATCGTATCATGTTATATATGAGACCCTTGGTGACTTGTCTGGCTATCCGAATCTTGGACTTTTAGGGAACGCTTAAACGAATTTAATATTCCAAACCAGATACTATGAAGCCTAAATATTTGCCATAGCCACAGAGAGGGGGTTGTTAAATTGGAAAGTTTGACATTAATGAGCTATGACTCATTATGATGTACTTTTGAGTTCATCTTTTGGAAATCGTAGAGATTAAAGTTTGTCTTGATATTTGAAGTACATCAACAAGTACAGTGTTAAGCTTCAGGTGTTGATTGTGATGCAAATGAGGTTTGTAAGGGGATTCTGTGATGGTACTTATCTTGTGATTCACTATATCATTTTTCCGTCATCAATTTTTTTAAGAAAACAGTTAGTTTTTTTTCCAAGAACTATAGTTACAGAAGAAATCTCTATTTTCAAAAAGAATATATGTTAGCAGACATAAAGTAGAAATACTCGTGTTGTTATCATCCACTTGAGATGTCTTTACTGAACTGCCTACACAATCAATTAGTTGATACGGATGTTTGCTGCAGATCATTGCAAGGAAATGGTATAAATGGTAAGATACCTGAGGAGTTCGGAAATTTGACAAATTTGACGATGTTGAATCTGGAAAATAACCATTTGACTGGAGAAATACCAAATTCCCTTGGCAACCTGAAGAATCTCACTTACTTGTAAGCATATTGAAAGAATTTCATCAGCATCTTCCCAATTTTAATCTTATCAGAAGTAAGATGTTTGTTCATGCAAGCAGGATTATAAGTCAAAACAATCTCACGGGATCAATTCCTGAATCACTGTCAAATCTTTCAAATTTGGTTAGCATGTAAGTGTCTTGTAATATGGTATATTATGGAAACTTAAACGTTTTTACTTGTGGAATTTCAGAGCCTTATCACCCATCAAATGGAATCTTTGACGTTAAGCAATGAACCTGTCCACACTTACCTATCCAGTTTTATATGGCACTGATAAAACCCTTTTTTGCAGTCAGCTTGCTTCGAATGATCTTAGTGGCCAAATACCTGATGAATTAGTTCAGGTTTCCAGATACAAGTATGAACTTTCTCTCTGTATTATATACATTGCACATATAAACACAAAAATGTGTGTGTACACACACGGGGATGGGTGTTACTGCTACTTATGATATTAATTGATGAATAATGCCACTCGACCTGCATGGATGACACCCTTGATGACTGCGCCCTCACATGGGATGCGTGGGTCCCGTGCGAATAAAATAATCCCGACCCCCCATGTGTGTGTGTGCGGTCATCCCCCGCGTTTATCCACACTGGTCGTGTAGCACGGTTGTTAATTGAATGTTATCACCTTTGCTCCTTCCCACCCAATTTTGTAGATCAAAACAATTTAACTTAAGTTGCTTATTTCAGTTTTTCAGGGAACCACTTGAACTGTGGCATCAATTCTGCCCACCGCTGTGAATCTGATGTTATAGGTAAATGTAGTAGCATTTATGTTCTGAAAAATATGCATCATATATGCAAACGCTACTGCTTCTCTAGGTTGTAGAACACCAGGGGGGCTGAATAAAGGAGCTGCACATTCGAATATATGCGTTTCTTCTTGAAAATGGAAAATGAAACATTAAGAAGATTGAAAAGGTGTTTCAAATAAGATAAAAAGATACAAAACATATTTACATGAAGTCATAGACTGATATCTTCACAGGTAAATCACATAAATCAAAGACTGGCGTGATTGCTGGGGTTGTTGGTGCACTCATAGCCATTCTTATTCTTGGGGGCTTTTTCCTGTTCTGCATGTGGAAGAGTAGGCATGGAGGCTACGGGCGTGAAGTTTTTGTAGACGTTGCAGGTTTGTGTTGCTTATTGTGATGTTACTAAATGATGTTGACTATTTGAATAAATAAATGTGTGCCCTTCGAGCAACTTAATTTTTTAGATGAGGTGTTTAACATGGTATTGAAGCAAGCGAAGTTCCCATGTGAGTTTCACTATTGGGTTACCCATTTATAAAATTTTGCACATGGTAAGTCTTTAATGAAAAAATAAATCTAGTCTGAAGCCTTTAGACAAAATGGTTCCAACAACTACACGTACCATGAGATCTGCCAAGTACTTGTTCCCAGTTTTGTCTCTTGAGCTGGTGTTGTATTGAGAGAGAAATTTTCCAATGTAATCTGTCATGACAATTTTTTAAATTAAATTACAGAAAGATATCACAATTCCTAAGAATCATAATTAGGCTCTCAAATTATGATCTAGACATGGTGTATAAATATTTCATTAGTTTTGTTTGTGCGATTGATTTTCGTATCTTAAAAATCTATGAGCAGCCCACACCAGTTCATTACTGGAATTTGGAAATATTTTTGAATTGCTGAAAATTCAAAATTCAAAATACATTTGATCTGCTAGTCTTTTGTTATTTTTCTTTTTGCACGCACAGGTGAAGTTGACCAGAGAATTGAATTTGGGCAATTGAAAAGATTTGCATGGAGAGAGTTGCAGCTCGCTACAGACTACTTCAACGAAAAGAATGTTCTTGGACAGGGAGGTTTTGGGAAGGTTTATAAAGGAATGCTTGGAGATAACACGAAAATTGCTGTTAAACGTTTGACCGATTTTGAGAGTCCTGGTGGAGATACAGCATTCCAGCGTGAAGTTGAGATGATAAGCGTGGCTGTTCACAAAAATCTTTTACGATTGATTGGATTTTGCACTACGCCGACAGAACGCCTTCTGGTTTATCCCTTTATGCAAAATTTAAGTGTTGCCTCTCGTCTACGAGGTATTTTTTATTACCAAATAATATTTAAATGATATATATTTGGCTCTATCTAAAAGTTTAAGTTTTTAGATCAAGTGGTTCAACATAATATTAGAGCGGGTGAATGTCTTGAGTTCAAGTTTTGTTGCCACCCATTTTATTAATTGTGTAAAAACAAATCCCACCTACACGTGAAGGGATATGTGAAGGGATATCTAACATATTAAATTTTTGGATAAAGTGGTTCAACAATTACATTAATTATCCATCATTGCAGTTGCAATCCTATAATTTATTTCTGTGGAAGTTAATACATATTCTGTTAATGACTGATTTACCATTTAGGGGATATGCATATTTGAAAACCTGCTTTCTTTCTTTGACCAGCAGAATATGGCTCATGTGAAAAAGGCCATGTCTATTGTAAATCTTATATGATATCCATATTGTGAACCACATAATAGAAATCATTTTTATTTTTCTTATATGCCCTTTTAATTTTTTAATTAGCCTCTGTTTAGTTTAGATAAAAACAAGATTTTTAGTAGATTTTGATAAAAGTTGATGAAATGTGTGGTTGAAAATTGATAAATATTGTGAGTCCCCATGAGATGAGGGGTTGAAAATGAGATTTAGAAAATGGGGGCCAAACAATGGCTTAATATGTATAATATATTAAAATATCACATCAAGGAAGAATTATTTGTTGGAAGATTTTAACCCTCACAATCTTTTTATTTCAATAATATCTTACTTTTCGTTTTTCGATATGTAATAAATACTATAAAATTATTGTCATCTATGAAATTTGTATTGTTAATTCTCAATTAATTAACATTCATATTAATCTAGATCAAATGAATTTTCACTTGATAAAACTTGAATTACATGAATCTAGAGTTATTATAGATTAATTTATTTATATTCATGTATCTAAAAATTTTAATGAGTGTTTAAATTTATGTGTCAACAATTAATTTTTATGAATCAAATGTAATATAAAAAGATTGCTCATTTAGTATTTCATCATTACAAAGAATTTGAATCATAGAAATTGAGTTTTGAGAGTACAATATGAGTACAATTTTCTTTTTTTAAATTTCTATGCTAAATTTTATTTTCTTTAATTCATTCGAAACTCATCAAATTCTCCAACAAATTGGTACCCAATATTACTTTTACATTACTTATAAAGTATTTTAGAATAATGTGCGATGTACGTTCAACTTTGACTAGTAAAAGAAAAAATGCAGAGGAGCAAATTACCTTGACATGCTCTTGTAAACCCTTTTACACTGAGCAAGAAGCCTCTCATAGTGTCTACTAAATAACTTAAGTGATTAAAATTGTAGATCAAGGATTTCACAAAATTAAAATGTATAGCATTGTAAAAATTAGGCTGTTTCTGGTAATCTTCATCCCCAAAAATTAACTGCACAAGACTGGTGCAGGTTGAGTTTTCTAATTTGTTCACCACATTTTTGAGATGATTTTTTAATGTAGAAATTGCAGTAGATTGATTTGAGCATGCACTTTCAATCTTCTTAACAATTATTCTGAATTATGATACAGAGCTCAAACCTGGGGAGCCTGTTCTCGATTGGTCTACTAGAAAACATGTGGCATTGGGCACAGCACGTGGATTAGAGTACCTTCATGAGCATTGTAATCCTAAAATTATTCATCGGGATGTCAAAGCTGCTAATGTCTTGCTGGATGAAGATTTTGACGCAGTCGTTGGAGATTTTGGCTTGGCAAAGTTAGTTGACGTGAGGAGGACTAACGTTACAACTCAAGTTCGTGGTACAATGGGTCACATTGCTCCTGAATACTTGTCGACCGGAAAATCATCAGAAAAGACGGACGTTTTTGGCTATGGGATCATGCTTTTAGAGCTTGTAACAGGACAGCGGGCTATAGACTTTTCGCGCTTGGAAGAAGAAGATGATGTTTTGCTGCTTGACCATGTAAGATAGCAATCATATGTTATTTTGCATCTCTTTTCTCAATTTTCTTTATGCAAGTGCATGTGCATGTGTGTATCTCTATGACTACTATATGCTTTTATGAGTATCAATCTATCCGTCTACTTACGTACATGTTTTAATGCATGTACCTGCACAAACAGTTTAGCATACTTGCGTTGAAGTTTACGAGAAGATATAGGTGTTGATCAATGGGTTTCCCTCATTGACTAGTTAGGAGGGATAAATTGCAGTTTCTGACGGACTTTATGCAAGTGGCTATGGCGGTGGAGGGATCCAGATCATGAATGTTTGGCCTATCTATTGTTGTGTGGTTTACATTGTGGTGGTGGAAAGTTATGGTGGAAGTGAAAATGGTGCTGACGGTAGTGGTTGTGGATTCTGTTCCGGTTGTTGGATTGTGTGGAGCCTAATTATGTAGTTTATTTATTCCCTCATGGACCGACCTGGTTTTATATGACATAAAGGACTCATAATGAGATAAGAAACCGATGTGTGAGGAAACCTTGTGATCTCATTCGTCATTACAATAAAAAAGAAACCGATGTGTGAGGAATCCTTGTAATGAGATGAGAAACCGATGTGTGAGTAAACCTTGTAATCTCATTCATCATTACAATAAAAAATCTGTAGCAGCAAGTGGACTTAGATCCCACATTACGGGTGAACCACTTTAAATCTGTGTTCCTTGTTCATTTTCAGATTTCTTATTCCTTCATCATTGCTTTGGGAGTCAGGTAAGTGATGGGTCGTTATGTTATTTAGATTTAATGGGAGGTTAGAAGTTGGGAGGGTAGAAGTTATCAGGGTAAGAGGACTTGCAAAACTAGTTAAGCTAAAACAATTATCTCTACATTTTCCAAGTTGCACCAATATGTTGCACATTTCTTTCTTTTTGGGGATATGACTGGTTTATTCCTCAATCAATCCTCTGTACATTGCCTTGAAGGTTAAGAAACTGCAAAGGGAGACAAGTCTGGATTCTATCATAGATCGCAACCTAAATGGAAACTACGTCATCCAAGAAGTCGAGATGATGATTCAGGTTGCATTGCTTTGTACTCAATCATCACCAGAAGATCGCCCAGCAATGTCAGAAGTCGTCCGGATGCTTGAAGGAGAAGGGCTTGCAGAGAGGTGGGAAGAGTGGCAACACACGGAAGTGACACAGAGGCATGAGTACGAGAGATTGCAGAGAAGATTCGAATGGGGAGACAATTCAATTCACGATCAAAGTGCTATTGAGTTGTCTGGAGGACGATAAGGTAACAGATAGAAACCAAACAAATTTATCGATTTTCCAGTACTAGGTTGCCTGATCAACGAAGCATGATTTGTCCCATAAGTGTTTTTGCCTTTTTCTTTTCCTCGGTCAACGTTGTAATAGTCATTCCTTTTTCCTCGTGTGCATATACGATAATAGAACATCTTGCAATGTACAATTTTGTAATCGGTGATATTTCCTTGTGCATTTGATGTAATGTAACTTGAAGTACAATATTCTTGACCTGAGAATTGTAATGATGAATCATAGCTTGTTTCAATATTAATTATCTGAAAGTTTTAAATCCCTTTTTAATGTATAATTAGCTTTCTTTGAATTTTAATTGTATGAATATTCTTATTACAAATCAATGCGTGTATAGTCTTCAACAAATTCAACAAGCATGCTACATTACATATAGATAAGTTTGAAACAAATCGAGGAGGAAATACCTCTAGATAGTCTAAATATTAGAGTAGTTTGTAAGATTAGGCCAAAAAATATAAATATTTGAAGAATAGCTTTTAAACAATATATTTTCCAAAAATACCCCTTATTGTGAAATTGCAACCAAAGTCACTACAATGTATAAAAACCTTCAATTAGGTCCTCAAAGAAATATAGATAAAAAATCTTTAATAAATTTAAACCCAAATATTATACAAAATTTTATTGGTCTAAAAAATGCAACAAAAAATGAATTAAATTATTTAGAAGAAGATCTAAAATGATTCTTTACAGAATATTTAGATCCAAAATTAAAAATTAAAAATGTTTCTATAGATAACGGTACAATCAAAACAGAAAATAATATATATAAACTAATTCTTAACCTGAAAAGAAGAATTAAAGAACTAAATATAATTATTAAAGAAAAAGTATTAATAAAAAATAGTGAATTTTATAAATTCTATTGTGATATTTTAAACACTTATGAAGATTTTAATTGGCTCAAAAATCTAAACCCCTCCGTTGCACACTCCGACAAAATGGTATTAGAGCATGCATGATTATGTATCCCGATGGAACTCTATAGGGAAATGCAGTAATTACTGACTCTCCGGCCCCGGTTTGAGTAATGCCTGGAAGACCCATGGCAACTCAAGGACTCTGATAGGTATCACTATACTGCTGTCAAGACAGGGCCGCTTCCGTAAACCCGGACGATAGTGAGTGTGATCTGCGCACTCTGGTATAAATGGTATTAGAGCATGCATGATTATGTATCCGGGTGGAACTTTATAGGGAAATGCAGTAATTACTGACTCTCCGCCCCCGATTTGAATAATGCCTGGAAGACCCATGGCAACTCAAGGACTCTGATAGGTATCATTATACTGCTGTCAAGATAGGGTCGCTTCCGTAAACCCGGACGGTAGTGAGTGTGATCTGTGCACTCTGGTATAAATGGTATCAGAGTCATGTTACGAATCAAAAATTATGATGAATATAGTAGATGAAGAAAATATAATTGAAGAATTTTTGAAAAAACTTGAAAAACATAAAAAACCTAGTTATCCCTATTTATCTAAAAACACCACAAATGAAAGTTTTGAGGATATATATAAAAAATTAGAAAATCTAGAATATAATCTACAAGGAGGAAATACTCTAATAGATAAAAATCTTAAAGGAAAAGATAAGATTATAATTAATCCACCTCAAGATTATAGGATAACACAAAAGGAAAATAATAAAGGGAAAAATCATGCAGAAAAACAACATATGATTACAGATGTAGAAGAAATAGAACAAAAATTCTTACAGTCTACTGGTAAAGAGTATGAAGAATATAAAAAACAGTTAGAAGAATTAACTGAAAAAAAAGGAAAATACAAAGATGAATACTAATCCATCTTCAAGTCAAAATATAAAAGTAGAATTCAGTAATGATGAAGAACAAGATTATCCTTATAGTACCCCAATACCTAATAAGGATGGTATTTACCAATATAGAAAAATACAAAAAAGATATACTGAAAATATAAGAAAACAGTCCATAAAAGAAATAAACCCAATGAAATCTTATAATGAATCAATCCATACAACAGGTATATGGTTAGATCTAGACTATGTAGATAAAAATAAAGCTCTTGAAATATGGATGAAAAGTACAGATTTAGCAATACAATTTAATAAATGGGAAACATATACTGCTTTTGAATTTATAGAACATACATTTAGAGGAATTGTTTCTGAATGGTGGAGAAAATTACCAGAAACTATTAAAGGAATGGTAACAATATGGAGCAGGTAGAACTGAGGTATTAGATAACAGGAATTCTTTAAATGAACAAAATATACAGGAGATATTAAAAAGGTTTTAAAAAATCTTAAGAACGAAATTTTTAGGTGATGGATATACTTCTAATGATAAAGAAAGAAAACAAAATGAATATAATCAAGGAATGATAGCAATGAAAAATTTAAAGATATGTGATATGTGTGAATTAGAAAGATATACTTGTAAATTTGAAGAAATATACTATATATTAAACCAAGGAGATTATCAGGAAAATAAACCTATATTAAGATCTTATTTTACAAAGTTACCATTCCCATGAGGAATTAAGTTATTAAAAGAATATGAAAAATTATTACTTCCAAGAGAAGATGAAGGAATAAAAATAGATAGTTTTGGAAGTAGAATTGAATTTACAAAAAGAATGATAGGCATATGGTGTAGAGAAGTACTAGAAAATAAAAAATCATATAAAATAAGAAAGAATTCATTATGTGGTTACAAAGATAATGACCAAGTTGAACAATTTGGATTCCATAAAAAGAAGTATAAACCATATAAGAAATATAAAAGAAAATTCAAAAACTACAAAAAATTCAAGAAAACGAATTTTAAACCATATAAAAAATATTTCAAGAAAAGAAATTGGAATAAAAAATTTAAACCAAGAAATATTAAGAAATGTAGATGTTTTATTTGTAATGAAGAAGGACACATTGCCCCTCAATGTCGTAAAAAGAAAGATAGACAAAATATAAAAACTCTTAGAATTTATGAAAAATTTTAAGAAGATAGTGACATAGAACCAATTGAATACTTTGAAGATCTAAGTAGTGAATGCAGTAGCATTTATGAATTAAATACATCCTCATCAGAAGAAGATTATGAGGATATAGTATATATGAATCAAGAAATACAACAATCAGAAATAGAAATAGAAACAATTGAAGAAGTTGAAAACTCTATAAAAGGTATAAATCAAGAAATTACCTTTGATATTAAAAAATACACAGGAATTACTAAGAAGATATTAGACCTACAAGAAAAAGATATATTTCATCAAGAATTCTTATGAATATTACCAAGAGTAAATAAAACAATTGTAAGTATGAATTATAAAAAACCGTCTATCAATTAGAAGATACTATAGGAAAAGCAAGAATTCCTATAATTACAAAAGAATGAGTAAAACAAAAATTATCCAAAATCCCAGAAAAAGTAAGAAACAAATTAAAATGTATTGAAATAGGAGGAGTTCAGATAATGGTAAAAGGATTCTTTAGAGAAGGTATGAATATACCAATAGAAATATATTGTATGGACAATAGAATCTTACAAGATCTTATAGATGCTCTATTAGGAACAGTTGTAGGAAACTTAGTCTATCAGAATATAATATTTACAGTAAAATCAAATTATGCAATATCATTAAATGATGAAAATATTGACCGAAGTTTCAATCTATACGATAGAATTAGAAACTTGAAAATGTTACGAAGAAGTAAGGCTATTAGTATAAGCATAAAATCAATTTTTGATTTTAGTACTAGCCATCATAACAATTTAAGAAAAATAACTGATAATATTATCATACATAAAGATTTTGAGGAATTAGCATAAAATACACCTCCTAGGAAATACCAAGAACATGAAGTCACTATATCAGAACAAATAATGCTTGATTTCCATAAACAAGTTAGAGAAATTAATTCTGAAGAAAAATTAATAAGAAGAAATAGTGTCAGTTTAGAAGGAGATAATCTTATTGCAAGATTTTCCTCTAGACAAGACTCTAGGATAAACAGATTTAAGAATTTAAATATTGCTGAACCATCAAGTTCGCAATATTACATTAAAACAAGATATGTAAATCAAGAAGGATATAAGAAGAATCTTCTTGTCCTCATAGATACTGGAGCAGATAAGAGTAATGTAAATGCTAAGTTTGTTAGTCATTTAATAGACTTTGAAATACCAGAACCATATATATTTAAGGATTATTTAGGAAATAATCTTGAAATAAGAAAATATGTTAAGTTCCCTCTTATACTTATAGGAGAGGATCAAAAAGAATATACTAAAAAAATAATTCTATATAAAGATGAATTATATGGAGTAGATCGTTCACCTATCTTATTAGGAGTGAACTTTCTTGAAAAATATAGTCCTTATAAAATCTGTCAATGATATTTAAAGATAACAGTTGAAGATAACCCAATCATCATATCAAGAATAGATGAAAATATGAAATCATTGTTATCATGGAAAGAGTAATAAGTACTAATCCCATGAGTCCATATATTGAAATTACACTTAATATAAAAAGCTATTGTAGAATTAGATTTCATGCTTACTTAGATACAGAAAGTACAATAAGTTTATGCTTACCAAATGTTCTACCATCTGAATACTGGATATACAATTCAAAGAAGATAGTCACCGCTACAACAGCAGGTGAAAATAAGGTAATATATTGCAAATATGCTACGCAAGTATCTTTTCTAATTTCCTTTAAAGAAGTATTTGTTGATACAATATATATGTCAACCACAATTGGATGTGATATTTTATTATGACAAAATTTCCTATTAAAATATGCACCATTTACACAATATATTGATAAGTATATGTTCACAACACCTTGTGCACATAAAATGTTTACACCAAAAATAAATAAAACTGTTACAATAGCATATACAGATATAAACCATCAGAGTTCCTCAACCTAGCGTGGTGGATGTTGGAGTACAGAAAAATTTAAATCAGTTACAGTCTTAAAAATGACAACAGAAAATAAGATTGAAAAACTGAAAAAAGAAATTTCTGAAACATATTCTAAAAATCCATTAGAAAAATGGAATACAGATAAAATTAAGACGAAAATAGAATTAACTAATCCAGACATTATTGTTAGAGTCAAACCCATGAAATATAGTGTTGATGATTAAAAAGAATTTAAAGACCAGATAAAGGAATTGCTAGAAGCCAAGTTAGTTAGGCCTAGTAAAAATCCACATAGCAGCCCAGCCTTTATGGTTATAAAACATAGTGAGATAAAAAGAGGAAAAGCCAGAATGGTGATAAATTACAAAAAATTGAATGAAATTACTAAATTTGATGGATACTACTTGCCAAATAAGGACACCCTTATTAAACAAGTACAGAGCAAAAAGATATTTTCAAAATTTGATTGTAAGTCAGGGTTTTGGCAAATCATGCTTACAGAAGAAAGTAAACAATTAACTGCATTTAGTACCCCCAATCCTTTAGGACAATACGAATGGAATGTAATGCTATTTGGGTTGAAAAATACACCACAAATATTCCAAAAAAGAATGGATGAGGTAATCAAACTAATTACTCATTTCTGCATTGCATATGTAGATGATTTATTTATTCATTCAAATAACATTAATGAACATATTGAACATATTGAGAAATTCTGTTATATTATGAAAAAACATGGTATTACACTTTCTCAAAAGAAAGTTGAGGTAGTTAGAACAGAGATATAATTTTTAGGATTATTTATAAAAGAAGGAGAATTGCAATTGCAATCCCATATTGGAGAAAAATTTCAAGAATTTCCTGAAGAAATCAAAGATAAAAAATAATTACAAAACTTCTTTGGTATATTAAATTATGCTGAAAGATTCATTGAAAATTGTGCCAAATTAAAAAATTATTTTCTTCCAAAATTAAGAAAAAATATAATTTGGTTTTGGGAAAAACAAGATTGTGAAAATATAAGAAAAGTAAAAGAAGAGTTAAAGGTATTGCCCAAACTTGTAATACAACAAGAAGAAGATTTCTTTATCCTTGAAACTGATGCTTTAGATTATTACTGGGGAGCAGTATTAAAGGTCAAAAAGAATTATAAAGAATATATATGTGAAAAAGAATTGTTCTTGTCCTGAGATACTTGCAAGTTATACATCAGGAAAGAAGTTGAAACAAGATATGAGACGAATAGGAAAGAACTCATTGCTATAAAAAGAGGATTTCGAAAATATGAAGATTATTTATTACCAAAAAAATTCTTGATTAGAACTGATAATACTCAAGTCAAAGAATTTTTGAAAAATAATGTTGATCCATCTATTGCCAATAGATATATTATTAGGATACAAATTTGGTTTTCATATTTCAAATTTGATATTGAATATATAAAAGGTAAAACTAACTTTCTTCCTGATTATCTTAACAGGGATGGAGCTAGAACAATTAAGGACGAAAGTCCAAATATTTGATATGAAAGTTTCCTATTTGGAAACACAAATTCAAAATATCCAAGATAGCCTACGAGGAAAAAATATAGCCCTTGAAGCAAAAGTTACTTGTACCAAGCCTAGTATCCCTTCGCATGGACTTGTGAATACTAGCGTTCTCCCTGAGGATAAAGGGAAAGAAAAGAAGGTAATAGGAACCCCTTCACGGGAAAATTTTGAACCTATTTCTAGTAATAAAGATATTCAAGATATCAAAAGAGAAGGTAGCTCTTCACAAAATCAAATTCAATCTAAACTTTCTATTGAAAGAATAGATCCAAAAGATATTGTCAAAATATGCCATGAAGCAAAAATTTCCAGAAAAAATAACCATGAAGAAGTAACACTCTTTATTGTTATTTTCAATATTTTATCAAATTGGTATCTGGAGATTGGAAAGTGGATGAAGACTCTCCACTATTCAAAATACAACAAGATAAATTTTTATCCAGGAGCACCAGCCAACTGGGTTCAAAATTATTTTGAAATAGGAAATATACTTTGTATATATCCTAACAAAGATTTCAAAGAGATAGCTCAGTTTCCAGCCAATATCAGGAAAGCTGTTAAAAGATATACTGAAGTCGTCAAGACAACAAATATATATATTAGATTCCATTCAGCAACCATGGAATGGGATCATGTTCTTGAATATATGCATCCATCGTTCCATGTGATAAAAATGGGACTTACAAATCAACATTTTTTACCAACCAATCAAAAGGTTGTTAAAAATGGATATCAAGATATTCTAAATATGATGCTCTACAGAAGAGCAAAAGGGTATAAAGAGATATTTGAACATGTAACTCAGATACTTACTGAAAAAGAAAAAATATGGGTTTATACATCTGAAAATCATATTATCTATTCCAATGCAAGGATGGCTACTAAGGAAGAAGATATTTGTTATCTCGACCATTTATTATCTGCAATTATTTCCAACCAAGTGCATGTATCAAAAGATATGGCTAAAGAACTATGCAAATTACTCTGGAACTACAGTGACCACCATTGTAAATACTGTGTTGTTGAAGATATGAGTCAAGCATCTCTTAATAGTGAAGAATTCCCAGCAGAATTCTTTGATTCGAAAATGGAAAAGTGATGATACAAAAGTAGCTCTTTATCACTACTTTAATAAAGAAATTTATTACAGAAAAATATGTGGCTACTAAAAGACAGAAGATAATACAAGAAAAGTCTCCATAATTGTGACTACTCCCCACAAATTATCACAAGTGACAGACAAACTCAAAAGATAAGGCAAATAATTTCAAAAGAAGAGGTCCACTCAGCAAGAAGATAATGAAGAATTCGGTGGAGATGAGATGGCCTAGCTACACAACAAAAAAAGGTGAAAAACACTTGTCAAGATAAGATTCCCAAAGACTTCTATAAAAGGAGGCAAGAAGGAATAAGGGAGGCATCTCGAAATAACTTATCTCTTAAACACTCTGAGAAAACACATCTTAGAGAGATATCTTTTGTAATCTGTATACACCACTTGTATTCAGAAAAATATTAGATAGCTTGAAGATAGAAAAGTGTGGAATAAGGTAATCACTTATGGAGTTCTAAACTTCATAAGGTGAGCACCAAAGGTATGTAAATATAGTTTGTAAGCATGTACAATTTCAGTTTATGAATATCAAAGTAAAGTTTGTTATGTTCAACAAAGTTTTCATAAAAGGATTTCGTTAAGTTTCTCATGATTCCTCGACAGTACAGTAAAGATTTTAAAAGATTTTCAAAACATTGATTTTGAATGGATGTTAGCCATGCCAAAGTACCCATCTTTGATGAATGGTTTAGGGGAAAAAAGGCAGTCTTCTAACAAAATTGTAGCACCTTGTGTGTGAGTTATCTTTTAAAATTTCGTTCCAAGTAGGAACTTGATTCTGAAAAGAGTTTGGATAGAGATGAAAACAGAGACTCTGGATACTGTGAGATAGCGTCTGTGGCAACACGACTAGTTCTCTAGAGTGAGAAATGCAACCTTAATTGAAAAGCCTTTTGTGGAAGCAGTTGTGGACCCAAATGATTTCAAAAAACATTTTAAATCTTTACTTGGTTCAGAAGATTGATTAAGTACATGCAAAGCATCTATAAGAGCATACTGGAGGGAAAGCCTATTTACTTCCATTTGATTACTGTAAGTTATTTACTTGTTTTTACATGGTTAGGCTTTAATTATTCTGATGAACAATTCACAAGTATACACTTTCACTACTAATGATGATAATAATCTCATATTATTTTTAGATGAAAAAGATGTTTCGTTTTTATTTAAATTAGATAAAAAATCTGAAGATATATTTCCTGTTGACAAAGAAAAATTGAAGAAATATATAGAGATATAGATTATAATTGTAAAAATAATATAGGATTTGATTCTGTAGGAACTAGTAGAGAAATAAGAAAGGTAGATGATATTATAACTAAACATAGAAATATACAAGAAGAAATTTCAGAAGGATTAGTTCGAGGATATATAACCAAGAAAGGTCAGCCTAAGATCTTTGAAGAACTAATAAAATATAAAGAATATTTAAAGGTATTTGAAAGGTTGAAAAATATAGATATAGGTCTTGATTGATAAATCATTAAAAATATAAGATACATCTTACAAATAACTATAGTAAGGGCAAAATAGTATTTCTTATAAAAGAGGCCACTGTGAAAAATAGGAACAATTTCCCAGCCATTTCAAAGACTACCCCCAAATCGAGCCACAATTAAAGTACTCACACTTAGAATCAAAAACCTGAAACGAAGAGAATAGACGATAAAAGAGGTATGAAATTTTCTCAAAAGACGAGTCATTCTATTTAATACCACTGTACCAATCTAAGTGGCAACTGTATAACATTAAATGATATATTCACTTAAGTTCAATGTAACATGATTCATTTAATTGAACATATCAACTGTGTCCACTTAGATTGGTGTTCTAGCACCATAACTTTATTCCAAAAGAAAAGGTCTAGTGAAACTCATGTTGATTCCTTGGCTTCTGCTGCTCCCTCCTCCTGTAATTTCTTTAGAGATAGAGGTGGTCTAGTAATGATGCTTTTCTTCCATTTACGACCGAGCTTTCTTGACAACCTCTTGTTAATTCCTTTCTCCAACTCTTTCTCCCTCTTAACTTTGAGCATACGGGCAATCTGTTTTCAAATTAGAGTGTGTTTGTTTCAAAGTCAAATTGAAAATGGGTAAACAAGAAATAAAAAAATGAGAGCTTAACATAACACGAAGAAATATCTGTTTTGTAATGGAAGCAACGCAAGAGGTGGCTAGTTGGGAAGGGATCTTCAAGTTAAGAAGAGACGAATTAGTAAAACCAAATCTAAATCCAAATATTCTTAATAAACATAGCCATTTACCCTTCCTCTAGTGAAGTGAACCAAAGAAGCAATTCAATTATTCAAACGGTAAAGACATGAGAGCAGTAAAGGCTGCACTAATCGACTATTTAATATATTAGAACTTGGATAGGTGGTTCGATCAATGAACACAACAAAATTCAAATCTAATAGCCACTATATCATCATTCCCACTTCACAAGAGCCGTTACTCATTAAAAAAAAAAAAATCCAATAGAAGAACAAAGCCCTCCTTAAGAAGTCTTCATTGCATTAAACACAACCTAAAATAACTGCATATTTGATAGTGTTTTAAGTTGCTCCATATATGAACAGGCAATACCTTGAGGCATTCACAATAAGGCTTCACATATGTGGAATTCTAGAGGCAACAAGGTAAAGTTTGAACCTTGTATAGCAACTTAGTACAACTAGAAACTCTATATAAATTTTTTAGTCAACTGATCCTAACAAAATAAATGTTATTCGCTGAACCTGCTACGTTACCAATGTACGTCCAGCTCATGTCCTTATATAGGGAAAGACGCTGGCATTCATCGATGTACTTAACCTAGATTACTAATAAGAGTTGAGAACAAAATATATGAAGTTTAATTTGTCTCCTCTCTTACGGTTAAACTTATAAACGAGGTGGTTCAACATGGTACATTTAGATTGAGTTCAAGTTCACGACTTGCCCAATTATGAGAAATGCCCGAGTTAGACTTTTGACAACAAAGTAGTTGTGTACTTTACCAACTTAAGATTTTAGAAGAGATAGTTCAACCTAACATTGAAAGTAGTGTTTTGAGTCTATATATTGTTAGGCGATTTGTTGTCAAATGACCTTCTCGAACCTTGACGTTAATTCGATTTTAATCTTTAGTCGGTTAGGCCAATTGACTGAATGAAATTGTAGCACTACAATCGAGACGACACGATTCAAAGGTTAATTAGGCCATTTGAAACAACTTAAATATTTTAGTATTGCTTATGGTCTAACCCATTTTCTTGGATGGCCAAAAATGAAAAGTTTCACTTGGTAGTCTGTTTGTCTATTAATTGGGCCTTTACTTGACCCATTTGCGACCTTAGTGTAACTTACCTTACTTAGGATCTTTGGTTGAATATAATTGGGTATCTTACCCTTTGCCATATGACCATGCTCTTCTTTTTACTTCTTTGTGTGAGATTTTCGACTTCTGCTTCTTCTACTTCTCTGCCCGTCACTTTCTCCCTTTACTTCTACCTTTGTGGTAATTGTCATTGTGTTATTACTTGCCTTTGTGGTCTCATAAGTGTGTAATCTCTTGGCAACCGAAGGTGGGAGGCTTGGTATTATCTTGGGTCGATTGATTGATTGATTGATTGTGGTGTAGTTGGTGAATAAATTGAGCATGGGTATACCTTGGTCGTTAATACATCCTTCACATCCAGTATTAGAGAGTGAGTCATGAAATCTAGCAAAAATTCCAGCCAAAATTGAGAGAAAGGGCCAATTTCTTCAACTTGACTGAATCTGAAATCTTCAATTACTCCAAATGAGACCTCTATTGGACAAACGAAGGCCGGACCCACGACCAACAGACCGAGGTGTCCCCCTGTAAGGTGGCGCATGGTGGCGGCCGGTGGTGCGTGGCGTGACATGGCGACGAGTGTGGAGTCTTTCCGATGAGATTTTTTTGGACATTTTGTTCATTTTAACCTCCAAAACATACTAATGTGGTTTGTTTAGTGTTTCAGGTTATATAGGAAAAATTGGACGACTTTGCCCCTAGACATCAGTCTGCATTTGTGGTTGATTGACATTGATATATTTGCTGAATCTTTAGGGCAAATAATGGTGGCCCTAAAATAGCAAATTCGTATTTCTCGACTTTACGCACTCAGATAGGTTCGCTCTAGTAAATATGTTTAATCCGTTTAATTTCCAGTCATCGTGTAGGGTGACAATAGCGTTGTGGTTGCCGTGAAGGGGTAACATTGCTTATGCTAGAAATTAGGATTCTTTGCTCTTAATAGTTTGATTGAGTACTTATTCTTGCTAAATCAGAGTATTGTTCTGTGTGCTACAATTGCCATGAAACTTGGTATCTTTTTTGTTACATTATTATTTTCGCTGCTTATTAATTTCGTTAAAATACCGAGACCTTACACGTTTGAACATTCCCTTGATCTAAGACCACAAGCCTTATGAAACCCTAAGAATTTAGAGCAGAATATATTGCCTATGATCCTAGGACTACTTTGTGTTGTTTGGTTGTATTTTGTGCATTTTTGGCCGTTTTGTGAAAATAACAACTTACAACTTTGGGTAGGAGATTTTTAACAGAAAATGTGATTTTTCAATCTGGCAACAAAAAATGAAGGATATTTTAGTCCAACAAAAAGTTTCAAAAGTTATTAAAGGCAAATTTTCAACTGATTTTTCAAAAGAACAAAAGGAAGAAGTCGATGAGCTTGCTTATACCTCAATTATTTTACACTTGTTTGATGTCGTTTTGAGAAATGTGGATAAACTGAAAACCACCAAAGAACTTTGAAAAAAATTGAAAGATTTGTATTTGCTCAAATCTACCCCAAACAAGCTTTATCTATGTGAACGTTTTTTAGCTTTAAAATGGATCATTCAAAGGATCTCAATGACAATTTAGATGCGTAGTGCGAGATATTGTTAACTATGATGAGGTTGTTTCTGAAACCTATAAGGCCATAATCTTGCTTAATTCTATTCCTGACTCATATAAAAAAGTTAAAAATGCCATTAAGTATGTAGGGACACCTTGACGCTTGAAATTGTCATCGATTCTCTTAGAAGTAAGGAGATAAAAATTAGAGCTGAAAAACATGATAAGAAAAGCGGTGAGTTACATATGATGAAGGGTAGAACTCAGTTTAGGCAAAAGTTATGATAAATTCCAAAATAGTGCGAGTCAAATAGTAATGGATGGAAGAAGAAGTGCAAAAGTAGTTCTAGATCAAAGTCTAGAACAAAGGCTAAAAAATGCTATGATTGTGGGAACACAATGCATTTTATAAAAAAATGTTATAAGAAAAAAGGCAAACAAAAGGTTAAGGAGAGAGACGAGGTTAACGTGTTGTCTTTTTCTCCTGATATAGATGATGGCGAGGTCCATATGATTACAAGTCCTATGCTTATACTACTGAACTAAATCTAACTGCTAACTCGGGCATGCATGAGTGGATACTTGATTCTGGTGCATCTTTTCATGTGACATCTGAAAATAATTGTTTGAAAACCTACATGAATCCAATACTGGGCATGTTGTGTTATGTGATAATTTTGCCTATTTGAATGTTGGAATTGATGACATTAATATAAAGTTTGACACCGGCTTTGTGTACATCTGAAAAGATGTTAAATACATTCCTAAACTGTACATGAATTTAATTTTAGCAGGAAGACTTGAAAAAATGACTTTACCAGTATAATTGGAAATGAAATGTTAAAGATGATTAAGGGTGCATTAGTCTCTATTAACAGAACTAAGAAAAAGGACATTTAAGTCACTACTCGAGAAGTGATTAGAGATTTAAACTCATCTATCTCTTTTACCAAGGTTGACCACACACATACATGACATAATAAGCTTGCACACGTAGGCATTAAGGGACTTAAGCTTCTTAATGAAAAATGTGTATTTGGTAATGATTGTGTGTCTGATTTATCATTCTGTGGTTGGTAAACATCATAAAACATCTTTCTCCACTAGTGATCATAAAGCTAAAGAAATGTTGGAATATGTGCATTCTGATATATGGGGTCTTGCTAGTAATCCTATATTAGGTGGGAATAGGTATTTCCTGTCTATTGTTGGTGATTATACTAGGAAAGTGTGGGTCTGTCTTCTGAAAGATAAATCTAACACTTTTCACAACTTTAGTAATTGGAAAAGACAAGTGAAAAATCAAACTGGCAAAATGATTAAAATTTTAAGGACAGATAATGGCCTAGAGTTTTGTAATATTGAATTTGACAATGTGTAAAGAAAATGGAATAACAAGGCATAAAACCGTTCCTTACACTCTCTAGCAAAATGGGGTAGCGAAAATGATGAATGAAATCATACTTGATAAAGTGCGTTGTATGATATTAAGTTCTGTTGTCCCAAAGTCCTTTTTGGGTGAAACTATTATGACTGCTTGTTATTTGATTAATTTGACTCCATCTGTTACTTTAAATGGTGATACTCATCATGAAAGGTGGTCTGGTAAACTGAGTCACTACTCCTTACTTAGAACATTTGGCTGTGCTGCTTTCTCCCATCAGAGTGAGGGAAACTTTGAACCTAAAGTTAGAAAGTGTGTCTTTCAAGGATACTTTGAGGGGGTTAAGGGTTATAAGTTATGGGATAGAAGCCAAAGGTGGTTAAGATCATCGTGAGTAGGGATGCCACATTTAACGAGGGTGAGATGCCTTTTCTTAAGGGTAAACCCGAACTTGTGAGTGAAACTGAACCCAATGAAAAGAGAGATCGGTTTAAGGTAGAGTTAGGAAAGCTTAGCATATCTTCCCTACCACTCTAACTGAGGTAAAGACTCAGGTGTTCACGAAATTATTCTTACAATTTGTATCCGCAAGTGTATGGTTCGTGACAAGTAATATAGTGGAAAATTGAGTTCGAACGTCGTCCCACAGAAATTGAGTAGTTTAATTTTACCTAACTTGACCTTAACCGAAACTGATTCGTCAAATGTGAATAGTAGTGACTTAAATTAACCTTACTTGGACTAAATATGCAAATATGTATGATTTGAATGAACTAAAATGCAAAGTGAATGTGTTGAATGCAAGTTGATGTACTCAATGAATATAAAAGCGCACTAGGATCACGAATTCCCAAGGAATGTTTAATTTTACCATAGTTCTATAATTTGACAACACATTAAAATTATGAAGAATCAATGCTCATAAATCTATCTAACATTCTCTCTTGAGTAATGTTAAACCTACTTTTATACACCACCAGCCTATATCTCTATGACGGGTGCAAATATATAAAAATGTATGTAGTTTTGTGAGCACTTTAAGATTCACGCAGAGTATAGCGGTATATCTCTATCCCCTCTCTACGATGATTTATACCTTGTCGAACTTATTTCTCTTTTCTCGAATGCAAGAAAAAAGTCACCCAAACTCACAGAATTACAGGCCCTTAATTGTAGAAGAAATTAAATGCATATAAACCATTCAAAATAATCAACGTGATTCAATGTCAAAAATATGAAACAAGGAATTAAAAATCACATTACAAGGTTCATCGATCTCCTAGCACATAAAATCTAGCCCAACATGGTGGGAAGAATAAAACAAACTGAATCATAAAGAAAAGACATCACCGCATTAAATCTTGAATTGAATCATTGCGTCTTGATGTCAATCTTCACGTTCTTGCCTTGTTCTCCTTTCTAAAAAATCCTTATGAATGTGTTATAATGCGTGGTGTATGGTTAGGGACAGCCCTAGGGTTGTTAAATACCTCCAAAGATTTGTTTCCATAAAAATTTCAGTCAGAATAGGAAACCATAAATTTTTCGCCACGATTGGTCTGGGCTATCACTTTGGCAAAACCCCGACAGTCGCCCAGGCCAACTTTTTCTTCTCGGTAATTAATTTTTGACATTAGGCAGTCACCCACTCAAAATAACTGGGTTGTCGCTCAATTATAAAAAACTCCCGAATGTTGCATTTTATCCCCCGAAATCGATTCTTGATTTTTTCAAGTCCTTTCTGTTGCATTTTCAATCCTTTGACTTTCAATTACATCCAAGTGAACCCACAACACCTTTGATCTTCATTTTGTGGTCCGAATTAATTATTGAAATGTTGCAATTTAATCCTCATACTTTGGATTTTTCCTTTTTGGTCATTTTTCGTTTATTTTCTCTTGAGTTTTGCTACATTCATCAATATAGTTCTACAAAACTTAATTACATAGAATTAAGTCATAATTCAAACACTTTGATGAACAATTGGTCATGTTTTGTGACCAAATAAGTGTTTAAAAACGCACTTATCATCAGGTTCAGGAACTTGAGGTGAAGAATAGAGACGAAGCAGTGATAGAGGAGCACCCTAAGGAAGAAAATCCTTTAGTGAACTACAACTTAGTTAGGGATAGAGAGATGGGATAACCGAGAGAATCTAGGACATTTGGATATGAATTTGAGTTAGCTTTCACTCATGCTAGTTACGAAGAACTAGTTGATAGAAAACCAAAAACCTTTGAGGAGGCTATGAAGAGTGAACAATCCAAAGAGTGATTTTAAGGCAGTGAAAGAGGAGATAAGTTTTCTAGAGAAGAAACAGACATAGGAGCTAGTACTTAACCTAAGAACAAATCAACCGTCGAATGCAAATGGGTCTTTAAGATTAAGGAATGTACCAGTAGCTCTGAACTATTAAGATTTAAGGTTACATTAGTGGCTAAGGGCTACACACAGAAGGAGTGTGTTGATTATAATGAGATTTTCTCACTAGTTGTTAAGTACATTACTATTAAGGTCATGCTTGCATTAGTTACACATTTTGACTGGAAACTTGAACAACTTAATGTAAAAACTAGTTTTTTACATTATGAGCTTGACGAACAAGTCTTTATGAATCAACCAAAAGTTTTAAGGATAAGCTAAAACCTTATCATAGGTGTTTTCTTAAAAGGCCCTTGTATGATTTGAAATAGTCATCTGATGGTGATACAAGAGATTTGACTCTTTTGTACTCACTATAAGGTTCCAAAGAATTAAGTTTGATCACTATCTGTATTTTCAACATAATGAGACTGATAATAATAATTTGTTTTTGTTGCTCTATGTAGATGATATGCTTTTGATTGGTTCATCGCCTAAGTGGATAAACGATATAAAAATAAAGTTAAGTGGTGAATTTGATATGAAAGACCTAGGTAAGACTAAGAGAATTCTAGGCATGGAAATCGAAAGAGATAGGTCAAATTCTGCTTTGTTTTTGCATCAGTCTCCATATATTTTTAAAGTGTTGAAGAAATTTTGATATAAATGATTGTAAACATGTCATATCGCCTCTAGCCAATCACTTTGCATTATCTAAAGAACAAGCTCCTTGCAATGAACGTGAAGTAGAATACATAAGTAGAATTTCGTATTCTAATGTGATTGGGTCCATAATGTATTTTATGGTTTGCACTAGACCGGATTTAGCTTTTGCTGTTAGCACCCTCAGTAGGTACATGTCTAATCCAGGTCCTCAACATTGGAAAGCACTAAAGTGGTTACTTAGGTACTTGTAGGGTTCTAATGATGTAGGTCTAAAGTTTAGTGCTAGTAAGGAATGTATAAAATTGAAGGTTGTGTTGATGTTGACTATGCGGGGAATAGGGATGATAGGAAATCAACTTCCTCTTATGTGTTTGTCTTATCTAATTCTTGTGTTAGTTGAAAATCATAGTTACAACACATTGTTGCACTTTACACAACAAAGTCAGGATATATAGCTATCACTAAAGCAATTAAAGAGGTTTTATAACGCTTTGAGATCTTTTTCGTCTTCATTATTTTATTCTTTTGTAAAAATAGGTTCAAGGTTTTACTAAATTTTCTTTGTCTAATTTGAGCAGAAATTTCACTTTCATTAAGTGTTGAAAATAAGTAAAAATAACTATTAAACAATGTTCACAAAATTCAATATGAAAATGTTCTTCAAATAAAAGTTTATCTTTTCTAGAAAATTTATTTGGCGACCTCATAAGCATCATTCAATCTTCCACGCGTCCAAACGACTCGTTCTTATCTGAAAGGTATTGTAAGAGTAAGTATTTTAAAAACACTTAGTAAGAATACGTACACATTCTTAATCATAGATATAAATATAAAACTGACATAATATATCAACATTTCTTAGATTTAGAGCTTAAGGAATTTCATAAAAATCCCTACATCCCGTAGGATTTAATATGTTTGACCTTGCGGTCAATCCCATAGGATTTAACATCTTTGACTTTACGGTCCATCCCGAAGGAAGTAACATAGAGTTCGACCCGAAGGCCACATAGTATTTCATGCCAAAAATTATACAAACATCAAGGAATAATAATTTACCACTTTGCACAATGCATTCTTACCTCGTTTTTAATACCAAATGAATTTGAAAATATGATTGTAAAATAATAGTAAGGGAAATTTATTTCTAATAAAGCTCGCTGTGTCAAATTGTAGGCAATGAAGTTTTTGGTGTTATAAAAGAAAACTTTAACCAGATATATAAAATTCTCACACCCCGTAACTCCAACAAAACTAATGACTTTTCAATTTCATAATAAAATTCCTTAACGTATAAGAAGTAAATTAAGAGTTTTATGGAATTAATTAGACTAACCATTATCAAAACTAATGAATTAATCATGTTTAATTTATAATATCCTTTCAAATTTCAAGTACTTGTAATGAATTGAAATGAAAGTTTTCCTTTCATTATTATTATTATTATTATTATTATTATTATTATTATTAATGAAATATAGAATTTAGATTATTTTTCTTTCTATTAAGATAACTCGGATATTAATAGTTCAAAAATCATTTCTTCTTGAGCCCAATTTATTTTATTTAATACGAGCTAAAAAATGAGCATAATATTTGATATATTTCATCAACTTATAAAATACTTAATAATTCAACCCAAATAGTTTTCGATAATTTCTAAAAGTGCACGTAAGGAAATAAATTATTTATACAAATAAGCGGGTTGAATTTACCACTTCAACCTTCGGACTTTTACTGTGACGACAAATCTAGACATGAACTATTTCATTTGCTAAATGATCAATATTAAGTTTAAGTCCATATGAAAAAAAAAAGTAAGAAAAATTCGGGGTGTTACATCCCTTTCTCCTTAAATTAATTTCATCCTCAAAATTATCTTATTTAATAAAAAAGCCTTGAATACTTTACCTTCATTTCCTTTTCTTTCTAGTGGTTTCATAAGTTTGAGTCACATCTATCACATAAATATTCAATTATGCTTTATCTTTATTAGTCAACTTATACATTATACTCTTGTAAAATGACTAATCATCATATCTTCATGTATAGTAAACATTATAATAACTTGCATAACATATTTCATTCTAAACATCATAAGCATTTCGTGAAATCATGCTTAAATAGTTCATAAATCATGCTTGAAAGTAAGTTTAAACATAACATTTCATTCATACCTTAGGTTCACCGGACGGTAATAGATTGATGAGTGCTAAATGCCATGGATCTTATTTTAAATACTTTTTTATGAAAATTTCATACAAGAAAAAATATAAACATGTACCCATTATAATAGAAATCATTTATTTAACAAGTTGACAAGTTACATCGAACCCAATAGAGTAAAATCATTTCATTTATTTTAGAAATTAATTAATTTTTTTTAAACATAAACAATTCATGCACAATCAAGGTGCAGAAAAACAAAAGTGGGCAGAAATTAAATTTTCTTATACTACAAACATATTTCCTAAACAGTAAATAAGCTCATCCACAGATTTAAAAATCTTTTTCTCTGTATATTGTACAATACAATACATGTTAACAAAATAACAAAACTAAACAACCAACTTCATCCCATTTGCTATATATATATATATATATTTTTTTTTTTTTTTTAAAACGATACACATACAGAATCGATTAAACTCGTACTCTGATACCATTTTATAACGCCCCTAGATCTTTTTTATCTTCATTATTTTATTCTTTTATAAAAATAGACTCAAGGTGTTATTAAATTTTCTCTGTCTAATTTAAGTGAAAAATATCACTTTTATTAAGTGTTGAAAATGCATAAAAATAGCTATTAAACAATGTGCACAAAATTCAATATGAATATGTTTTTCAAATAAAAGTTTGACAATTATCTTTTCTAGAAAATTTAATTGGCGATCCCATAAGCATCACTCGGTCAATCTTTCACGCGTCCAAATGACCCATTCTCATCTGAAAGGTATTGTAAGAGAGTATTTTGAAAACACTCAGTAAGAATACATACACATTCTTATTCATATGATATAAATATAAAATTGACATAACATACTAATATTTCTTAGATTTAGAGCTCAAGAAATTTCTTAAGAATCCCCACATCCCGTATGATTTGACATCTTTGATCAAATGGTCCATCCCGAAAGATTTAACATAGAGTTCGACCCTAATGTCTCATAGCATTTTATGCTAAAAATTATACAAACATCAAGGAATAAGAATTTACCACTTTGCACGATGCATTCTTACTCATTTTTAATACCAAATGAATCTGAAAATATGATTGTAGAATAATAGTAAGAGAAATTTATTTCTAACAAAGCATGTTGTATCAAATTGTAAGCAATGAAGTTTTTGGTGTTTTAAAAGAAAACTTTAACCATATATATAAAATTCTCACACCATGTAACTCCAACAAAACAAATGACTTTTCAATTTCATAATTAAATTCCTTAACGTATAAGAAGTAAATTAATAGTTTTATAGGATTAATTAGACTAATCATTATCAAAACTAATGAATTAATCATGTTTAATTTATAATATCCCTTTCAAATTCCAACTACAAGTAACGAATTGAAATGAAAGTTTTCCTCTCATTATTTTATTATTATTATTATTTTTTATTAATGAAATATAGAATTTAGATTACTTTTTTTTCTATTAAGATAACTTGGATATAAATAGTTCAAAAATCATTTCTGCTTAAGCCCAATTTATTTTATTTAATACGAGCTACAAAACTAGTATAATATTTGATATATTTCATCAACTTCTAAAATACTTAAATATTCGATCCAAATAGTTTTCGATAAATTCTAAAAGTGCACGTAAGGAAATAAATCATTTATGCAAATAAGCGGGTCGAATTTACTACTTCAATATTCGAACTTTTATTGTGACAACAAATCTAGACATGGACTATTTCATTTGTTAAATGATCAATAATTTAGGTCTATATGAAAAATAGTAAGAAGAATTTGGGGTGTTATAGGCTTGTGGCTTAGTGTCTACTTCATCAACTATGTGTCTTGAATGATTATATAGTAGTGTATTCTGATAGTCAGTCTATACATTTATGCAGGAACCTTTTTTTTTTTACGAACGCACTAAACATATTGATGTTAGACTATATTTCATTAGAGATATAGTATCACAGGAGGTGATAAGACTTGAAATAGTTCATACACAATACAACCTTTCAGACATGGGCATGAAAGTGCTACCACTGTTAAAGTTTAGAAATTGTAAGGATTTTCTAAATATTAGTACATGAAAATGATTTTCAATTTTATTGGTTCTCTATTAGAGGTGTCACTAACGGGAGAATTTTTTTTTTTTATTTTTTTTTGCAAGTCATTTGACACTAAGGTGGAGGTTGTTAGGCAATTTGTTGTCCAACGACCTCCCAGGCTGTGATATTAATTTGATTTTAAGGTCTGTGACGTTAATTCGATTTTAATATTTAGTCGGCTTAACCAAATGACTGAACGAAATTGTAGCAACACAATCAAGAGGACACGATCCAAAGGTTAATTGAGTCATTTGAAGCAACCTAAATATTTTAGTGCTGCTTATGGTCTAACCCACTTTCTTGGATGTCCAAAAATGAGAGGTTTCACTTGGTAGCCTGTTTGTCTATTAATTGGGCCTTGACCCATTTGCTACCTTATTGTAACTTACCTTACTTGGGCTCTTTAGTTGAATATAATTGGGTTTCCTACCCTTTAGCATATGATTGTGCGCCTCTTTTTACTTTTCTATGTGAAATTTTCAGCTTCTGCTTCTTCTACTTCTCTACCCATCACTTTCACCCTTTTACTTCTACCTTTGTGGTGATTGTCATTGAGTTATTACTTGCCTTTGTGGTCTCTTAAGTGTGTAATCTCTTGGAAAACGAAAGTGATAGGCTTGGTATTGTCTTGATCGATTGGTTGATTGATTGTGGTGTATTTGGTGAATAAACTAAGCTTGGGTATACCTTGGTGGTCTATAAGTCCTTCACATATACAATATTGCAGCCGCTTAACATAGTTATGAGAAGATAGATTGAAGAACCATTTGTTGCTAGAAGATTACAACGAGAACCCTTTACTGTACTAATAAAGAGATGAGATAAAATGAGCAACAAAATCTAAAAGCACATCAACATACTCAAGAACATATCTAGAAGCAATCAGAGCGCACAAAATAGACGTAATGCAGGCCAATCAAAGAAAAAATTGAAATGAAAGTGTGCCGACTACACCAGAAATCCATACCCAATCTCACAATCAATTGAAAACCCCAAGAAAATCAAATTCGAACATTATACCTACTAAATTAATTAAAATCTGAAGCCTGCTTAATAATACTATCTAATCTTCAGTACCAAATATGCCATAAGACTAAAAATTGCAAAAGAAGTCAATGCATAGTCGGAGAGAGTACCCTTTTGCACATTCGGTGAAGCTCGCCTGGACTTGAACTTGTTACAAGCAGAGCGATGAAGGTGGAGCACGAAGAGCTCTCCTTTGAGGTCGACAATTTTTTCGTTAAGCAGTTTGGTACTTTTGGTTCTGATTTCTTTCAATTCCTCTTCTCTTTTCGCCATCATAACCACTTTAGAAGAAAAAGAAAAAGAAGAAGAAGAAGTGGTGTGAAATCAATGTTAGTTTGATGCCCGTTCTTCGAGTAATGTTCTGTAAAATCACACTATGAATTTACGTTAGTTTATTTGCGTGTTATAATTTGAAGTGATTGTCTAAGGTTCCATGATCATAGAGGATGTCACAATTTGTATACTCGATGGATCGAGTATAATAAGACACAATTTGTGATGTGATCAAAATTATGTCGTTCACTATTGGTTCATAAAGTTGGACACTTTATATTGATAAGATTGTATGGTTCTTATTAAGATTTGTCTAGATCTTGAAATAGGAACAATAATGTGTTTTCGATGCACATTGAACGGGACCGCGTAGATGACTCATTTGTGACCGTTTGAAATGAGACTCTACTTGATTATCAAATAGGTCACCTAAATCCTGAGCGAGTAATGTACCTTTGATTACTAGTTCAAGTTCTTTGAGGTACCAATGAGTGAAATTTTAAATAGAAGATTGATCTCGGTGCTTTGGGAATCGGGTCGAAATAATTAGAGATCATATACTTACAATATTAGAATCCATTAGTCATTGAGATGAGACAATCGTCACTCTAAGGTATTTTCCTAGGCAAATTGAATTTGAGCTCAGTAGGTCGACGATGAGATCGTTGGACTTTACATTGTAATTTGATCACAACGAATTTGCCGTATCAAATTCGTATGAAAATGAGACTTAGAGGGTAATGCATGTTGAAGGGCAAAACGATCATTTTGCCAATTTCAACATATTGACGGTCAAATGGGGGTTAACTTGTGGAACGATAATCAGAGGATATTGTTATGGATCATAATTTGTTTCTATAATTATCACTCGACTCGAGAGTACAATCTCGATTTTTTGGTAGAATAAGTCGGGATTAATAGATGTATATCAATTGATCAAGAGTTGGCCCAATTGAAAACATCTATTGGAGTTTAGGTCATGTGAGTCTAATTAGGTCCCTCTCTTGGCTCCAATAAAAAATGTGTGACTTAATTGGCCTACTACAATAAAGTCTAAGGAAATTTGTGCAATTTTCAAACCCTAATAGGTCATTATAAATATGCACATTATTGGCATATTTTGGTGTGATTTTAAGGTTAGCCACTTTTCATATTCCCAAAGAGAATAACACCTAGTGGAGAACAAGTGAGAAGATCTAAGGGAGGAAACAATTGTCTAGGCCATTAATAGCTCCTTCAAAAAGGTTATTATCTCGAATTTCTATATATATGAGGATTTTATAATCCAATGATTTCAAGGTCAATTAAATCCTTATTTACATGATTTTAATTTTCAAAGGAAAATTAATTTCCTATTGTGATGATTAAAATTCACTAACCAACAAATGGTATCAAATCCAAGGTTATTGTATGCCTTGAGTAGGATCATTTTTTTTTAAATCCTAGTGTGATATGTATTTTAGTTGGGTGGTGTTAGGTTATTTGATTTTGACATGTTTATGCTTTAAATATGTTTAAAGTTATTGATTGATATACTCATAATCACTTTTGGCCCTAGAATTTTTTTTTTTTTTTTACTTCCTATTGTAATTCATTTATTATGGTTATTCTTTAGAAATGTTGTAAGCCATAAGGCACTAAGTTTTTTGTATTTTTTCTTCATTTTCATTTTGTATTTAAGGAAGAAATGTAATATTTGTTGCTGTAATTTTAATGAAGAACAGGGAAGGACAAAAAAAATGCAAGAATCTTAAGAAATACCAAGAGGTGGCGACAGTGGTGGTGGCCACCATGACCAGAGCTATGGCAGCCGTCGCGACCATACACTATTCGCGGTGTTGCGTGTGAGCAATAGCAGCAGCTACAGGGCTGCTTGCCGGCGACGGTGCCGATAGCCCTTCTTTTTTTTGGGGTCGTCGGAGATTGCGCCGTCGTCGGAGTTGTGTGTGCTTTGGTGTTGTGTGTGTTTTCTTGCTGGATTTTCAAAATTAGGGTAATTTGAATTTTTGGGATTTTCTTTAAAACTTGAGTCAATGTTATTGGATAATGACCTTGTTGGTTTTAAATTTTGGGCCTAAAAATTAAATTAACCCTATTTTCATGTTACATGAGGTGGACTACAAAGAAGATTGAAGAATTGGGCCGGGATGTGGCCCAATGTAATTCTTTTTATCCATATTGTAATTTAAATTCTTAGAATGGGCCATTAGTGATTATTATTCATTTAATTATCGCTTTTACCGCTTTATGGATGGATGAATGTTTAATTATTATCGCATGTCATGTAGATTAAATGAAACACCACCCGGTGCACTAAAATCATATGCATTTATATTTAAATATTTTTTTTTATCACTCTAAATTAATTAGAGGTGGTTGAAAAATATTTTATAATTAGTGACATTATAATTGTTTATATTTGACGGATTAATTAAGTGAAAATCCAACGGTACAAAATAATAAGTGGGAGAGGGTTTATAGGCATGTATAAACTTACGGCCTCCTCCGTCATCCAATTTGTCATTAAAATACGTATGTTTAGTATCGAATTATATTGGTCTCCCTATAGGAAAACTACTTTATTTTAGATTAACTGAAATTGGATCTAGTAATAGAATTTCTTTAGTAATAGAATTTCTTTAAAAATGAAATAATGAGATGATCATCCTATAGACGACATCTTATATATTTCGAATATTTTAAAATTATTGACGGAGGTTATTACACTTATATATGAATATTTTGGGAGACTTCCTATAGAAGATTTCAACAAAATTATTCATAGGCCAAATAATAATCAAATGAGTTGCCTACCTCAATAAAATGAGTGGGAGGGTCCCAACCTTACCAACAACTACATTGACCTCCTATAAAGGACGTGTTTAAAGTTGTAAGGGTTTGAGGTTTTTTGATTACAAATACAGTTTTGGGTCTATATTTGCATATTCATATACATGCATCATACAAAGATTATTGCTCATTTTATTAATCCGCGAATCGTTAATTTTACAGAAAATGTCGCTTAATCCATTATCAGTAATACTTAACAAAAATCAACTTGTGGGAGAAAACTACGTTGACTGGAAAATGAATCTTAATATCGTTCTTACCGCTGAAAAACACAAATATGTGCTGGATGAAGTTTGTCCCGAAATCCCTAAAGATGACTTCACGGAATCTCAAAAGGCTGCATATGAAAAGTGGTATAATTCTAATGAGATGGCCCGTTGTTACATTTTGCCAACCATGTCAAATGTGTTACAACAGAAACATCAGAATATGCAAACTGCTTTTGACATAATGGAAAGCCTTCAAGAGATGTTTGGACATCAAAGCCGACAAGTTAGGCAAGCCTCCATTAGGGCAATTACAAACACACGCATGAAATCGGAAGCATCTGTAAGGGACCATATGTTAACCATGATTGGTCACTTCAATGCTACTTTTAGGAGCTGACATTAATTCCGAGACACAGATTGACATGGTCCTTGAGACTCTTCCTGAGATGTTCTCACAATTCATAGTTGATTATAATCTATACAAGATGGACATATCCCTGACGGAATTAATGAAAGAGCTACAAAATGCTGAATCTGTTCTAAAAGCTAGGAGTGGAAGTACTTTGACCGTTATAGTCAGACCCTCTCATCCTAAGCCTTTTGGTGGCAAAGGAGGAAAGAAGAGGAAAAGGCTAAAAAAAAGTCAGATAGCAAGTCAAAGGGGAAGAAAACTACTGCTGATGGGAAACCAAAGGGAAAGTGTTTTATTTGTGGACAAAAGGGTCACTGGAAGAGGAATTGCCCAGATTACCTAGCTAAGAAGAAGCAAGGTAAAGATAATAATGCCCTATTCATTGAGTCATGCTTAGTGGTTAATTCTACTAATACCTGGATTGTAGATTCTGGAGCCACTAATCATGTTTGCAATTCTTTGTAGGGGTTCCAAGAAACCAAGCATCTCAGTGAAGGGGAGTATACTCTTAGGGTTGGCATAGGAGTAGTGGTATCTGCCAAAACTGTTGACATTTTTAATTTATGTTTTGAGAATCGTAGGCATTTGATATTAGATGACTATTATTATGTTCCCGAACTTACACGGAACTTGATTTTCGTTGTACTTTTATATCATGTTGGTTATTCGGTCCTTTTTACCCGTTCTACGGTGGTTATTAAGTTGAATAATTCTGTTATATGTTCAGGTCATATGGTTAATATTCTTTATGTCTTAAATCCTTTGATTGGCTCTATACATAACACTACTACTGCTAAGAAAAGAAAGAGGTTGTCTAGTACTAATGAAACTCTCTTATGGCATCTTAGATTGGGTTATATCAATCTAAATAAGATTCAAAGATTGGTAAAGGATGGTTCTTTAAATGAGTTAGAGGTGGAATCTATACCAACTTGTGAATCTTGTATAAAAGGAAAGATGACCAAGAGGCCCTTGAAGGCTAAGGGACTAAGGGCTAAAGAGGTTTTAGAATTAGTATATTCCGATGTTTGTGGACCTATTAGTACTCAGGCTAGAGGAGGATACGAGTATTTCATCACCTTCACAGATGATTACTCAAGATTTGGATACATATACCTTATGTCTCACAAATCCAAAGCTTTGAAGAAATTCAAGGAGTTTCGGACGGAAGTTGAGAAACAATTAGGTAAGAGTATCAAGGCCCTTCGATCTGATCAAGGTAGCGAGTATCTATCCCAAGAGTTTAAGGTCTATTTATCGGATAATGGGATATTATCCCAATTGATTGCACCAAGAACTCCCCAACAAAATGGTGTCTCGAAAAGAAGAAATCGAACTCTTTTAGATATGGTAAGATCAATGATGAGTTATTCCTCATTGCCTATATCCTTTTGGGAATATGCACTACAAACAGCTATTTATATCTTGAACTTGGTACCATCTAAGTCAATTCCTAAGACACCTCTTGAATTGTGGAATGGGCGCAAGCCTAATTTACACTACATTCGGATATGGGGTTGTCCAGCACGTGTGCTAAAAGGAAAGACGGATAAGATGGAATCAAGATCAGATGTTTGTTTTTTTGTAGGATATCCAAAGGGAACGAGAGGTTACTACTTCTATAATCCTCTTGATAAGAAGGTATTTGTTAGCACAAATGCAACCTTCTTAGAGGATAAGTATATAGAAGAACACAAGTCTACTACTAAGATTCTATTGGAAGAGATGTTAGAACATGGTTCAAATAACTCAGTTCCAGATTTCTGCATAGAATCTAATGGTGATGACTTGGAACCTCCTACCGAACCAATGGTTGCTGATGAAGCAAGTGAGCAAATGATGTCCACAGGGCCTCATAGGCAAATAAAACCAGAGGTAGTAGAAAATGAGGCACCCATTGTTGTATCTCCACATGTCCCTACAAATGGGAATAATGAGAATGTTGTTCCTAACAAAGGACAGGATCAAACAGTGAGAAGAGAGGAAGGACCTTTGGTTAGACTAGACAATCAGGCACCTTTAACCATTACTCGTAGTGGGAGGGTTGTGAGACCACCTTCTAGGTACTTGCTCTATGGAGAATCCTATCAGGCGATCTCTACTGAGCAAGAAGAAGATCCCACTTCGTTTTAAGGAAGCAATGGAGGATGTAGACTTTGAATCATGGAAATTAGCCATGAACTCAGAAATGGAATCTATGTATTCCAACAAGGTTTGGGATCTTGTAAATGCATTTAATGGGGTAAAACCTATAGGATGCAAGTGGGTCTATAAAAGGAAAAGAGGTATAGATGGGAAGGTTGAAACCTTCAAAGCAAGGCTAGTGCCTAAGGGTTTTACCCAAAGAGAAGGCATCGACTATGAAAAAACCTTCTCACCGGTTGCCATGCTTAAATCTATTCAACTCCTTTTATCCATTGTCGCTTATTATGATTATGACGTTTGACAAATGGATGTCAAGACAACATTTTTAAATGGACGTGTTGAGGAGACCATTTACATGATGCAACCTGAAGGGTTCGTGAAAGAAGGCCATGAAAGGAAAGTTTGCAAGTTGCAGAGGTCCATTTATGGGCTCAAGCAAGTGTCCATATCTTGGAATGTAAGATTTGATCAAACCATTAAGACATATGGTTTTGATCAAAATTTGGATGAACCTTGTGCGTACAAATGAATAAAAGGGAAGAAAGTAGTTTTTCTGATTGTTTATGTAGATGACATTCTACTCATTAGAAATGATGTAGGGACATTGTCATCTGTAAAGAAATGATTGTCACAGCAGTTTGATATGAAGGACTTGGGAGAAGTTAGTTATATTTTGGGAATCCGTATCTTGCGAGATAGGAAAAACAGAATGATTGCATTATCCCAAGCTTCATATATTGACAAAATATTATCCAGATTTGCAATGTAGAATTCCAAAAAGGGACAACTTCCTTTTAGACATGGAATTCATCTATCTAAAGAGTACTGTCCCAAGAATGCAACGGAGATAGATTACATGAGAAAAGTTCCTTATGCTTCGACTGTGGGAAGTCTCATGTATGCTATGCTTTGCACTAGACCGGATATTTGTTATGCTGTGGGTATTATTAGTCGTTATCAGTCTAATCCAGGACCAGAACATTAGGTAGCGGTAAAGTATATACTCAAGTATCTTTGGAAAACGAGAGATTATATGCTTGTCTACTCAAGACATGATCTAAATCCTATTGGATATACTGATTTCGATTTTCAATCCGATCGTGACTCTGGGAAGTCTACATCGGGATCAGTATTTACATTAGGGGGTGGAGCTGTGGTATGGAGGAGTAACAAGCAATCTTGTATTGCTGATTCCACCATGAAGGCAGAATATGTAGCGGCTTGTAAAGCTACTAAAGAAGTTGTATGGTTCAAGAAATTTCTTTTGGACCTTGACGTGGTACCTTTAGCAATGGGGCCCATAACGCTTTATTGTGATAATAGTGGGACGGTTGCCAATGCTAAAGAACCGAGGAGTTATCAGCGTGGCAAGCATATCAAGAGAAAATATCACCTTGTTAGAGAAATTGTTCATCGAGGAGACATGACGGTTAGTAAGATTGCATCAGCAGATAATCTTGCGGATCCGTTCACTAAGACCTTATCAGCTAAGACTTTTGATGGATATCTTAAGGAGATGGGTATTCTTGATATGTCACACATACTCTAAGAAGGGCAAGTGGGAGATTGTTAGTTTGATGCCCATTCTTCGAGTAAAGTTCTATAAAATCACATTATGAATTTACGTTAGTTTATTTGCGTGTTATAATTTAAAGTGATTATCTAAGGTTCCATGATCATAGAGGATGTCACAATTTGTATACTCGATGGATCGAGTATAGTAAGACACAATTTGTAATGTGATCAAAATTATGTCGTTCACAATTGGTTCATAAAATTGGATGCTTTATGTTGATAAGATCGTATTGTTCTTATTAAGATTTGTCTAGATCTTGAAATAGGAACAATAATGTGTTTTCGATGCACATTGAACGGGACTGCGTAGATGACTCATTTGTGACCGTTTGAAATGAGACTCTACTTGATTATCAAATAGGTCACCTAAATCCTGAGTGAGTAATGTACTTTTGATTACTAGTTCAAGTTCTTTGAGGTACCAATGAGTGAAGTCTTAAATAGAAGATTGATCTCGGTGCTTTGGGAATCGGGCCGAAACAATTAGAGATCATATACTTACAATATTGGAATCCATTAATCATTGAGATGAGACGATCGTCACTCTAAGATATTTTTCTAGGCAAATTGAATTTGAGCTCAGTAGGTTGACGATGAGATCGTTGGACTTTACATTGTGATTTGATAACAACGAATTTGCCGTATGAAAATGAGACTTAGAGGGTAATGCATGTTGAAGGGCAAAACGATCATTTTGCCAGTTTCAACATATTGACAATCAAATGGGGTTTGACTTGTGGAACGATAATCAGAGGATATTGTTATTGGATTATAATTTGCTTCTATAACTATCACTCGACTCGAGAGTGTAATTTCGATTTTTTTGTAGAATAAGTTGGGATTAACAGATGTATCTCAATTGGTCAAGAGTTGACCCAATTGAAAATATTTATTGGAGCTTGGGTCATGTGAGTCCAATTAGGTCCCTCTCTTGGCTCCAATAAAAGGTGTGTGACTTAATTGGCCTACTACAATAAAGTCTAAGAAAATTTGTACAATTTTCAAATCCTAATAAGTCATTATAAATATGCACATTATTAACATATTTTTGTGTGATTTTAGGGTTAGCCACTTTTCACATTCCCCAAAGAGAATAACACCTAGTAGAGAACAAGGTAGAAAATCTAAGGGAGGAAGCAATTGGTTAGGCCATTAATAGCTCTTTTAAAAAGGTTATCATCTCCCATTTATATATATGTGAGGATTTTATAATCCAATGATCTCAATGTCAATTAAATCTTTATTTACATGATTTTAATTTTCAAAGAAAAATTAATTTCCTATTATGATGATTAAAATTCATTAACCAACAATCAAGGGGTTGGGTGGGCAGTAATGTGCAATTCGAATGCCATTAAAGGAGGAAGAAACGGGTTTGCATTTCGAAGGGAACATGATGGTGCAAGGCGTGGCTATTGAGAAACTCGTCATCTTGTGCTTGATTATCCAATGGCCAACATTTTCTTTGTAGCTTCTCTGAGTTTAAAAAATTTATTATTTTAAACAACTTCTTTTCTATTTAGAAAAAAACATTTTCCAGCTTAAAAGAAAAGATTATTTTGACAAGTACAATATATTTATTTTCCACCTTCATTGGAGAATCGTTGTCTTCAATATCTCCCCCATTCCAATCGCAAGTCAAATTCTCCAATTATAATATTCCGATTTCATTCCCCTCAGTCAAACCCTAAATAATTCCAACAAAAATAAATCACAAATACATACACTCAGTATAGATACAGAGGTTTTGCATGAAGTGTGGAGGTATGGGGACAGCAGGGTCGAAACTGGAGAAGGCATTCGGAGACCAATATTTTGAAGGAGAACGATACTTTGGCCTCGAGAATTTTGGCAACACTTGCTATTGCAACAGCGTTCTTTAGGTTTCTTAACTTCATATTTCAATCCTCTCTATATCTGTTTGTTGTTTTTCACCAGAAATTTACTTATGACAATTGACTTGCAATGCTAGACTAGAAACAACAAATTGTCTTTGGCGCAAATCGTGTCCTTTTGAAGAGATTGGGTGGGAAGGGGTTTTAGAGGGAAAGTCAAGATGCTTTCTTTCTGGTTCCTTTTCAGAACTGGAGAGTAGACAACAAACAATGTGACAGGCCAAGGATATAGTATCTATAAGTAGCTTCTGAAATAAACCTGGAGTGGTGTTGAAAATATATTGGTCAAAATCAATAAATACATGTGGAATGAAAAATTGGAATGTAAAACTGAAACGGTGGTTGCATGTTAAACCATGCGATTGTATGGTGTATTTGGCCATGCGGCCGCATGGTATGTGATCGAGCATTTTCGCAAAGCCATATGCTGAACGTAAAAGGCTCGGTCACATACCATGCGGTCATGGTACAATTTTCTAGCTGTTAGAGGCCATTTTAAGTTTATGTTTTGGTGGCTTTTGGAGGGAATCTTGCATCTCTTCATTACTTATTGGCACCAATTCTTGGAGTATTGATTGACACTATAAATAGGTGTTGAAGGATCAATACATAATATTGAAAATCATATGGAAAACTTATTTTACATTCCACAAGAAAGCAAAACTCTTTCTATTTCCTTATTCATGTTATTCATCCATTGTGTTCTTCAAGTTTTTGAGAATCACACGTGTTTAAGTATTTGATCCTCTACAAAGCTTGTCATAATCCTTCAAACCGTTTGTCGCGAGACCCTTTAGGCACCAAAATTGTATTCAATAGGGGGGCAAATATCATTTGAGGACAGTGATACCGCGTTCGAGGCTTCATATTCATTTTGTTCTTATCTTCTCTTTTTCATCTTCTTGATATTATGTTTTTGGTTTCTTTTCCATTTTTACCTCGGTGATGATAATTTTTCAACAATCTCAAACGATACTTTGGTGACAATAAAATTGATGGATCAAGATCTTATTTGGATCAATAGATAGGATGGACTCCATGAAAAGGTAAGGAAAATTGAAGTTTCTTATAACGGCATTGATGAGAACGAATTGGAAAGAAATATCTTCCATCGAAATTCAGTAATTATCATTCCGTCTTCTCACACTCCACTTTGGTAAGTCAAATTTGTGTTTGATCTTCACGCATGCAATATTTCATTTTTTGCAATCTAAACCAATCGTAAAATTGGCTATATGATTAACCAGTATTACTTTGCTGGCACCTTTTAATTCAATAAGTGATTTCTGCCTAGTAAATTTTGATTGGATTATGTACAACTTGAATATTCTATACACCTTTTTGCCAAATTAAATTCTCTGCATGTATATGCAAATTACTAAAGATGGTTTATTTATTTTTGAAAATGTGTAACCGTTTGGAATTATGAAGCATGAATTTATTTGTCTTGCGGCTTGCCGGTATGTGTCCTCATCTATGAATGATTGTCTGGTGAAAAGAAGAAACTGCGAAGTGTTAGGAAACATCAGATAAAGTTTATATGGATTGATATAACTCAGTCATTGATGGATAATGGTACTGCTGTTGAATGCCTGGCTGTCCCATAATTATTCAAAAACATGAAAGTTGGTTTATCCTCTTTTTGGACGAATGCATGAATTTCAATTAATTAAAATAAAAAGCATAGTGACCCATTAAAATTTAAGGCAAAATATGGATTTAGATATTTACAAGTAAAGTTAATTATAGTTTAAATGAAAGTGCACACCCTTTCATTGGTATGTCCGTTGCATGCATGTTTGGCAATGGAAATTTTGGAAAATGCTTAAAATAAAAATAGTTTTTATTTTTTATTTTTTATTAAATGCATCCTTACTGTTCGTCTCTCCAATCTTTATTGTGATAATAAGATTGCAAATGTAGATAGAATAAACCTATACAATAAATGTTTAGAACATAAGTTGCTATTCTTCCACTTTGATCATGGTAAATTAGATGCATGATTGTTGGAAGAATGCTAACTATTTGTTGAAAGTGTAAGAATTTTCATGACTATTTAATTGTTGAAATATGAGAATGACATGATATTGCATATGTTACATATGGAAAAAAAAATTCTTAAATGTTGGAATTTTATGAAAGAAAATATGTAAACTTTCATGATCATTTCTTCTATTGGAAAATGGAAAATGACATGGTAGATTAGTTGGTTAAAATTTCATATTTGGTTGGAAATTGTACTAACTTTGATTTATGATGATAGCCTCAATTAATTCTATGGAATTAAGTGAGATGTATCTACATATGAGTATGACAAAATGTGTTTTGTCTAAATGTAAATAAGGTGAAATATTATTCTAAGAATGTCATGAAGGTGATAAATGGCTTATGTTTGGAGAACTAGTACTTGGTCTTCTTCATTTTGGACATCAATCGTGGAACCAATTGAGTTGGTTTATACTTGAAAAGCATTGTCAGCCTATGAGATGACCTCGATTAAATTGTGTGATCAAAATCAAAGATAGTTGGATTGAAAGTCATTGTGACCTAACGACCAATATCTGAAAGTACCTAAACTTTCATGGGTATTATCAAAGTGATAAGTGAACGAACTATAAAAGAGTTAATAAACTCTAAGTTCAAGTATAATTCCAAATGTGGGGGTTAATATACTGATGAACTCTAAATTCAAGTATAACCCAAACTGTTGGGGTTAACATTAATGCTTGAATTTATATGAGAAGTTCAAGACTGAATGCAATATTAAAGGATTGCATATGAATTCGTGACCTGATAATAAAAAGTAATACTACGTAACATAATTGGTGCTATAACACCCCACGTGACATTAGATGGCATTGAATGATAAGTCCAATTAAACATGGTGTTATAGGACTCAATTTACTGAACCTACCACGTACTACGATATAGTATGGCATTTTATTACCAATAACAATGTATAAGATTACTCAGTTATAAATATTATTGATTGGAGCCCATTATCATCTAGACGGATCTTCTAATGATGAATAATATTATTTTGACTTGTTTGCCTCAAGTCATTTGTTCACTTGTCTGACCGTTGAACATAACGAAACGTAGTTGACACCTAGTGTGGTAGGAGCCGATGTCACCTAGACCAATTTACTAATGATGAATAACATTATCCTTTGTTGATTGTCCCATGTGAAGTCCGTTTGTCAGCTTAGGTGCTCATTAAACATAATAGAATGTATGGTTGATGTCTTGCATGGTAATAAATATGGTCGATTGGAGTTCATTTCCACATAAATCGACTTACTAATGCTGAATATCATTATCCTTTCATTGGTGATGGTTCGAGATTGATTCCACCCATAATATTTGTTTTAAAAATGATGAGTTGACTATATAAATCATCTTCCCAATATTTAATATAAATAAATAAATAAAATATGTCACCAGATACATATTTAAACATTTTATTAATTCATTGCAAATATACAATCAAACAACATCTAATATCTAGCTGAACATAAACATCAAATTAAACACCCAAGAACAAATAAAAAATTAGATATCAATAATAACGAAGAACTAGATTTTACAAATGTTAAAAACATACCATTAATTTGGAAACATAATAACAATCAACATTGTTGACTTTTCTTTCAATTTCATCATTTTCTTTTAATTAAATCGTGTCAGAGTGAATAAGTTATTAAAACAAAAAATTGTGAAAAAAGGAAAACAAATTCGTTTTCAAAGTTAGATAGGTACCCCCGGTTTCGTTTTATAACCAAAAATCGTCCACACCTGATTGATTCTCAATTCGATTCATATTTTTTTAGAATTGGATTGGAACCTCCAAATTTAAGTTAAATGTCCAACCCTAATCTTGAATATAGGTTAATGATTACAAAATATTCAAAAAGATGTGAAGTTACTAGATGATGACGCAACAACAGGGCCGGCCCTTGGGCCAAGCCACCTAGGCCATCGCCTAGGGCCTCCAAATTTTGGCTTGGGCCCAGGGCCTCAAAATCCATATTAGTTTCAATTCCCAAAATAAGAAAAATGGTTTGGGGCCTTTGGGCTTTGGGCTTGGAGGAGTCTTGGACTATATGAATTAATTTATTTGGGAGACTTGGTCCACTTGGAGTCTGTATACATACATACAACACAAACCGCCCCAGCCCTTTATCTTTTCAATTCGACTTTCTCTAATCCTCTCAATCCTCTGCTTCGGTGTTCGGTGAATCTAGAATCCAGGGCCTCCACTCCAGTCTCCAGGCTTCCAGGTTCAGAATCCAGACTTCCAGGCTTCCAGGGACTAGCGCCAATGAACAAAAATTCGAAATCGAACGGGAAAAACCCCAATTTCTCCACCTCCCGCAAACTTGCACAATGGATTCCCTTTTTATATCTTATCAGGTTCTTTGTTTTGGTAAGTAAAATGGATGTCCAGTTCATATATTTAATTTGAATGTCTGATTATTAATCCTTTATCGGTTTATCCTTTGGGCTGTGGACTATGGTGGTAGTTTGTTCAAAGTATCAATTGTGAAACCATGAAAAATGGATGAAAAATAGTGTTTTTTTTATTTGTTTTACTCTTAATAATTAGTTCTATCAGCTTTTTAATTAATTCCCAAATTTTGTTGGCGCCTTTGGTGGTTATATAGGATAATCCTATTAGGATTAGCTGATTAGGAATCAACATTCAACAACAACTATCATTTTCGATTATAAATAGTATGATTATCCTCCTTTTGATTTAATTATTTTTCTCAACAGTTATTTGAGTTTATAGAGATTATTATTCTAGTAAAGGTACCATATATGAAAATCCTCTGAAACCTGAAAGTTATTAAAAAAGTAAGTATAAAACAACATTTTTGAGACATTAATAATATACAACTGGAAAAATGAATAAGTGCTACATGACTTTCGTGAGATAGGATTATCCCTTTATGGTTTAACTCCACATAAGTCAAAAGCTATCTTTTATGGCATCGAGTTTGGATTCTTAAAAGGATAAATGTCCATAAGTTGAACATAGCTGAAATGACGATAGTAACATGGATGTACAACTCAACTAAAATGGTAAGATAAGTAATAAGAATAGTGGGAACAACACTGATTTTGGATCAAGGGAAGGACATGTTAGGTGGTTTGGTGTATCTTGAATAGACCTAAAGAGTGGTGAAAAATGATACATATAATCAGTTGACAATTTATCAGAAATTAGGCTAGCATAGTTCAATTTTTTTTGTTGTTAACTTACTTCAACCTGTTATTCTCATATAGCTTCCTCTGATACGAGCCCCACTATAGCCAAATTTTAACTTTTAACTTTTAATACACAAAAATCGGTAGTTATAACGTATATAGGAATGAATCGAATGATTGTATTGATTATTGACTGTTACAATTTTCCAAGTTAATTCTCATTTTCTTCACTTCGTGGTTACTTTGTTTCTAGTTTGGAAGTTGGAACTCCTAGTTTTTAACTAATTTTAAGTTTCAATGATATAATTTCAGGGCCTGTTTTGAAGTAGATATTTCGAGAATAGATTTTGCAAAATAAATTTATTTGGTTATTTCTTGTTAGGAAATTGTCCGGTTAAAATGAGTTCG